>NW_022103904.1:5378102-5409898 GCF_000313985.2 Echinops telfairi
ACTGTTAACCAAAAGGTTAGGGGTTCAAGTCCACCCAGAGGAACCTTGGAAGAAAGACCTGGTGGTTTTACTTCTGAAAAATCAGCCAGTGAAAACCCTACAGAACACAGTTCTTCTTGGACACACATAAGTCAGAATGAGCTTAATGGCATTTGGTTAGGAAACAAGAAATAAAATACAAAAAGAAAAGAAGAAAGCATCTCTCTCCTCATTCATCTGCAACAAAACAGAAGCATCCTTCTAAAACCTCAACCATTTCTTCCATTTGGCTTCTGATCCAACCAATGGCCAGAAACAGGACTGAGAACCTGTGCTTGGCCACGTCATCCATTCCTTCAGTAAGTGTGAAGATGTGTTTAATAGAAATATGCACTGACCACCAACCAAACACTAACCACACTGCCAGAAAGCTATCCATGAGGGTGGCCAACACTGACACCCTGAGCCCTGCCTTCCTGGGCTTCACAGTCTAGCAAAGGAGACAAAAGGAGATCTCCAGCAAGTGTGTGCCATGGACGTCACTGGCATCCTGAAGACACCCTTCATTTTTTGAATTCTAATATTCATCGAGTGTTTGATATGCATTACCCTAGAAATTGAGTGTAGCTCTGGAAAAGAAAGGTGTGGTCCTGGGACGCGTGGTTCCACATGAGTGTCCTGTAAAAGGATCCCATCCAAGGGAATGGGCACCAGGAAATATGGAGCCAAGTCTGAACACACCTCCTAGAAATGAAGGCCTTCTGCCTCACTGCGTCTGATCCTCCCTCTCAATCCAAATAACCGAAACCGTTCACTAGTGTACAAGCCACCCTCTTGTACCCCAGGTGCAGACTAGGCAGAGGTGCAAAGCGCAAAAGCAGCTGTCGTCGGGCCAGCTGAAATTCCTAGAGACCTCAGGTGTAGCAGGGTAGAACTGTCCACTGCTGGGTTTGGAATGACTGATTTCACCAAAGTAAATCACCAGACCTTACATATTTCTGAGGCACCTCCAACTGGACTTGAACTTCCAGCCTTTTAGTAAGTGGCTGAACCTCTTAACCATTTGCATCGCCCAGGGACCCCAAGAGTAAGTTTCTGTTGTTCTATACCATTAAGGACTGTCCCCTCTCCTCCTCGCTGCCTTGCCTCTTCTACTATTTACAGGGTTTCATTGGCTTCTCTACCTTCAAAATGACTTTCCAAGGAAAACAAGATTCTCGGTCTTTCATTGGTTTTTAAAATACTCGTTTCAACTGTTTGCAATGATCTCTGGGGAGACAAACGTGGCGAGATCAGCCTGTTCCCGTACAGTGTTCTAAAAACTATTTCTGTCAGTAAAGCCCAGTGGCAACATGCTCATAAGGTGATGAATTCATTAGAAATCATTAACATTTATGACAGCGTAGCTCTCACTCTCACCTCAAATGCCAGGGAAGGGTGTGTGGGTGACAGACTGTTGCCGTTGTTTAAAAGTACAGCCCTAGCCTGGAGGTAGACCCGTTTCCATCCAGAAGACTGGCCTAACTAAGAAATGACAAATATAAAGCAAGCACGGGGCCATGCCTCAAAACGATGTCCACTTTGTCTGTTCCATGCATCCAAAGGCATCCCCCAAACTGTCTCACAGCACCTATGGGCTCTGGAATAAAGCCTCGTTACAACCACAGGGACATATGCTCCCCTGCTGGTCGAACCACCCCCACCCTCTTCCCTGAAGAATGATAACAGGAGTGCCAGGGAAGAAACAGCCAGCCTCTTGGGGGTGTACCTTGCTCTTCCAACTCTGTCAGTCACATCACACAAAGAGGGGTTCACCTCACCATGCATGTACACACACCTCTCATGGTTCCACATGCTGAGAGAAGCCCTAGGCCTCCCTGGAAAGAGTCATATGAGAACCTTCCTGAGCCCCCAGACCACAGCAGCAACCAACAAGCTGGCCCCTCTTGTCTGAGGTCCCTACCACGAGTCTATCCCAACCCAGAAGAATCAAGGAACTGAGAATGGACCTGTTCAGAAACATCAAGAAAATAAATGAATGAGCCCTGGTTGAGCCTCCTCAGCACACATAGTAAAGTTCGCTAGGTGTATAAATCGGCAAGGCTGGGTCTCAGACAGAAAAGCTGTGATTCTGAGGATAGTCGATCATAAAATTCCAAGCGCCAAGAAGATAAAAAGCTCAGAGCTAGACATATAAGGATATTGCTCTTCAATTTTTCTTAAAGTATTATCTTTCACATTGAAGAAATAATATAGACAACCACTGAAAAAAAGAATCAAGGATTTCTATTGTACAGTAGAGAAGTTTCTCGATTCAGATCTTCATGTGATTTATGATAAGTGCTTGATTTCACAAAAGCCTAGTTCCAACAGTGAAATGAGTTATAAATGGCAGAGAGTTCCCTCAATCACATCAGAAGAAAGCCCACTATCACGGGGTGAACTGCAGAGCTTCCGGGCCAGATGACTGAGGGTGATGTTTTAATTTAATAAACATAGTTACCTTGTTAATTCCATACAAATAGCCCATGGAGAACCAGGAAAAGGAGCAAATCCCTCGTAGAAGAAATACAGCCTCACGGTAGCAGCGAGGCTGGAGTGACTTCTCACCTATTTTGGACTTGTCAGACAAGATCAACTGCTAGTTTGGTAACAGACCAAAGCCAAACTCACTGCCATCAAGTCAATGCCAAATCATATCAACCTTACAGGCAAGGGTAGACCAGCCCCTGTGAGTTTCTGAGACTGTCACCATTTACAGGAGTGGAAATCCCTGTCCTTCTCCCTGGGTAACAGAGGGTCAGCAAAAATGAGGGGAGATACAATGACACAACAGCCACCACAATGGACCCCTTTGTTACATCATTGGTGATCAGGAAGATGGCCCAGGAGAAGGCAAGGTTTTGTTCTTTCGTACATGCAGTCACCATGCTGCGAGCCCGAATAAGTGACAATTCACAAGAGCGGCCTCTCAGGAATGAAGCCTGAGTAAAATCTAAGGCTGCCAGCCAGTCTGGCTGATGATGTAGATCATCAGTGACGAACAGTCGAGAAGACTCCACCACGTTCCATCTGAGGTTTCAATGCTGAGAAAGAAAACACACCACCAGGATCCTGAAGTCCAGACAAGAGCTTCCACGGGATCCCATCAGCGACCCTTGGTGAGCAGTGCAAGAAAATACAAACCAGTAAAATATTAGGTTTTTTAAACATAAGGATCCCCATGCTCATCCAAAAAAAATAAGTAAAAATAGGAACAATTGACATCCTTCCTATGAAAATATTTGCTGGAACCCAAAAGTAATGTTGTGCTCTTTCCATGGGGCAACGACTGTGGCGTGTAGTAAGCTGCCCTCAGAGCTGCTATGGCCCCAGAACTCTATAAATGTGAATTAGCAATGTCCTCATAAACTGCACCGCCCAGCAGCATCTGTTCCAAGAAACACTCCTTCCAATCTCTTGTAAGATCCCCGCAACCAGCATCATCAGCATCATGTAGGAACAAAAATTGCTTAGCCCCACCTGAACCTGAATTAGAAACGCTTTGGGTGGGGCCCAGTGGGCTCTGTTCTGACAATCCCTCCAGGTGATGTTGACACATGCTGACTTTCGAGAACCACCCACTTCAATTATCTGTAAGCGATGATGGGGCCTCCAGCAAACCATTGTGCAGACTCTACTCACTGCCATCGGGTCGGTTCTGACTCATAGTGACCCTACTGAACATGGAAGAGCTGCCCCTGTGGGTTTCTGAAACCATATCTCTTTACTGGAGTAGAAAAAGGGGAGGGGGAAAAAGAGAAAGAAAAAACAAAAAAAATCTCGCTGACATTGTGTCACAGTGACCCTATAGGACAGAGAAGAACAGCCCCTGTGGGTTTCTGAAACTGGAACTGTTTATCGGAGTAGAAAGCCTGTCCTTTCTCCTGAAGGACAGCTCATGATTTCAAACTGCTGGCCTTGTGGTTCACAGCCCAATATGTAACCACTGCACCACCAGGGCTCCTACCACAGGAGTATACAGCTTCATCGTTCTCCCACAGGGTAGCTGATGGTTTCAGACTGCTAACCTTGTGATCAGCAACCCAATGTGTAACCAACTACCCTGCCCTACCCCCACGGCTCCCTCGCAGGCTTCTATTAACACTCTCCATGCCACCGCTCGGCCTATCCCTGTGGTTCACGATGGCAGGCTGAGGTCTCTGCACACGGCCAGAATCCTCCATGTGGCCTGGGCATATTTGGAGAGTTGTTTCGTTTTGTTTTGATTTCCCCTCCCAAAATGAATTTCCCTTTCTTTAACCCATTTGAATGGTACTGTTTATATGCATTTGCTTTTCCAACTTGTCTAGCACATTCTGTACTTTATTCCATTTTCCAAGATGCTTGTCAGCCCGTTATTTTTTATAGCAATTTTGAATCTAATTAGAAAAGGCTTCGTCCCAGAAACTAAACATTATTAAAGATATACTGCGTTACACATGAAAGATATATGGGAAGCGGTGGTGCAGGAAATCTAGAAAGCCTTTAATGTGTGCTTGTATTTGAATCTATTTTTGTTGAATATATTAAACACCCCAGCAGTGCCAACCAACACAAACAAACCAGTGAAGCCAGACCAGGAGAGCGGGCAGGAAGGGGGAGACGTTTTCGGTTTTGATTCCTATCCCTCCCTGTTTTGGGTCCTCTGTATAAAACTCAAAACCACACTCTCGGACTCGGCCATTGAGTAGATTCCTACAGGACGGACTTTACGCAATTCTCTCATTGACGCAAACTTTCCTCCTTTCTTGTTGATTCCCCTGCTCTCAGTCTCTTCGCTGCCCCCGACTCAAGGCTTGAAACAGACCAGGAAAGTGATTAGGAGATAAAGCTAAAGGGAAATAAACATCGACTTCTATTTTAAAAAGGAGAAACCACACTGTTCCCATGAAGTGCATTCCAACTCATGGCCACCTTCCCTGTGTCAGACCAGGACTGTGTGCCACAAGGTCTGCCACAGCTACGTTTTCAGACTTTGTCCCCAGGTCCCTCTGGGTGGACCCAAATGTTCACACACCCCCAGAGGCTACAGAGGCAGTCTAGTCAGGGTGTAGTATGTGAGCAGCCGATATGGTGTATAAACAGGAAATAATACAGAGAAAAGCAAGTTTGGGGTACTAGAAATACGAGGGTGAGTCAAAAAGTATTGCTGCAACGTCATAGAAAAAAACCCTTGTTCAACAACAACAGCAAAAATCAAAATGTGAAGCTATTGCCTCTCAGCAGATCCTCCATCTAGGTCTCTACGTTCCTGAAGGAGGTGTTCCATTTCTCTAACTCACACCACATCCAAATGGCCATTTCCGCATCCTGAAAATAAAAAGGGAGCCGAATCATCTTCCTTTAAGTGTCTTTGAGCTCAGGAAGTAAAAAGACATCTGAAGGGACAAGATCGGGGCTCTATGGTGACTGGGGTAAGGTTTCCAAAGGAAATGCTCACAGCACAGCCTTACTGCCCACAAGGAATGGGAAGTACATTGTCAAGGTGAGGGGGGAAATTCATCCTTGCAATTTCCTAGTTTGTTTGTTTGGGGTTTGGTTTTTTTCTTCCACCAATTCAGTTTTCAGTTTTCTTAAAACTTCTTCATAAGCCTCTGCTTTAGTGACTCCAACATGAGACGCAGCCTAGTCATTTTTCCTTTGCTGCACTGCATCTGAGGTAGGAATATTTCAATTGATTATTGTCTTATCCAGTGCCTCCGTGGCATTTTACCACAGCCAGAGCCAATAAAATATTGATGAAATGGTAAAATGGAAGACTATCTCATGATTCAGTAACTCAAAACTGTAAAAAGCTTTTGTCAAACAGAAGTACTTAGAAGGACAGCTCAATAGGTTAGCTGGGGTAGACTGACATGCAAATATACATCACATTTTATTAAGCAAATTAAAAATAGATTTAATCTTTAATGTGTGTCCCTACAGAATAAAATTTACTGAATTTGATTGTTGATTATGTGCTTGGCAGATTGGCTAATTACCTTAGGCAGATGCTTGATGCATATTAATTTGAGTTCCCGCATTGATTTTAACTACCTTTGCTTCCTAATCCAGCCTCCATTTAGCACCGTCGAGTGACTATAAGGCTACTTGAAATCTACCTGCAAGAAATTCTGTAGGAAAGACAACTTGAGCGAAGGATTGGAAAGCTGGGCTCGATCATTCCGCAGAACACCTGGCCTTGGGGCGCTCATCTCTGGGGTCCAGAGAATGATTAAAATTCTCATAATCACACCAGGCATAACGACTTGATAGAGATGTCATTTGGATCAGGTGAAAAATATATTACCAAAGGGAAGCAGAGAAGAAAACAGCTTCCTAAGCACGTTCATCAAGAATTGTTTTAAAGGTTTTATGTGAACTTAATGGAAGAAAAATTTTAAAAGTTTAGGAAATGACAAAGATTGGCAATCCCAAACCTTGACTGGGATGTAAAGCAACTGGAATTCTCATACTTTGCTGGTAGGCATATACAATGGTGCAACCGTTTTGAAAATCAGTTGGATAGATTCTTAAAAAGACAAAAATTTATCTCCATCATAATTCAAGAGTTGCATCCCTGGGTATTTACATAAGAGAAAGAAAAACATAAGTACACCCAAAGAATTGTACATAAACATTTATCACAGCCTCATTCACGAAGCCCCCTGCACAACCCACGCAGCCAGTAACTCAACTGTCCATCACCAATGGAATGGACCGACAGTTGGTGGTTCATCTGCAGTGGAATACTATTCCACAATAAATGGGCATGAACTGCTGACACACACAACAAAATGGATAAATCTGAAGGGCAGTGTGCCAAGCAAAAGAAGCCACATGCTAGAAACCTACATACTATAAGATCCCACCTCTAGAACCAGGCCAAATTAATACAGAGGGACAGAAAGCAGAACGGTGGCTGCCTGGGATTGAGGGCTAAATTGACTACAAAGGGGATGAGGGGCGTTTATAAGGGGACAGAAGTTTCTAGATCTTGGTTGTGACAAAACTCAGCAAACTCTTATCTTTTAAATGGGTGCTTGTTAATCTGTATAAATTATATCTCAATCAAGTTGATCGAAAAGGTGAAAACCGACATACACTGTGTTGGTCTGGATTGACTAGAGAAACAAATCCATAGACACTCATAGGTGTGTAAGAGACATTTTTATATCAGAGAGTAATTGTACATTTAGAAAATATCCCAGCCCAGTCCACCAGTCAAGATCAAGTCCATAAGTCCGATATTATCCCATATGTCCTATACCAATCTATAAATTCCTCTTCAGGCTCACACAACACATGCAATGATGCCGAATGCAGGAAGATCACAGGCCAGTGGGTGGAAAGTTTTGTGTATCCAGTGGCGATAGAAGCATCTCATCACTGGTGTGGGTCTCCACATGGCTCCTCCAGCTCCAGGGCTCTGGCTACATCAGCATAGTTCCATCAGGCTCAACATCAGTAACATTTTACAGGGAGTGAGTATGTGTCCCACCACCAGCAAGCTATTATCACCTTAGCACCTCCAAATGAGGTCATCAAGTTGCAACCTGATTGACAAGCTAAACTCCACCCCTTCACTCCTCAGTCTCAAATTGACAACAGATTATGTACCTACCACATACACTTACACTGGGACAGCAGTGACAAAAATGAAACTGAAATAGCCTGGGCTGGCCCTTATCTGCTGAAAAGGTAGGCACAGATAGGTGCCTGTTTTAAAGCCTTGCCATGCAATACATAAGACGTGGGTTTCATTCCTGATCAACGGGCCTCAGACTCAGTCATCAGCCCTCTGTTGGCCAGGAGAAGCTTTCATGGTGCTATGAGCTGATCAAGTTTCAGCAGAGCTTCCAAACTAAAGTGGACCCAGAAAAAAGGCCTGGAAATTAATTTCCAGACATCAACCAATGAAAGCCCTATGATCATGATAGTCCAATATGCGACCAATCATAGGATCATGCAATTTTTCTTTCAGTTGCACATGACATTATCATGAGTGGGAGGCCAACACAGCAGCAGCTAAAACCAACAATGATATACTTCTGCGAGGGTGGGGGTGCCTGTGAAAGCACTTAGAAAACCAAAAGGTGTGTCCGGAGAGGTGGATGGTGTGGAGGTAGAATTATCCCGTCAACAAAAGTGACTGCTGCTGGAGCGCTGTCAGGCCTTCATGAAGACCCAGGACCCAGAATCATTTCCCTTTCCTTTCTCTTTCTTCCCCTTGGCTGAGCTGCTCTTCCCACTCAGAGCCCAGTCCTTTAACAAACCAGTCCTTCATTAAACACATTTCATTCTCACATGTGGCATTGTGGCTAAGAGCTCAGGCCCCTACGTAAGGCCAGCTTGCAGCACATTAGCTGAAAGAACTATAAGTCATTTAACCTCACTGTGCTGCAGCCTCCTCATCTCTAAAGAAGTAAAATTAGGACCCACATGACAAGCTATGGAGAGAATGTAATGAGCTGGACCATGACTATCCTACACAGCTGTTGGCACCGAATAAGAAAGTAATTAACTGGCAGAGCACTGATGGCATAGTGGTTGCATGTTGGGCTGCTGGTTAACTGCAAGGTCAGCAGTTCCAAACCACCAGCCACTTCTGGGTGGAAAGACGGGGCATTCTGCTCCCATAAACAGCTACAGTCTTGGAAACCCACAGGGCCAGTTCTCCTCTGTCCTGTAGCGGCGCTATGAGTCAGCTTTGACTCAATGACAGTGAGACAGAGAGAAACATTACCAGATGTTTTTGTCCTGAAGAGTCTGTGGGGGCTTCAAATGGTTAATCACTCAGCTTCTAACCAAAAGGTTGAAAGTTTGAGCCCACCCAGAGGCACCTCAAAAGAAATACCTGGAGATTTACTTCTAATGGTATAGAGCGTAATTCTTCTCTGAAACCTACAGGGGTTTGGCCATGAGTCAAAGTCAAGAGCAACTTCTTAATTTGTCCTGGCTCTTCTAACGTCTACCTCTTCCCTCTTAATTGTCTATAGGATATCAGAGAGCATCTTTCCCAACTCCAGAGCAATCCACCCAGACTTGTCTGGGAGAACAGAAAGTGCCTATATCATATAACTCAGCCTAAATTGGATCCTCTAAGGCCCTGTAATGGAGGACATAATGGTTAAGTAGAGTCACAAGAATAAATTGGAGTTTTGAATTCCAAGTTGATCGGAAGCATTATATTTTATCAATGCTTATTTGAGAAGCCTTTCCAAGCTGTTACTACCCTGTAACAGAAAAAGTCCAGTGGCCTGTCAGGGTTGAGAAATGTCCAAAATTGTGTGCTCCAGCAAGCCAACCTGGAAATTAATAATATATTTAGAATCACTAAGAGAGGGGTGCAGAAAAAGTTTTTTAAAGAATTGCTGATAAAATGCCTACCAAGCACATGACAATATGCCATATATATATTATACAGTTATCCTTGCTTATTCTCTAGACCAAGCATGTCAAACTGGTGGCCTGCAGGCCGCATGCAGCCCCCAAGGTAATTTTTTGTGGCCCACAATGCTCTAAAATAAAATGAAAATAGTACTTAGGGGAGATCGAGGCAATACCATACACACAATCCCCCTGTAACATTTTATTTCAGAGCATCGTGGGCCACAAAAAATTACCTCAGGGGCCACATGCAGCCCGTGGGCCGCCAGTTTGACACCCTTGCTGTAGACCATGCACTTGTCCTGAGAAGTATATGACCTTTGAAATAAAATTGTTCAACTCCACTTGAAATTTTTATACCCTTGGAGTTTGTCCCCTGGTTTGTCATTCATGTGTGTATTTTTTACACCTCCCTTCCCTCATGTAGCTCCACCAACCCTCCCAGACGTCAGTGGGCCAAGCGGCCTCCCAAGGCAGCCTTCTGCACCTGGCTCACAGCCAAGCCTCCATGTCTCAAAGTCCAGTCCGGCAGGCTTCCTCCTCTTCCTCCTCATCCTCCTCCTCTTCAGCTTTGAGCGTGGGCCAGTTAGTCAGCAGTAAGTATTATCTGGCTCATTTTAAATCACCGTGGTCTTTCTACTGCCTGTTTGCAATCTCTTTCTTTTCTTGCTTTCCTGCTCATCCCGTCCTCCTTTCCTTCCCCTACCCCACTCACTCTCTGCTCTCTCCACCTCCCTCTCCCTCTCTCTCTCTTTCTCAACTGTACAGAAGAATCCTCTGGGTCTGCTACAAAGAACCCTGCCAATATTGGGATGTAGTCCATGCCCACTATGAAAAAATCCTCCCCAAAGCAACCCCCTTGATTAGTGCATGTGTGGGGGTCTAGTGTCCATCTGCAGTGGCTCCCAGTGTGCTGAGTCAATCCTGCCACTTCACAAGGTAGAAACTGATCAGTTTGCAGGGCATGAGCCACACCACTCAGAGCTGAAATAACCAGGAAGAGGCACTCACTCAGCCAGCAGGTCAAGCTGCTTTTCTGTGCCTCCGAAGTCCCCGCCGTTCTATTTGTAGGTGCCAGAGGAAATAAAAGAGCACTTTGTAACTGTGGGCAGGCGGGGTGTGTGCACAAAGAGCTGCCTCCAGGGGCATGTCAGGGAGCTGCCTGGACTGGAAGCAGGTGGGAGAATCTCTGAACCACCACTCATAACATAAAATCAGCCTGCATTTTGCTTCCTGGAGTAGGAGATTATATATATGTGTTTTAGAAACGGTATTTGGGCCCAAGTGAAGACAGCCTGTTTATACATGCAAATAGAAGAATGCTAAAATGAACAGAGCAAAAATTTAACTCAATGTTTATTCACCTTGGATGCAATTTTTGCCTATCTATAAAAATCACAGTAGACCAGAACATGTACACAGGTATAGAAAGGGATAGGAGCTCAGGACACACAGAATCCAGGAGTAAGAATGGTGATGCCAGAAGGGTAAGGGGAAGAGGGGGAAAAAAAAGGAGGAAAGGGGAACCGATTGCAATGATCGACACATAACCATACACCCCTCTACAGCGGGAAGAACAACAGACAACATGGGAGAAGGGAGACAGCGGTTTGTGTGAGAGATGAAAATAATAACAATGTACAATCTATCAGGGGTTATGGGCAGGGGGTAGAAAAAACAAAGAACTGGTACTGAGGGCTCAACAGAAAGTAAATGTCTAGAAGAGAATGAGGGCAACATATGTACAAACATTCCTGATTCAATTGATGTATGGATTGTGTTAAGAGTTGTATGAGCCCCCAATAAAATGATTTTTTTAATTGCAGTAAATCTGCATAGCTTGTTATTCATCAAGGGAATAAAAAAATCCAGTCATTTACAGGATTAAGACATTGAAAAGGCACTTATGCCATAAGTTGAAGACTCATGTGCATAAATCTGTGTTTGGTCAAGTGGCGAGAATGACCTGTTATACATGGACAGGAAGGATCATCAGATACCAGGGGCTAAGTCTAGGTGCACAAAGCAAAATGGAGGGTCTTTCTGTCCTCCTCTCAAGCAGCACCTATTCGTATCATTCTATGGAGAGCTCAGGAGAACAGGTGCCTATAGAGTGGAATAGAACATGAACGACTGGAAAGATATTGGGATGCCCAGGTGCTCTTGATCTTAAAGGTGGGGCGGTACCACATGGTTTTAGAGAGCATAGGAAGTTTGCCATCCACCTGTTATGTTAGGTTTTTAGATCTATCTAGCTGGCAATTGGGGCCAGACACGTCAGTCTTACTGGAATAAAATGAAGGATAAAATGAGCTTCACTATTACTAGGTTTTCTCCCAGTAGGATCTATTTGATGGATGAGTGGGAATAACAAGGTATGCTCTAGTCATTTACCACAATAGGACAGGGAAAGATTAGCTGATTTCAGAAATTAAGGACCTGCCCAGCTATAGAGGTGTTTGATGAGCCAAGTGGAATTTGAACTGCCTCATAACTAATAGAACACCTAACTTCAATATGATGAATACAATGAAGAGGCCACATTTCGATCTTGATGTGAAATGAAGAACCGGGGAGGGAGAAGCCTTTACTGCACCCGCCCATGAAACAGAAAATTCTCATTCATATGCAGAACCTGGGTGAGAAACCCATACCAACTCTATAAATTCTCTGGTTATTTGAAAGGGAGCCCTGGAGGCATAGGGATTTCATGTTGGGCTGCTAACTGTCAGGTTGGCAATTCAAACCCACCAGCCACTCCAAGGGAGAAAAAAGAGTCTATCTGTCAGGGTTTCTGAGACTATATAAGCCTTTATGGGTGCTAACAGCTTCATCTCTCGCACGTGGAGAAAGGGGGTTGCTTAAACCTCTGATGTTGTAGTCACCTAGAAGCCCATAGCTTAGCTCACTGGGCCTCATGCGCCTTCATGTGAATGCTCATGTTCAGGTATCAACACTGGCACGAGCCAGATCCTGGGCCATTCTCTGTCAGAAGGGTCGACTTTAGTCTGATCTAGAAACAGTGACTGTCCCTGTGTGAAAAGTGTAATGTGTAACAGAGCCAGGAAGAGAACCCTGCTTGTGGGACTCAAAATGGGTCTGCATTGTACACCAGGCAGCTGCCTTCCAAAGCAGCTGCTTATGCATGGCCTTTTGAATGACATAGAGATGTTAGACCATCTAAATATTTTTCAAGTGGTTGCTTTTAAGGCAAGGGATCTCCTTTGTGCCAAAACAAAGAGAACAAATGAGACACCACACATCTGATGGAATGTGTATCCAAGAACGAAATGTGCTGAAACTTCACTCAATCTATAGATGGGTGAATTGGGGAAGCTTAACCACACATATCAGACGTCATTGTTACGTAGGTTGAACTGCAGAGTGGGAAAGAGGGAGATTTTAGTAGTAGGTTGCAAACTGAAAAAGAAAAAACCATGTATTGAGTACTGTGTGTATGCTAGACACACTACCATGGAGTCCATTCTGACTCATAGTGACCCTGTAGGACAAGGTAGAGCTACCCCTCTGAGTTTCCTAGCCTGTAACTCTTTCTCCCATCTTACTCTCTTGAAGCAGCTGGTGGATTCAAACTGCTGACCTTGCAGTTAACAGCTCTACTCATAACCACTACACCACTAGGGATCCAGATGCAGAGGTAGGAAAAACAAAACAAAACAGAAACAATGTATGATCCCTACCCTGGGAGAGGTCATGAGCTGGTGGCAACCAAGCCAAGGTACATAAAGGGAAATAAATAGTAAGATCAACACATTATATAAAGGCTATGGCAATAAAGGAAATTGATGCAGATGGAGACAAACAGAAGGACTCCTTGGATTTGCTAATCCTTGAATTGAATTGAGTTGAATTGAATTGCTAATTGACCAGAAAATCCCCACAAGAGGATAAGTCATAAATCTGAACAAGGTCAAACTGAATTTGAACCTTGGGTCAAAGTTATGGTCAATAAATACTCCATGATGTAATCATAGACTCTACCCCCAGTGTGGCCCAACATGCCATTGTCCCCGGTTAACTAGACCATCCAGAAATCTTCTCCAATTTAGGCAAAGAAATGTAGAATTAATACTTCAGTAAAGTATCAGTATAGTCATATGCAAAAGACAGCACCTCTGAGGGCAGAATTACCCTTGTTAAACCCTATGCATAGACCTGTTCATATCACCTGTGCCCCTTTCCCCACGAGAAAACTTGCTCAGTCTCTGTAGTCATCAGATGTGCTGACTGTTTCCAGAAGTAAGGTTTGAGGAAAGTTTAGAAGGAAAGTCAAATATCTTCATAAATGTCTCCACTTAAGATTTGCAATGTGCTGTTTTATAATAAGAAAAATGTGGGGAGTTGATTATTCCTTAGGTTTGGGTTTGTTGGGGTTTTTTTCCAGTGTACTTCTTTTAAAACCTCTGGTTGTGAGCTTCATCCTTGCATAAGAGGACTGATCGCTAGTCCCAGACAAAACAAAGTTATAAAGGGAACACAAAGATGCCTGGCAATTCCTTACAACACAAGGAAACCCTTGGTTCACGTGATCACAATTCAACCCATTCTCCACAACCCAGTGAAGGCACTCTCTTGCGAGTACACTGCTCTCCCAAATTGCATTGCATGTTCCCGAATGATTTCTTATTTCTCAGAAGTATTTGGCAAATACTTCACAATTATTTGCTGTGAAACTAGCACTGAAAAGCAGCCAGAAGTTAATTTAAGTTCATTCAGGGTTACCAGCTTCTTTAAAGGATGTATCCTTCTACTAAATAATCCCACAGTATGAGTCACGGAAAGAGGATGGTGAGGGAAGGAGACTGCTCATCTTGTTAGAGATCCTTAGTATTCATGCCCAGGCTGACAGGAGGAGTAAGCTTCAAAAGAAAATCTATCCTGAGCCATCCCTCCTGAATGTTTGACTCAGTATGGGCTCAGTGCTCATGCAAGACAATCCTATCAAAAAGGTTGTTCTTGCACAATGTACCTCATGCCCCTTCCCACTCCATGCACTCCAGATATGATTTGGAAACTGCCATCATTTTACTGCTGAGTCACTGCCCATTTATCATGCCAGTTTTCCTGAACCTCTCAGCTAATTAATATCTCTGCAGGTTGATCTTCTGGCTCCTCTCACCAGGGTCAGATTTGGGGTAGGCCCTGTAGTCATTAGTATTGCTTTCTAAGAATATCTCTAAAATATTGGGCTGTCTTACTGTGCAATAAATTTCTCTAAAGGTGGCCCCAGAGGCTAAAGGTGTTGGATCAACCTTTTGAGGATCGAAAGGTTCCCCCTGAGGTTCCCATCTAGGTGGCCTCAGATCTATCCTTAAAATTAACCCAAACCAACCTCCTGGGGCCAGAGGACTGAGCAGCAGAAGCCAGATTAACCCCTCCCAGGATGAAATCTTAACGTCTGAGCTAGACATCAAGCCAGAGTAACATTCCAGAGAATCCTCCAAGGACCACCTTCACCTCTTGCTTCCCTCCTCAACCAGAAGAGTATTCATCTCCCTTAATGAAGGAGAACTATTTGAACAATAAGAAAAACCTCAAGAGTTTAAGACAGAAACTTTGGGACCAAAAAATATACTTTGATTAATCCTTTGATTAATTCAGAACATCTTTCAGATACCATTTAATGACCATTTAAGAAAACGAGTTCCACACATTTATAATCAGAATGAACTACTCTTTGTCCAGGAGAGAACTTCCTCTTTGGCTAAGGAACCCTTTTGTGGTCTTCAAATCCATGGGGATACAATCACATCACTGCCTTTTGGCATCTAACTTTTGTGGAAGAGAACATGAATAGAAAGAAATCAGTTCACAACCAATAATCAGCAAATTGCACTAAGAGATACTGAGTTCTCCTTGGGCCTTTGCCAGTACTCCATCACCCTGTTTCAATTTCCCTAGAATTCCTATCTGATCCCCTCTGCAGGTGCAACTTGGAGTAAGACAAGAAGGAAATGTGTGGGAAGAGAAAGAAGGAATTCAACTTCTCATGTGATGAGCACCTGAGAGCCTAAAAAGTGACAGTCATGGACTTAATGTGAACTCCCAGCAACCCTGTGGTACAGAGCACAACTACCCCTCCCTCTGGGTTTCTGAAACTGTCATGCTTACTGGAGTAAAAAGCCTTCTCTCTCTCTCTCTCTCTCTCTCTCTCTCTCTCTCTCTCGGCATCTGTTAGGTTCAAGCATTAGAGTGAAATTAATGAGAATCCACACAGTCCTTCTCAATGCATTGGGGCTGAAAGTCCACAGCCTTCCTTCTGACTGACGCCTCATCAGGCATCTGAGGACCACACACCACACAGGCAAAGTTCCTTTGGGGTCTCAGGGAACTGACTGGAAGGCAAAACAAATCAAGCCAATCGAAGGGTAGGGGGAAAAACACATGGCATAATCAATTTACAGGAAACAGCAACCAAATCACGCTCTCTTAGTCTGGTGCCGTCAAGTGCAGTCTAACTCATGGCAACCCCGTGCATGCTCTGCGAGCACAGATGTGGGAGGAGCAAAACATTGTGGGGCTGGAAATGACGGAGTAGACCTGCTCCATGGGGTGGCCAAGGCTGCAACACCTGATGAAAGCAGATTGCCAATGTGTGGAGAATGTGTGTTAAGTTTGAACCGCTGACCTGGTGGGACTCCAGATGGTCTTTCAACAGCTATGACCTTTTGGAAGTAGATGGTCAGGCGTTTCAATGCATCTTGTGGGGATTCATACGGCCAAGCTTTGGGTTAGTATTTGAGTGTGTAACTTCATGGCACTCCAGGACTCTTAGGACCGGAGTAGGGCAGAAGAAATCCTTACAGATTAAAGACATACCAAAACCAGACCCACTGTTCACCGCCATAGAGTTATTCCAACTCATAGGGTTTCCAAGGCCATCAGTTTTTTAAGAAGCACAAAGCCTCAGCTGTCTCCCTTAGATGTGCTGCCAGATTTGAACTGCTTACCTTGCTGCTAGTAGTCTAATGCGTACCTGACAACGCCACCAGGGCTCAGTTCACCCAAAACCAAACTTACTGCCATTGAGTGGATGCCGACTCATAGAGCCACTATAGAACAGGGCCTCTCTAATAGAAAATGCCTTCTGTGGGTTTGTGAAACTGTAACTCTTTACTTGAGTGGAAAGTCTCGTCTTTCTCCTGAGGAACCACTGGCGGCTTCAAGCTGCTGACTGACCTTCGTGTGATCAGCCCAGCATGCACTCCTCCAACCAGCAGAGTGCCTTAGATGGTTAGCAGTCAAACACAAAAGTACTGGTAGGCAGAGGTCTGAGAAAAACAGGAAATGAGGAGGAAGAGGATCTAAGGGACAGTCACTGGTTCCAGCTGACCAACTTTCTCCCAAAGCAAATGCGGACCCACCTCCGCCTCAGCTTCCAGAACATCACGAGGAAAGTGACCATCTCAGTGTTTCATTAGAAATCTTCTGATATTTAAATATTGGCAAATAATTCAAAGTATTTTTAGGTACTAGGCAAGCCGAGTTTTATTTGCAGGCTGCTGGTTTACAACTTCTGTGCTGGAAATTTTAAAATGAAATAAGAGCAAGAGCTCAGCACTGCTATGAGCTTGAGTGTGACCTCCCAGGATCCTTAGGGGACCCTTGAAGCAGCTCCAGGCTGGTGTGCTGGTGGGATTTAAGATCCATAGCGCAGCCTCCACTGGAGACAACCCAAATACATATTTAATGGCAAAATGTTGTCAGTCTTTTGGAAGAAAATTGGGGGATTAAAAAGACAGTGTTTCAATTCATCCTAACATCTAGTTAAGTTTCACATTACCCCTGTTCCCTGCCTCAAATCCACACATACAAAGAGATTCTCAGCTTCGCTGTAGAGACATATTCACCTCCCTAATACACACTCAAAAATCCCTGGTGGTGCTGTGGGTTAAGCAAACTTCACAGCTCCACAGGAGAATGATGTGGCAATCGGCTTCCACCAAGGGTTGCCAGCCGTGGCCACCCCACGGAGCAGGTCTACTCTGTCAGTCCCAGCCCCACAAGGCTTTGTTCCTCCCACATCTGTGCTTCTCTGCGTTCTGTTCCCGATGATCCTCCCCCATTCTCTGAAAGAGGGAGAAGATGGTGAACACACTAGACAGCTAACCAGCAAGTTGGAGGCTGGAGTCTCTCCCCCACTCTCCGCCCCCCCCCACACACACACACACACAAGGGTGCCTTACAAGAAAGGCTTGACAATCTACTCTGGAAAATCAGCCATTGAAATGCTACAGAACGGATGCGATGCTACCCTGTTACACGAAGGGATGTCATGAGCTCTAGTCAGTTCGGTGGCAACTGGTGATGTCCTCCCAAAGCTGCCCCTTGGATAAGGCCCAGCTGAATTCCCCTCCTGCCAGGTCTTCTCTGCACATTCTAGTGGGGCAGCACATCATGAGTCTCTGATTAGTCTCTGGCTGGTGTGTTTCACTGATTGTTTTTTGTACGTTTGTATCGATCCCCCAGCCCCTATAGACTGTTAACTCCATAAAGGCCAGGGCTGCTGCTTATATTTCTCTTGCCCCTTCCCGCCACTCAATGAGGATACCCAGCAGCCCCTTAAATAATGCGTACCATTGGATTGCTGTGGTCACACCACTTTTCAATCCATCTTTGCCCAGCAAAATTGTGACAAAAGGCACATAAAAAAATCGACAAGGCTTTTTTTACTGAGAAGTTACACCTAGGTTTCAGATTCTGTTGACAGCGTCTGTTTTACTTTAGCAGGGATGGATTCCTCTCTTGCAACGAGAGAATCTGTACGTGAAGCTCCAAGCCCACCTGCAAGCACTGACCTCTTTATTTTTAAGGCCTTAGAAAACAGTGGCCCTTGGAATGCAAATGTTTATGTCTTGCCAGGATAACAGGGTTATCCATAGCCCTGAGCTGGACAAGGACTAGAATTTACTGAAGTTGATGGGTTCTTGTACAGAAAGAGGAATAGAAAAACGTTCCCCCTAAGTCTCAGGAGTGAGGTGAACAATAGAGGCAGCTCGCTGGGAGGCGGGCTTCACCGCAGGCGGGATTGAGCAACACTTTGAAATCTTCCGCCATCCTCGTCCCACGCTGACTCCAGCCTGGTGTGTGCTTTCATTTATCCAGGGATCAGTAGCCAGGGGGGGGAAAGTTTCATTCTCCAGCTGTTGTGTCATTTCCCTTGATAAGTCCTAAATTGACCGCCTTATCCGGCACCAAAGGAGCCTTCCCGTGGTCGGCATTTTTTATTATGTGCCGCCGTTTCAGGGGACGAGGCGGCTGTGTCGGGAAACTGCTATGGGGGAGAAAAATCAATATTGGTCTCACAGCTTCATAAGCATGCTCTTCTGAAGTCATCAGGCAATACGATCGTCTACTGAAGACGGCCAGGCAGTGCAGTGGTTAAAATGCTCGGCTGCTTACCAAAATGGTCGGCAGTTCGAATCCCCCCGCTGCTACAAGGGAGCAAGAAAGATGGATGGCAGCTTTTGAAACCGCAGGGAGCAGTTCTACTCTGTCCTTAAAGGTGGCTGGGCATCGCAAGAGACTGCATGAGTGGGCCGGCTGCATCAGCGATCGAGTGAAGGAAAAACACCAAAACGATTTCCTTCAAGACTATCCTTTTAGCACCAACGGTTTCAATAAGGACATTTCACTGGAAACCCTTTCATTTTCATTTGTTTTGTACACATGGATCTATTTGCAGGCGAAACAGGAGTTGCCCTAGGAAACGTGCTTTTGTTTGGGGTAGAAACAAAATGTTTCTATCCGGGACAGAAACATCTGCAAGGGTGACTTGTGGCGGTGTCAGGAGTTGAAAATGGAGGCGTAGGTGCCTCACCTGGGAGACAAAGAGAACATCCCCAGGTGCTGTTCCCCCACCCTCACCCAGGCCTTGCTCTGCTACGAAAGAGAGCCACTTTTCTTACAAACCATAATGAACAGATAGGACTCGGGTGTGTGTTGACGTATTGATCCTATTTTTAAAAACATCTCCACAGATCCTCAAACGGCAGCGGGTGAGGTGGATGGGGTTAATCTGGAGGAGATCCGAGAATTTGCCAAAGCTTTTAAAATCCGGCGCCTGTCCCTTGGCCTGACCCAGACTCAGGTGGGACAAGCCCTCAGTGCCACAGAGGGCCCCGCGTACAGCCAGTCGGCCATCTGCAGGTAACCCGCGCCCGCATGCTGTCACCTCTCCTGGCCAGGCCTCGGTTGGCCTGGCAGATCAGCTTTCCTTCGTCGGGTGGGCAAACCCAAGGAGCGGAGCATGGGAACAGTTAGGGGTAGTAGCTATATGTTGGGGTGGGTGGGGTGGAAATAAAGATGCTGGCACAGGCTCAGGGACCTGGCTTGACAACCCCTGTCAATTCACAAAGAACCACCAAGGCGGTCTTGGTACCAACATTCAGTCCCAAGCCAGGGGGGCTTCCCTCCAGGCCCACCCTCCAATACCCCAAGAGCCATTGTTCCCTGTCTGCAAAGAGAGGTCCTGAGCACTGTACAGCTGTCAGTGCCATTGCTTTATGGCTCCCACCGTCTCTCCCAGGCATGGCTATCCTATCCGCCCACCCTCCAAAAATGAGCCATCGCAATACCTTTCAAGGGGTGATTTCACTTGCCTGGCCAGACCCAGCTTTCAAAGCACATCTGAAAAAGAAGCAACTGTTTTCTGTGGCTCAGAAAGGGGTAGTGGGAAGCTGGCCCGCCCTGCTCCCCCAAGATGAAATAACTATGTGATAGATCCAGCCTTGGTTGTGTTCAAGTTGATCTGGGTGAAGCCGTCAAGCAGCAGATCCCACGCATGCATGTGTGTGTTGCACTAATCCTGTGTTTATGCATGAGGTAACAAAGGCACTTCGGTAAGAGCTTTTTCCTCTTGGGCAATGCCTTATGGGTCCTCCTCCATCAGGAAAAGCCAAGAAACCAACTCTAAACTCATTTAAGTGGATTTTGTTCTTGGTGATCCATGAAATGCTGTCTTTTTATCTGCTCTTTATACTTTTAATGTATTCCCCAAAGGACGGAAGTGTACTTTTCCTGCAGTTTAAGACTAAGGTTATAAATAACATCAGTATGGGGTAGTTGCTTGCAGCTCACATTTTGCTCAATGATTTTCCATAAAACCCATTGATTGTTGTTAAATACAAAAAGCACCATAGGATCCTCTCACTTCTATGGCCTCCCCTACTGTTTTTTCTTATAAGATACCTCCCTGTAGAAAATAACCTTTATTCAGTCTATACAAGGGTACCACTGCTGGGAAATTTGTTTCAAGGCTTGTATATGTTATTCCAAACGACATGTACTGAAGCATCAACACTAACAAGCAGCATCAATGATATGAATACTGCTGCTGCTCCCTGCTGGGCAGCATTACTTTTGTTTCATCTTGACAGGCTTGTGATAAAGGCAGCCATGGGTTTTTAAGTTCTTGCCAATTTGTTATTGTTGCTAAATTCCTCCTTGGCTTATTCTATTTTAGTTTTGGTCCTAAAGTGCCATTTCCTTGTTTGAGTTTTGGGCTATGTACTGTTTTCACCAATCCTCTGGTGTTTCTTGAGTATTCCCAGTCAAAAATGTTGATTTCCAAAGTCTCCCCGGGAGGAGGGGAGCCAGTAACACTATGGCTGAAATGAAGTGAGACCTTGGAAATTTACTGTCTAATAAAACTTGCTAGGGACCTTAATGAGCATCCTTGCTTGAACCGCCAGTGTTTCACTGAGGCAGCCTTCCAAGCCATGTACCAAGAAAAGATAGAGAGTGTTGAAAGAGCCCTAACCATTTCCATTCATTCAAAAAGTGGAAGGGAGACTTCCTTTGAATCTACACACCCAGGTGTCATGTTCTTCTTGCCTAGGGTAACTCGTAGACTCTGCTTTGACCAGTCACACACAGGAAGGTCACCTCCAAGTTCCCCAGAGCATGCTTCTTACAATCTTTGCCCCCGAGTACTAGGAGCTGAAAAGCCCGTATCTTACTATCAAGAATGTAAGCATTAGGACTTTTATGGCAAACAATGGCAAAATGTGGTGTGTGGCAAATTAACAAGGTGATGACGGGCTTTGTGGAGCTTGCCACAAGTGACAAGTTTAGGAAGTGACATTCAATGGTTAGCTCCCTTGGTATGGAAAGCAAAATGTACTTCTTCCCGCTTGGACTGGTACTGGAAGTCAGGTTGTTTTAAAAATAAACAATTCCTTGAACTACATATGGGAGTGTATGCTATGGAAATCACATTAAAATTTCATGTTGTTTGTGCTGCTTATCACATTTCTAAAATGCAGGGCTGAAGATAAGATCGTGGCATATAAAGGCAGCCTAGCTTTATTGTGTTCTTTTGTGAGCCTCCTTATAAAATATCTCCTGACCGACTCAGGCGGGCGCTCTTTAGCTCTATGCAGTCATGCCATCTGCAATCAACCGACTAGCTTTCAACAGCTTTGAACGCTTTAGACGAGAAGGAAATTCTCAGTAACCAAAGTTGTCACACTGGCTGGTTGTGAATCTGCATATGGTACAAACAGACAAACAAAGAAAAAGGAATAGGTCCCTTTTTTTTGTATTTCATCAAGAGTGAGGGCACATTTGGTACCACGATGACCTCTTAAAACACTCTATATAATTTTGTCCAAGTTGCTTCATATTTTTTAAGTCAATGTACCAGAGAATTGCTGATGGCAATTGGTATATGGAAGACCTCGTTTACAGAAAATGATATCATTCAAGTACACTTTGCAGATATCGCGCATTAAACACAGCTTGGTGCCCTGGTGCAAAAGTACACCACTATGCTGGACCTATTTGGATGGCCTGAGCTCACCCAGGGGTGGGCTGCTCATAGTAATTACAATGTGTCCAGCTGGTTGAATAGGACAATAAAGTAGCAATGGGCTCTGTTTTACCTGGAAAAGGAGCACGTTGTTAACTTCCGTATGGTGAAAATTGTGTGCTACCCAAAGAGAGAGCGCAAGCGAAGATGAGACACACAAGAGAGACTGGGGGACATGAAAGGAACTTTGGCCAGTGGCCATCTGTGACTATAATAATAACTAAAACATTTTTCATTACCAAGTCAATGGGGGGAATGTAAAGAAAGCCAAACGTTGTCCCAGAAGAGAAGCTCGTACTCTGTTAGGAGTGAAAGAAAGGGAGTTTTATTGAGAAAAAATAAATATAGCTTGAGCTGGACAGTGCAAAGTAAAAATACTAAGCATTTCACTGTTCCAAGGAGTTATCGGGGTCTCTAGACATAAAGAAGAAAGGAAGGAATGGGAGGAGGGTTAGAGATTGATTTTAAATAAGGTCAATGCCAGCTTGAAGTCCTTTGAAATGTAAAGGTGGGCACTAAACAAGAAGGCAAAAGTCGCTGCCTTAGGTAAATGGGTCCCCACCCCCGGAACAAACTGTTTATATCTTGACACATTCTCCCTGTGAACAAATGCTTCACATCCAGACCTTTCGCTTCCTGGGAATGTGTTTTGGCGCCCGTTCATTGGTGCCTCCAGTTGGAAACTTTTCTGTGTACAATATAAAGCATATAAAGAATAACTTTAACATGAAAGAACGTGACAGTGGTTGCCATTGATGTCACTTCCAGCTGTTAATTTTTGCCTTAAGGATTCTGAGGATTGGGGACAAAGGGCTGCTGTAGTGAAATTCAAAGCTTAGAACTCACTCTGAGTTGATAAGAAAAACTCTGAGGTGGCTTCTTCCTCTTTTCCCATTGTGATGTCCCCGTGTCTTGCTGTCTCTCTCCTCTCTGACCCTCTCACGGGTGTGTGGACTGAGGGTTGCATGCTCTAGCATGAGGCATGTGGGGGGAGGGCAGGCATTGGCTGAGGGTGGGGGTGGCCACCTTGCAGCTGGCTGTTAATATGGAGTGAATTCGCTCTGCCAGTCAGTCAGGCAGGCAGGCAGGAGGCCCACCCTGGCAGAGGACTCAGTGTAAGACTGTTCTTTTTCAATTTTCCCCCCAGACACACCATCCTGAGAAGCCACTTTTTCCTACCACAGGAAGCCCAAGAGAACACTATAGCTAGCAGTCTGACAGCCAAACTGAACCCTGGCCTTTTGTATCCTGCCAGGTTTGAAAAGCTGGACATCACCCCTAAAAGTGCCCAGAAGATCAAGCCGGTGCTTGAGCGGTGGATGGCTGAGGCTGAGGCCCGCCACCGAGCAGGTATGCAGAACCTGACCGAGTTTATCGGAAGTGAGCCGTCCAAAAAGCGCAAGCGGCGCACCTCCTTCACCCCCCAGGCCCTTGAGATCCTCAATGCCCACTTTGAGAAGAACACACATCCCTCTGGGCAGGAAATGACCGAAATTGCAGAGAAGCTGAACTATGACCGGGAAGTAGTTAGAGTTTGGTTCTGCAATAAGAGACAAGCCCTGAAGAACACGATCAAACGCTTAAAGCAGCATGAGCCGGCCTCCGCACTTCCTCTGGAGCCCTTAACAGACTCTCTGGAAGAAAACTCCTAAAGGGATGCCCACCACGCCATCAAGAACAAAACCCACTGAAACACCGCTCCACCCTTGGGACGGTCAGAAACAAACAAATGTTTTAAAAAATTATCTACACAGCCCCAGTCATCACCCTTGTAAGTAAAGGACAAAGAAAACTACCAAATGGACAGAATGGTTTCTATGTGTCCGTTGGTTTTCCAAAAACAAACAAAAAAGATTTTTTTTGAAAATTTTTAAACAAGGAATATACCACACTGAAGGTGTGTATGGTAGGATAGTTTTCTCACCCCACCTGTCTCCCCAAAGCATTTTTTAATGGACTTAAAGAAAACCAAATAACCACATACTCTTTTCTGTATACGAAGAAAATGTGAACACATTTTAAGGGGAAAGAAGTAAAAGCAAAACTAAACTAAACCAAAAACAAAAACAAAAGCCCCACCACGCAAAATGGCAAACAACAAGCAAACAGAAACTTTTACCTGTGAAACGCGAATACAAGCCTGCCACCTGGAGGAAGGGCTGCATCCTTTCAGGTACCAAGTGCTGATTCACTACGAAACCTATTAACCAAAGTCTGAAACATGGCATTGCGAACGCGCTTGTTAGTCTACTCTTCTCTGTGTGTAGTTGTGTTATGGATTTTTACATTTGTACTTAATGGAAAATTATGAAGCCTGATTTCTCCCATCTTTCCTATCAGTCCTCACCACCTGTGCAATGGGTGTCATGGTGGAAGCCATTCTCTGAGGTTCACTGTTGAGGTTTTCTTTCTGTGGGAGGAGGGGTTCCCTTCTTTTCTTTTGTATTTTTTTTTTATTGGGGGGAGGGTTCATCCTGGATCGTGTGCCAAAGCATCGGTTGCTTTCTTCTCACTAAGACTTGTGGGTCTGAGAACAGAAAAACGAAGTTTGCATTTCTCTTCTCGCCTCCATTTCTCCATCTCCCTCCCATGGGGCCTCCAGGGTCTGCTGGAAGGCCACAGAAGTGGGGAGGGGAAAAGTGTCTTTTCCACTCAGATCCTTGAGAAATGCAGTAGAGACTCTGAAATAACTAGGGCTTTGCTCAATGAACTGTTAACACTGGCGTAAGCTGTAATTGTGCTCACTGTCCACACCAGAACTTGGGATTTTTCTCAGTCTGTTGGCCACGTACATGGAGAGCTGACCAAAGCTAATTTTGTAATATAAACATAAGCTGCACATTTGGTTCAATACTTACATCTATGTTATGCTTCTGTGCAAAGCAATTTCTCTCAAAAGTCTGATAGCCAAAGAAATGTCTCAAGGTTTCAGTCAAAACACATACACAGCATACACACACACACACACACACACACACACGAAGAAACAGTTCCAAACAAAGTAATGGCCACAGGATTGTTACAGGCTCTCACGTATCCTGTTAATCTCATCTTGTCTGCTACTTCTTTTATTCCACTTGCAGGGATCGACTCTTTTTTTCAGAGGGGGGAAATTTCTCTTGGGATGTATCAATGGAGCAGAAAGTTGGCAGATAAATTCAAACCATTGGAACTGGGGCAATGGGTTCTGGAGAGAAAAGGTCGTTTCCACCTGACTTTCAGTGAAGTATCCACTGAGAGAAAAGTCAAAGGTGTGGCTTATGGGACCCATAAGCTTATGGGAAAGGCTTCACTATTAGAACTAGAGGAAATGTATGTGCTAAAATACTCTAATGAGCTGGAAGAAAATGTTGACATGTGATGATGGTTGGCACTTGCCTCCTGCAGTTGATTTTTTTTGGTGGTGGGGGGCGGTTCAGGTGTAAGTAGAAGATGTGAAGTTAAAGAAGCAGGAGAGACCTGGTGATTTGCCTACTGTGAAATGTAAATATTCATGAATGATTAAATAATAATCAATCTTATGCAGCATAAAGTTTGGAAGAAAAGCCCCACCTCAAGTTTCTGAATTGATTAGAAATGCCATCTTCCCTCCCCGCTAATACGCCCTCTTCTCTGTTGGGTTTCAGTTTTTCTTGTTGGCTCCTTTGCTGGTTATATAAATGGTACAGTAGGATTGTACCTCCCTGGTGGATTCATACCACAATCCTGGAGTACCAGCAAAAAAAATTAGAGAAATCCTGAGAGTAGGACCTGATCTCCATCAAATATTTCCATCTCACCCACCAAATGCTCACTGGCTAACTAGCCTGATCTTCGATGGTAACATCACAGTGCCCATTTGCCTCCTCAAATGCTGCACAATTATACCAATCACCCAGAAACCCAGCAATCCATCCATCAAAACAGATTTTGCATTCTCCGAGGACCTGCTCCACATTCCATCAAGAACAGCGCTCCAAGAGGAGAAGTGAGCACGATAACATGATGGATGCTGAATGTTTCAGTGTATCCATCCTCTGGCAGCGGGAACATAGGCCAGCTCAGTGCTGAGATCTGTAACTGAGAGAGTGTAATGTAGGACAGTGAAACTAGAACACAGATATAATCTCCCAGAGCAAAACAAAAAAGAAAGTCATTCGTCCCACAGTCATGAAACCATCCATGTGCAGTGAGTTTTTGATAGTTTTATAATTTTGTATTGTTTTTATAAATTATTTATAAGGTGGTATGATGCTTCTTACATTAATTTTTTATGGATAAATTTTTTGCTACAAGGCATAAAAAAGGTGCCTGAACAGATTCTTAGGAATATAAGTATAATGTGTAACTAACTCATACATCTATGGAGCCACACCTATTGCATAATTTTATTAGGGCATTATCTATCTCCACTGGTAAACAACTTCACATGCCAATCCCATCAAAGTATCTTTTATGATTTCATAGACTGAAAATTGAGGTTGCCACCAACAAAAAGTCACTTCACCTACATGTGATTGTATTTCAATTTTCAATATTTTTTATATTTTCAAATTATTGTCATCTTCATTTTCTTCATTACTTCACAAGACAAGAAGACAGCCATGAATGCTATATTTGACATTTCTTTGTGGGTTTGTTTGTTTGTGTTTCTTTCTTGACCAAAACATTTGGAATAGTTGGAAATTTTAATTGCATTGCAAGGGAGTTGGTTTCTTTCTGTTGTATCCACAGAGATGCACACGCACACACACGCACGCACACACAATAGAGAGAGCAAGAAAGCAAAAGGAGCTAGGGGGAAAAACACATGCACACAAAACAAGTAGAGGCGAATCCAAGAACTCAAGCTATTACCAAAAAAAATTAAAAATCGTAAAATGCCTTTGCTCATCTTCTCTACGCTGGACCAAAGCTCAATGTTTGTAGGTATATGCACATTGTATAGATATGGCTAAATGTTGCTGACAATCTTGCAATACTAAACTGTTCCTATTTTAAGAAATAAAAATTTTAAAAAGAAATACGAACTGTTCATCAATGTTTTACCTCAGCACTCTACTTGTACCCAGTTAATGACCAAGCTTAAAAAATAATAATAATAATGGAGAAAAAGAACATTGATTTTCATTTGAATGTTTGACTGTAAAATCTGTTTGGATAACATTTTGTAATGAGCTTTGTGTCATGTGATTTGCTTGTCTTCAACTTGAAATTATGTGAGGCACATTTGTTTCTTTGTTGTTAAGAACGTGATTTTATTTTTATTTTTTTGTCCTATGTGCTGTGATCTAGACTGGTCACCAGGGTCACGAACAAGGCACCGCAAAGAGGTCTGCTGCTCCGTGCCTGGAGCAGGCAGCCAGGAGGAGGGCAGGACAATGGACTGGGTTGTTTTGGAAAAATCATCATGACAAGACACAGACATGATGGACTTGTGACCAAGAAGCCAAACTGGATATTTTAAAGCTCCTTACTTGCTCTGACATTGAAACCAAAGTTGATTTATCTGCACAGGTTGCTTAATGTTTGAAAAAAGAAAAGAAAACTGACAAAACAGTACTTAATCTAGAGCAATATCTGTATGGTCAGTAAAGCTGCACTTTGTGTATTTCTTAACAGCTTCAGATCTGTCACTTTTAATTTGTACCATAAAAAATAAAGAATTGTTTGACATGAGCTTCTAGACGAAGTGTATCTTAAACTTGGATATGTCATTTCACTGCACACACTTAAAACAAGCGTACATTATAACCGCCAAGGTTATGAAAAGGAACGGCTCAAGACAGGCTTCTTAGTGTCATGATTATTTTACTTTGCAAAATGAAATACCCTATTAATTAAGACTCCTCTGGTTGCAAGTTACGGAACTCCAACGCAAACTTGCTCCAACAGAAAGAGACGGTGTTCCTTTGCCTAACCGGGAAGCTCTGTTGCAGACCTCAGGCACAGATGGACACAGTGGTTCCAGGGACGTCATTAGAGCCAGGCCTGTTCTGTTTGGCTGCCTTATCAGATCTTCTTTAAGCTGCGACTCTAGGATGTGGAGTCATTGCCATCTCTGAACTAAGCGCTATGGCCGGGGCGGATGATGCACTTGAATTGGTCCTTCAGGGTCATAGGCGCATCCCTGTGCATGGTAGGACTGGAGACCTCAGGATGAAAACCTCCCAAGACCAAAAAGAATGAAAGAGAAGTCCCCATAAGACCAGAAGATAAAAAAATTTTAAAAAAAGACCAGAAGATAGAAAACAAGAAATCAAAGTGGGCAGTGTGTTGGTCTGGGTAGACTACAGAAACAAATCCATAGATACTCATATGTGTATAAGAAATAGGTGTATATACAAGAGCAATTGAATATTAAGGAAACATCCAAGCCCAGTCCCGATCAAGTCCTTAAGTCTGATATTAGTCCATATGTCCTATACCAATCTATAAAGTCCTCTTCAGACTCATGAAACACATTCAATGACACAGAATACAGGAAGATCACAGGCCAGTGGGTGAAAAGTCTTGTGGATCCAGTGGTGGTAAAAGCATCTCAGTGCTGGCAGGGGTCTCCACGGGACTCCTCCAGTTCCCAGAGCATGGACACGGGGTCTATCAGCATAGTGTCATATGTCTTGTCTGTAGAGCATCTCTCAGGGAGTGAGCAGAGAGAGTGTGTCTCCCACCTCCAAGGAGGAAATAGAGGAATTCCCAGAATCCTCAGGGGTAGGTTATACCCACACAGAGGCCTCATTGGCTATACAATGACTGACAGGCTAGACTCCACCCCCTCACTCAAACTGACAACAGATTCTATAATTGCACTGGTAGCAAACCCATAGGCACTTCAGTCTATTCCTAACACTGCTTTGTACTAAGTGCTGTATAGGCTTCTGCTGGGAAAGAGTTTGGCTGTTCTTAAGAAATCTGTACTTGTGTGTTCTGTAAAATGTAAGCATGTAGAATATAGTCATGTTTGATTTTTAATGGAATCTGAAAAGTGTCTAAATCATGTTATGTAAAATACTATATCAAAAGGGAGGTAAGATGCAGGACCAACTTGCTGAAAGTGAGAGTACAAAAAAATTGTTTAGCATATTAGGAACCACGATCCCCTTTTTAATGACCTGTGGCAACCTTTTTTTATGTCATATGAAAATCCATATTTCAACTTCAAAGTATGATGTATAAGTGCTTTGGGTAATCAACAGGACCGAAAATCCAAGTATCCTTGCATTAAAAACTGGCAACGGAAGTGGCCAGGAAAACGCCAAGACTGACTTTAAAAGTAGCAAAAGAATGCTGGGAAGGGATCAAACAAAGCGATTTATCAAGCTTTCTTTATTTCTGAAATACTCTAAAATATTTAGGACAAAGGCCCAAATTATGTGTGCTAATATGACAGACACTTGATTTGGGAAAATAAAAAATCTACCCTTTGAAAGGCAGTCAAGTGACCATCATTTAAATTCAAGCATTCATATTCTACCAATATCATTTGTGCCAGAAACTCATATGAGCCAGTGACTCAGAAATAAAAATAAACCTTTTCTCCAAGAAAGTCACATTCATTATGCAAAACCAGTAACATTTCTCCAGAAATTAAAATTCTAACATGTTTCTCGTACTACAAATAGATTGAACTTCACATTAAAATGATGAAAAACTGTTCTGAGTCGGACTCAAAATAGACAATGAATGGATAGGAATAACCTAGATTTTGAAGACCATCACCAATATGTGTTTTAAATTATTGTAAAGCTGTTCTCATGAAAACTTTCCACTAAACCAATTCTATGCACATCATCTATTCAGTAGCAACTGTAGCAAGGCAATCGTTCATCAAAAATCTGTTTGGAAAGACTTCAAGACCATCAGTCTCAACATGTGGATAAAACCAGATCCTCGCTCACACACAGCTGGGCTCCTCATTGTTTTGCCCTTTGAAAGAAACAGGAGTTTTGATCCATTTGGCTTATTTACTAGACTAAGGTCAGTGGAAGAAGGTGGCGCCAAATAAAGTTCTCAAGATGTATGAATGAAAATACTCTGAATGCATATGAAACATTTCTATTTTCTTAAAGCAGACTACAAACATACTTACTCTTTTTAATGTACAATCTATAGCCTGATAGTGTCACCATCCATCCACCATCCAAAATGGAAATCCAGGAGTCATCCCAGCCACTCTGCACACACTCACACATACACACACATGCAGGCAAGCACACATGCATGCACACTAAGTCACCAAACGTCCTAGTATTTCTGCCTTGTGAATTCCCTTTGAATCTATCTCCTGTCTCCATCCTCACTGCCTCTGCTTGGTTCAGACCCATTCACTGCACTCAGACCGCCACGACATTCTCCTCCTTGTCTCCGATTATGTTCACTTGCCATCAGAGTGATTATTCTTAAAGGCTAATATGAACATATGTATCTTTCATTTAAAGCCTTTCCAGAATTTCCCATTGCCTTCAGAATGAAAACAGACCCCAGCACACCACACAAGAAGGCCTTTCAGTATCTCATCCTTGGTTACTTCCCCTGCCACATCTTTCATCAATTCCCAGTTCATAGTGTTGGGTCCTAGCCAAACCAAACTTCCTAAAATTTCCCAAAACACATTTAGAGCTACCTAGAATGTCTACTCACTGCACCATTTACCTATGTAATTTCTACTCATTCTGTGAGATTCATTTCCATTTCACAAATAGTTTTAGAACTCCTACTATGTGCCGGGCACTATGATCTCTTCACCACAGCATTTACCATGTTTGCATATGAGTTTCTGTTAGCTACCACTTATCGATAGAACATCACTGGCAGAGATCTGTGAATGTCCTGTGGACTTGACTACAGATAAGTATAGTTTGGCCATATATTATTTTAACTAGCTCTCTTTTGCACGTGACATGCTGTCCTAATCTAGTAAGAAAAGCAATAATTGCTTACTTATATTTGAATAGTTTCCACACATATTATTTTATTCTCTCTTAAGAGAGCCCCTTGAAAGCATGAGTATTTCTACTTTATAAATGAAAACTCAAGCTCATAATAGTTAAAAGGTTTGACCAAGATCACAAGCTTCATAGGTGGACAGAGACTTGAACACAGGAGACGAGCCAGTCAGGGTGCAGTATAGCACTGAAGAATCATACAACTTTCCTCTAGTTCTTTAATGCCTCCTCCCCTCACCCCACCCCTTATCATGATCCCAAGTCTACAAATCTGGCTAGACCAGAGCATGTACATGAGTACCAATAAGAGCTGGAAACACAAGGAATCCAGGACAGATAAACCCCTCAGGACCAATATGGAGAGTAGCCACACTGGGAGGGGAAGGGGAAGGTGGGGGCAGAAAAGAGGAACTGATCACAGTGATCTACCTATAGCCCTTTCCCAGGGGGACAGACAACAGAAAAGTGGGTAAAGGGAGACAGTGGCAGTGTAAAACATGAAAAATAATAATTTCTAAATTATCAAGGGTTCATGAGAGAGGGAGGGTGGGGGAGGAAGTGGGAAAAATGAGGAGCTGATACCAAGGGTTCAAGTAGAAAGAAAATGTTTTGAAAATGATGATGGCAACAAATGTACAAATGTGCTT
>NW_022103904.1:5410848-5416074 GCF_000313985.2 Echinops telfairi
CTCTCCACTTAAATCCCCGACTAATGCCAATATTCTATTAGGAATAAAGTAGATTTCTAAATCTGGTCATTTCTACTTCCCACTTCTGATTCATTCCCCTCAGGCTGCAACCCCGAAGAGAACTGTCAAGGCAGGAGCCATCAAGGAAAGAAGGAACGTGGTAGTTACTGAGTGCCAGGCCTTGCAGACACATTGCAAACAAAGATAACTCAGGGAGGCCAGCTACTTAGTCAATGGTGGAAGGGAATTTGAACCCTAATCTCCACACTGCCCCCACTGCAAACCAATGGTATAGTGCCTGGGTTCAGGCCTGCCCCTCACCTTCAGAAGGTCTGAATGTGAAAGGACTTGAGCCAAACAGTGGCTTTGTTGCTCACCACCTGGAAGTCAGCACAGCACAGCAATAGGTTCCCCTGCCGAGCTATGCCACTCCCCCAGCACTAATGTCTCATGGAGCTTGTCCAGAGGCAACAGCCAACTGCAGCACCCCCATACCCCCAGCTCAAGGGATATTCAGTGCCCCGTAATAACAGAGGGGGCTACTTTGCAAAGGGCACCAAATATTATTATTATTATTACTGTTTTGTTGTGTATATATTTCCGTGTATATAAAAGTGTTTCTTTAATTTTTATATCTATGCAGATATACTACATAACATATACTAAGACAAGCATTTGCCTAACAGATGTTAGATGCCATTACAACTTATGTACAAATTCTATTTAAAGTCTGACTTAGAAACAGAACTCATTCATAACATGGGGGCTAACTATAAAGGGGGTGGCTCAGAGAAAGAGAGGAAGGCTCTCAATGAGATGGGTTGGCATAGTGGCTACAACATGGGGGGCAGCACGGAAACAATGGTGAGGATGCCACAGAGTAGCAGTGTTTCGTTCTATTATGCTTAGGGTCACTACCGGTCAGAACTAACTACATTGCACCTAATAACAACCTATAAACCATGGCTTTCCAGAAGGATTAACCAATCTATCTCAGAAGAAGTACAGCCAGAATGCTCCTTAAAGGGCATTCTGAGACTTCGTCTCTCATACTTTGGACCTGTTGTCCCGAGGGACCAGTCTCCGGCAAAGGGCATCTTGCTTGGTAAAGTAAAGGGTGAGCGATGACGAGGAAGCCCCTCAATGAGATTGTTTGACACAGTGGCAACAACAACGGGCTGTGAAGATGCTGTTGTACATAAGATCACTAGGAGTCAGAACCGATTCAACCCTATCTAGCAACAACATGTATTGTCGGGTTTCCTTATCATTCCCAAGGCAAATGTGTTATAAACCGTTGAAAAGTACACATCAATTCTAAAGGCGATTTCATTAAACAAAGCACAGGCAGGACATGGGGAGGCCAAAAGCCATCCTGGGACCTGGGCTGGTGGGTCTGCCCCAGAACTTCCTTATATACACTTGTGCCACTCTGGAGAGTCTTAGTTCCCATCCTAACCATTTAAGAGCTTCTAGCTTTATCAGACCTCTTGGCACTCCATGGTACTTTGAATATTCTTCACCAGCATTAGTTCAAATGCATTAGTTCGTCTTCGGCCTTCCTTATTCAATTTCCAACTTTCACATGCATATGAAGCAACTGCAGATATCAAATTCAAGCATACCTTAGTCCTCAGAGTAAAGTCCTTACTTTTCAATACTCTAAAGAGGTCTTGTGCCACAAAGTTACCTAATGTAATGCATCTTTTGGTCTCTTGATGGCCGCTTCCGTGAGCATTAATTGTGGACGCAAGCAAGACAACATTCATAACATTCATATACTCTTCTTCAGAAGGCAGCCTTCTATATTAAAACAAATGATACTGACAGTTTGGGGATATCTGCCATCATTTCTAACTCTTTGCTATTTCAGATTTGAGGCCTGCTTACATAGATGTATTGTTGATAGCTGCCATCAAGAGGGCTTCCACTCATAATGCCCTCATGTTTAAAAGGATAAAATACTGCCTTGGGCTGTGCAATCTTCCTGATCATTGATACATTTGAGCACTTTGTTGTCAATCCACGGCACGGAAGCTTTCTCTCATATGCACTGACCCTTCGCTGTATCAAACATAATGTCCCTTGTCAGTGTTTGGTTCAAATTATCGAGAGGAAGTCTCACCCTTCTCCCTTCTCAGGAGCATGCTGATGAATCTCTGCTAACACTGATAAGAATAAGAGTTCTCATAGACGAAAGTTTACTAAAGCCTAATGCTGGACTGCTAATCTCAAGGTCAACAGTTCAAAACCACCCACTAGCCACTCCACAAGAGAAAGATGAGGCTTTCTACTCCTGTAAAGAGTTACAATCTCAAAAACACACGAGAGAAGTTCTTCCCTGCCTTATAGGAGTGCCATGAGTTGGAATAGACTGATTGGCAGTGCGTTTCAGTTTGGGTTCATCTGGCCCAGTAAAGACTTACAACCTCAGAAACCCTTTAGAGCAGCGGTTCTCAACCTGTGAGTCACAACCCCTTTGGGGGTCGAACAAACCTTTCACAGGGGTCTCCCAATTCATAACAGTAGCAAAATTAAAAGTGATGAAGTAGCAACAAAAATGATTTTATGGTTGGGGAGGGGGGTCACCACAACATGAGGAACTGTATTAAAAGGTCACGGCATTAGGAAAGTTGAGAACCACTGCGTTATAGGGTGGCTGGAAGTCTGAGCCAGCTCAGTGGCAGTGGGTTTATGAGGGTCAGACTAGCTAAGTCCCTTCACTAACACTTCGTTACAGAAGATCGCCAGTCTTCAGGCTAGTTAGTCCCTCTTGGATCTACCAGGGTTGGGCCACCACCTGAGCCGCCCCTATGACAACAGAGGAAGTAAAGGTCCCAATTCAGAACACTTTTCTCTTGCTTTTCCTTCCAGTATTAAGCATTGTTATAGATTATTTTATTTTTAAAAATCTGTTTATTACAAAAATTAGAAAATATGGCGCAATATATTTCTATTATAACATATTATCTAGTAAAATGATTTTCCTTTATACTGACTGCTCTATTAAATATTTATGGGCTATTTTAAATTAGGAAATCAAAAGTAGATGTTCTATATCTTGAAATCTCCATGACTGAAATGCCACAGCTGCATGGGTTGCCAAAACCCAGTAATTCTTCACCCAGAATCCTAACTAGACTCATCTTACAGTTTACCTTAGAGAACACACAATATGCCCTGGTTGTCTCGAAGGAGTCCTAGTGTTGGAGACCATTTTCATGTTGGCTTTGCCCACCAATCAAGAAGCACTGGTAAAAACTAGTAGATGTCAATCATGACATGTGTGCCCCAGGTGACTAGTAGCACTGTAGCACAGTGTTTCCCAAAGTAGGCATACCACCAGCACCCCCTGGCACGCACTAAACTGGTCCAGGAGAGTGGAGGCTGCAAAAGCAGATACCTATACTTTTTCCTGGATTGTGGACTATAGTGCAACATTTTGTAATTGCCAAGGAGCCACAGTGTAAATTATTTCTGGAAAGGGGGTGGTAGACCAAATAAGTTTGTGAACCAATGCTTTAGAGCTGCAGTTCTCAACCTGTGAGTCGTGACCCCTTTTGGGGTCGAACGACCCTTTCACAGGGGTCGCCTAAGACCATCAGAAAACACATTATTTCTGATGGTCTTAGGAACTTAGACACCGCTCCTCTATCTGTCTCCAGGCAGGTCCGCCCACATGCAGATACACCCACATATGAATACCCAGTGTGAAGACTGTTACAAATGCTACACCATGCTTCAAGACAAATTTTCATTTATTTGTCATTAGAGATAAATGTTTCACAATATATAATGATATGTTGCTTTTGTGATTAATCACTATGCTTTAATTATGATAAATCTGTAACAATGAAAATACATCCTGCATATCAGATATTTACATTATGATTCATAACAGTAGCAAAATTGCAGGTATGAAATAGCAACGAAAACAATTTTATGGTTGTGGTCACCACAACATGAGAAACTGTGGTCAAGCTTCAAGTGGGCTCAAGTTGCCTCGAGGTTCTTGGGATATACAGTCACTCGTTCTGTTCCGACAGCTTTACTTGAACTATCTGCACTGCCTAGAAAGCCACTGCTCCCTACGCTCCCTCCTTTTTAGTGAGACCTATAATAACCATCCTAATGAAAACTGCTAACTACACTGCCACCGCCCCAAAACCACTGCTTCAACCCACAAGCTACTCGGATTTTAGAACCTCTGGGTGGTGCAAAAAGCTAATGCACTTGGCTCCTAAGCAAAAGAACCGCACCTTGGAATAAAGCTCTGGTGGATCTGTTTCCCAAAAGTCACAGTCACAGAACCCCCTGTGGAGCACAGTTCTACTCTGATGCACGTGTTACTGGTCAGATGAGCCATCAAACTGGCATGGCCACAATTACACTGGACATTGCTTGTTCTTTCATCCACAGCCAATGCTTAGCCATTGAATCAACTCCCACTGATACCAATCCTATAGCATAGGGTAGACCTACCCATATGGTTTCTAATTTTTTTTTAAATTTCCCAAAAACTATTTTATTGGGAGCCAATACAGATATCATATCATTCCATAATTCAGTCACATCAAGCAGTATTGTACAATTGCTTCCACAGTCAGTTTCAAAACATTCTCTTCCTTCTTGAACTCCTTGACATCAGCTCCCTTTTGCTGGCCCATCACCACCACTGTGTCCCACCCAACCCCAAAAAAAACCTTGTTCTACCAGCTGACTCTATAGGTTCATCAATCCCTAGTTTCATATACTGAAAAACAGAAAAACATATAACAAAAGTTCAAGAGGATCACCCCCAATGACCAAATACATCTGAGATAAATCCCAATATGAACATACAAAAAAATACAGAAAATGTTGAAAACCAGATTAGGCCCAACATGCATCAGCGGGGATCAGCTGACAAAGTTTTAACTGTTCAAGTCAGGTTTATCATTTTGATCTTCTATAGTTATCTTTCCAATGTTCTCTGGTAACCAGTTTCTTCCCATCCCTCTATTGTGGAGAGAGGGAAACCATCGGAGGCTTATTTGCTATGTCGATCTCACAAATGTCTCTGGTTCCCATTGTCATCCATTGCCTTCGGGAGACCAGAATCTCACAGATCTTGATGAAAGTAGACTGCCACATCTTGGTTTGGTTTTTTTATTAATCATGTTATTGAGGGGCTCTTACAAATCTTATGACAATCTATCATTCAATTGTATTAAGCACACTTGTACA
>NW_022103904.1:5416473-5418972 GCF_000313985.2 Echinops telfairi
GGGGGGGGGCATTCAGGAGCTAGAGGAATGATGTGTGTCTTATCAGTGCTATACTGCACCCTGGTTGAATTGTCCCTTCCCTGTAACCCTTCTGGGGGGTGGGAAAGTGGGGAGAAATGTCCAATTGTCTGAAGATGGGCTTTGGTCTCCACTCCAATCCCCCTCATTGACATCAATATAATTGTTTTGGTTCTTTTGATACCTTATACCTGATCCCATCGACACCTCATAGTCACACAGACTAGTGTGCTTCTTCCATGAGGGATTATTTGCTTCCCTGCTAGATGGCCACTTGCACAACTTCAAGCCTTCAAAGAACAGATGTTACATCTCTTAACAGCTGGACGCCATCCTGTTTCTTCATCACATTTGCTTATGCACCCATTTTGTCTTCAGTGATCATGTGGGGAAGGTGAGCATCAAAGAGTGCCAGGTTATTAGCACATCTTTCTCTCACAGAGGACACTAATAAACCCATACCCTCATGTCGAGTTTACCTCATAGAGACCTATTTTGGATTTCTGAGGCTTTGGACATTTTTATGGGAGTAGAAAGCTTCTTCTTTCTCCCATAGAGCTGCTGGTGAATTTGAATGGCCGACTTAAAGTACAACACTTACCCGACAGCACCAGCAAGTCTCCTTCATGGTAGTAGTTGTTATTGTTGTTGTTGTTAGATGCTATCAAGTCAGTTTCAACCCATAGAGACCCTACCCGCAGCAGAACAACACACAGCTCAGTCCTGCATTAGCACATGAAAGACAGATCCCTCTGGATTGAAGAATTATGGGAAAACCTAACAAGAGATGATGCCTCCTAGTCCCCAAGAGGAGCTCAAGTGGCATTTCAAGGACAGCTTAGCGTCTTCTTAGTTCTCTTCTAATTCAAGCCTTTTGCCCCCAATCTCTAATTCCAATGCCATTAACATTGCACAACAACTACAACCTTTATCAAGATAAACAGAAAAGAGGATCTGTATATTTTTATTGACCAATAAGATGTATTTATTATCTACCTTATTATTATTAAACATGATTAAAATGTAAGATGAATCTGGGACTCTGTTTTGGTGCCTATATGCACCCCTTCAACTATATGCATGTCCTTGACAACATCTAGCATCCAAACATCAAAGTCCAAAATTCAGTAAATCCATATTGTTGACACAGATGCCAATGACTAGAAACATGCATGTGGGCATGACTGAAAAAAGGTATTATACAGATGTGCTTTACACAATTGATGCATGTATGGATTGTGATAAGAGTTGTATGAGCCCCCAATAAAATGATTTTTTTAATGGTACTATAGACAAAATAACTGTATTGTGAACATTTTGGATCCTGATGTGTAACCTGTCAACTTCACAAATACGCCTTATCATCATGAAGATTGTCTATGAGTTCTGCGTGGTTCTTGCAGTACACTATCAGGCCCAGCAGACAAGTAAAGCTTTGGGGTGGGGGGAGCAGGAGCAGGTGGTGTCAGATAAGGTAAAGGTTGAACAGTGGAGGCATGTCTGACCTCTGATTCATAGGCATCATCCTTGGGTGGTGTGGGGTTGGAGTCTCCTTCCTTCTAGAAAAGCTGAAGGTCAAATAATGGCTTACTTGCCATTTCTTCAACTACTTTGGAATAAGGAGGCTATGGTGAAAGAGCATTGTTTTTTACTTGTAAAATGCTGCTGGATCTGTTTAAAAGTCAATCTTTAACCTCAACCTATCCTGAATTAAATAGTACCACACACACACACACACACACCAAAAAATACATAAATATGTACACAGACACACAGATAAATGTGTGTGTATGTGTGTGTATCTAATTGACTGGACCAAGATCTTAGGTGTAATGTGGCAGGTAGGTAATGGTGCCCCATGATTTGATAAGCCAATCAGCTGTGAGGTGAGCAAATGTGGGACAGAATACCTTAATCCTACCGTAGTCCTGATCCAATATATGGGAAAGTGGCCCCGGAGCATTTTCTGCAACACCTTTTATCTTACAAGAGGTGAAAGGAAAGCTAGCTGGGCAGCCACAGAAGGACCTACTATCACCACAAAAGAAGAATTAAGATCAGAATGTATCCTTTGGAAGTCCCTGAACTGAGAACCCACTAGATCCAGGGGAAGAAGAGAAGATTGATGCCAAGACCCATGGAGATCTCCAAGGACTACTGGACCTACAGATACTGGGGGGAAAAAAAAAAAAGACAAGGTCCTTCCTAAAATATGAGCCTCATATGACTTCAAGGTCCACAGAGGGGTGGGGAAGAAAAACAATGGCAATGGGGCGGTCAAGGCACTAACCCACCAGAGAAGGAGTAGACTTAATCCTTTTTTTTTTTAATCATTTTACTGGGGGCTCATGCAATTCTTATCACAATCCATACATACATCCATTGAGTCAAGCACATATGTACATTTGTTGCCATCATCATTCTCAAAACATTTGCCTTCTACTTGAGCCCTTAATATCAGCTCCTAATTTTTCCTTCCTC
>NW_022103904.1:5419144-5423262 GCF_000313985.2 Echinops telfairi
TCGCCACTCTCACCACTGGTCCTGAAGGGGTCATCTATCCTGGATTCCCTGTGTTTCCAGTTCCTATCTGTACCAATGTACATCCTCTGGTCTAGTCAGATTTGTAAGGTAGAATTGGGATCATGGTAGTGGGGGAGGAGGAAGCGTTTAGGAACTCGAGGAAAGTTGTATGTTTCATTTTTGTTACATCGCACCCTGACTGGCTAGTCTCCTCCCTGAGACCCTTCTGTAAGGGGATGGAGGGACCGTATCTTCACCATTTTATATTTTTGTTTAATAAAATGTAGCAATAAGAAAAATATTATATGTATAGGTATATATGTAGATATACAAATATAGGTTATTTGTTTATGTATGTATATATATATATATATGCAAATGCAACAAGGAAGTAGATAGACTTCCAGCCTCTACTTAAATGTTACCTCAGTATAAGAATGGTTTGTTCTAATAATGTGGCATTGTATAATACCTTCCTGACACAAGCACTGGAAACAAAAGGGGTGCAGAAGTAAATGTGATGAAGAAAACTGGTGGTGGCCAGTTATGAAAAGATGTAGTGTCTGGGGTCTTAAAGGCTTGTAGTTAAAAAAGCATCCATCTAGCAGGGAAGCAACAATGCCCACATGGAAGAAGCAAATCAGCAAGTGTGATCATGAGGTGTTGATGGGAAAAGGTATCAGAAGTTCCAAAACAAGCAACCAAACCAATGTGAAGGGGTGTGGATGTAGTGGAGACCCAACACTCAACTGTTCAAGATAATTGAACAGTCCCTCTCAGAAGGGCCATAGAGAAGAGAGGATAAATCCAAGGTGCCTTATAGCACTGATTAAACACATAACTATCCTCTAGTTCTTTAATATTTCCTCCCCTTACCATTAGGGTTTTATTTGCTTTACATCATTAATCATGTTACACTTGCGTATGTTCATTTGCATAATTAAGATTGTTCTATACATGAAAGCCAAAATTAGATAACCCTTCAGAAAAAGTAGCAAGAGTAATGATTCCCTGAGGGTACAGGAAGAGGAGGGGGGCAGGGGGATAGGAGGAGAGGGGGCTGATAGCATTGATGACTATATAACCCCACTCAAGGGGCGCAAACAACAGTATTGTATGTGAATGGATATAATGGATGTGTGAGATTTGGCAGGGGAAATGGTAGGGTTTCCTGGGAGGTAGGGTGGGGAGAGAAGGGATAAAGGGGAGCTGATATCAAGGACTTGAAGAAGAAAGAAGTGTTTTAAAACTAATTGTGGTAGTAACTGTACAATAGTGCTTAATGTGATTAAACTATGGAATAGTTCACTATCTGTAAGAGCTCCCAATAAAATGATTAATAATAATTTTTTTAAATGTGAGCCAACAGAAACAAAGCCTTCCTATAGAGCTGTTGAGATAAATTCGGACTTCCAGACTCCTGAAGAACAAAAATCGTTCTTGGAAGACGGACAGTCATAATGCTTCTTAGAGGCAAGGATGGCAAAACTTCATCTCACGTACTTCGAACAGGTCAGGAGAGACCAGTCCCTGGAGAAGGACATCATGCTCAGGAACATGGAGGGACATTGAAAAAGAGGAAGGCTCTCAACAAAATGGACGGAGCCAGTGGTTGAGTCAATGACTGATTGTGAAGATGGCACGGGACCAGGTAGGGTTTCCTGGAGGTGTGCACAGGGTCGCTGTGACTCGCTACCAGTTCAAAGGCACTTAATAACAACAGCAAATTGTGGAAGAGTCAAGTGTTGTTTGTTCCCAGCTATCTATTGGTGGCATTTCTGTTATAGCAGCACTGGATAAGGAAAACACCATCACACACATAGCAAGCTTACCATTATGTACAAAGAAAATATGAATGGCCAACTCTTCTTACTTAAGAACTTTGTGAAGAAGTAGCAATAGATAAGTTGGGATAAAGAAGGGGGTAAAAAACTAAGCATGAGAAATATTTCTTTTAAATGGTAGTTATTGTGTTCAAATAGCCTAGCATCCAAGTCAGCAAGAGAGTTGCGAGGGAAAAAACATCAGAACGAATAAGATGGGCATGCATTCAAGGCACTGAAAGGATCAGCGCAAGGAGGGAAGCAAACTGGACTCACAAGATAACAATTTAAAAAGAGACCACATAGGCACAGGAGGGCAAGGGGAGGGAAGAAATGGAAGAATCAAAATGAGTCAACACAAAATTTACAAAGGAAAACAGAATTATAGATCTTAGGGCTGAAAAGGCAAACCACCAGGGCCATAGAAAGCCCCTGGTGAAGACAGTACTGTTCGCCGCACTACACACCCTTTCATGTTTTCATCTGCTTGCCAGTGAACACCCAGAGAGGAGCCTCTCGCTACAAACCTCTCCCCACTCCCGCACTCCCCATTGTTAGAAAGCTGGATCCTTATCACTGAGAAGTTGTCCTGATTGTGAGGAGGCCTGTGATTCTTTGCTATGTACTTTTACCCTTGGTCAATAATGTGTCCCTTTTCCCTGTTATTATTCATCAGACTCTATACGTGCATCCATTAGTCCCTTCCTTCAAAATGCACATATTCAACTCCCTCAACCCCAGCTGCCTTCAAGATCACTAACTGTGAAGAGAATGAGGAGGAGAGAGAAACAAGGGGCATCTTTATGATCTGGTGCACATCCCCAGTTTATCAATGTCTCCTCAATCATGGGAAAGGCCAAGCTGGCCAACCATTTAAACCTCTAAGTGGGCATGTCGACCAGCCCTCCCTATGTATTGATTAGTGGATTGATTTTTAAGATTTATAGAAATGCACTCACTGCCAAGGTCTCTGGGCACCTCTATGACAGTTACATTAAGCAAAACAAAGAGGTAGATGTTCCCTATCCCAAAGGCTTCCTTTTGCCATGCAAGAGTTTTTTAAATGTACATTAACAGACAGACTGTTCTTTGCATTGAAGGTCATCAAAACAAGATTTGCTCCGGTATCAGAAGGAAAAATGTGAAATGCCAACCAAAACCTGAATAGAAATCCTCCTCCCCAGCCCTGTGAAATTCAAATCATTTCAAAAGAATTTCTTGGAAAATATCTTAAAAGCCATTAAGACTGATAATTCCCAAACACTCCTCATTGTTCAATACTAGACTATGATGACATGTTCACTGGTTCAAGTCAAATCAGAAAAGAAAAATATCAACATAGTAAGTTTTCCTGTAAGCCAATTGAATTTAAAGAGCTAATCGATTTGCATTCTAAGACATCACCTTTCCTAATTTTTGTCATTAATGCATATTTCATTTTCAACAATGACCGTGCTAGTAGATCTTTTCTATGCTATCTTTTCTTGGCAAAATGCAAACTTGGCGAGTTAAAAATGTTAATCCAAATATCTTCTTTGCAATTGTATTGATTCTGGAAGTTGTTGATTTTGTAGGTAAAAGAAATTGAGGCTCAGAAAGGTTGGGCGAATCTTGAGAGTCTCAGAGAGTTAGTGGCAGAATATGAATGAAGAGAAAAACCTCCTAACCCCACTGTATCTCCAGCTGCCTCTTCTAAACTACCAGTGTGCTAAAAAAAATCCACATCAAATCTCTGTAGTGAATATGTCTCATTTCTTGCTATAATTTCCTTCAAGCTTCCAGCTCATGGAGTTCCTGGTGCTCCAGAAGGTTTGTAGTGCCTACATTTGCTGAATGGAGCCACCGATGGTTTCTCCTGAGGCACTCAAACCTTCGACCTTTAACTTTGCAGTCAACTATGTGAATCATTTGCATACCCACATTCATCCTGCTCCCTCACAATTTGTTCTGTCTTTTGGGGAATCTTGGTAGAGACAGAGTCCAACTTTCAGAGAGGCAGTGGGCCAATTTCTTCCTCTTCTCACTGCCTGGAAGCTAGAAGTGTGGATGCCTGACACAGGCTCACATAGGCCCCGCTGGGACATTGAAGTTGCCTGGGGTAACGACTCACTTCTGCCAAGTTGATTCTGATTCATATTGATCCTTTAGAACAGGATTTCTCAAACTGTGGGTCACGACCCCTTTGGGGGTCATACAACCCTTTCACAGGGGTCACGCAATTCATAACAGTAGCAAAATTACCGTTATGAAGTAGCAATGAAAATAATTTTATGGTTGGGGGGGTCACCACAACAT
>NW_022103904.1:5431102-5440054 GCF_000313985.2 Echinops telfairi
ATGGATGGATGGATGGATGGATGGATCGTGATAAGAATTGTACTGAGCCCCCAATAAAATAATTTTTTTAAATAATCTTCAAAAAATATTCTGTGAAGTAGAAATTGAGGTGTTTGAGAAATAGAGGAGCATTTATGATCATCTAGTCTATTACTAAAAACATAATTTGCTGGTCTGTGTCCTTGGTTGAATAATCTGTTATTTGTTGTTTGATATTTACGTGATAGCTACAAGCATATAAAACCTTAAGTGGGTGGAGGTTTTATGTGTATGTGTGTGAAAAGGAGAGAGGAGCTTGTATCGTCTAGTTCCTAAATAGTTCCTCCCCTGATTATTATGGTTTCTATAAGTTTTACCTTATTAATCATGTTAGATTTGTGTATGTTCATTTACATATGTAACATCTCTAAAGTGAATTTAAGTAAACGAAAGTCAAGATAGATAACCCGTCAGAAATAGTTACAGGAGCAATGGTTCCCTAAGGGTACTGAAAGAGAGCGGCGGGGGAACTGGGGGAAAGTGGAGCTGATATCATTTCTGGTTTGCTATGGATGGCTATGATGACAGTGGGCGCCCAAAAATCATTTGTGGGAACTACATAGGAAAGAAGCCTCCAGTGAACTCCCTCTATCCATATTTGAGGGAGGAGGTGTGAGGGGTTACTAAACAGAGGGCATAGGAGAGTTGAGGTTATAAGATCAAAGGCATAAATATGACTTGAACAGTTAAAACTTTGTCAGTTGATCCCCCTCTGACGCTGGCCCTGATCTGGTTTTCAACATTTTCCATAGATTAGTTTTGTTTTTGTTTGTTCATATTAGGCTGTACCTCAGAGGTATTATGTCATTGGAGATCACACTCTTGAAGTTGTGTTACATGCTGTTCTGCTTTTCAGTATATGCAACTCAGGACTGATGGACCTAGAGGCACAGCAAGTAAAACTAGGGGTTCAGGGGGCAGGGGTACAGTGATGGTGGGAAGGTAAAAGAGAGACATTGTCAAGGAGTCCAGAAAGGAAAAGGATGTTTGGAAACTGTGGTAGCAATTGTACAATACTGCTTGATGTGATTGAACAAAGGAATGTTAGGATATATATGTATTACAATTAATAATATTTTTAAAGGCTAAATAAATAATGCTTTAATGTGTCTCATGCAATAACATTAATAATATAAGTAGCAATAAAAACATAATTTACTATTTATATGAGATTCAAAATTTTTGCAATGTTTCATTTCTAAACATTCGCTAATTCAACGTCTTTCACAAGTACAGTTTAATGACACCAATTACAGTTTGAAGTTCACGTTTAACTGGGTGTCCTGTATTCTATCAGGCAACCCATCACATGGATCAAAATACACTCCGACTTTGCATGACTGGTATATAGCTCAAAATACATAAGACTTATTACATGAGTTTGGCAACACTTGAAATGGTCTCATACATTGTTTTCAAACAGATGAATGAAAATAGCCCTGGATTCTACCTCTAGAGTGTCTAATTTGATAGGTCAAAAATGGGATCAAAGCATGGGGCTTTCTGTTCTGCTCTGTTTTGTTTGCATGTAGACCCAGTAGTTCATTTCCACAAGTGCTTTGTTTTTACTAAGAAAGTTTACACACTTACACCCTGGGTTTTTTTGTATTATAAACAGGGGTATATTTATAGCACATGCAATTACATTTGTAGAAATGTCGTCTGCTAAACCTATGAATGACTGTTGAATGTTGTCCTTGTAGAATACCTGTTCATCTTGCCTACCTGCCTGCCTGTGTATTCACTCATATTGTTCATGGTTACGCATAGTGCAAGATTGTGTATGTAATAGAATTTGCCATTGCTGTCCCTAACTCCTGTGCCCTTCTCCATGTCTTCTTTTTCTTTAGGATGTGTTGTCTTTCTCTTCACTCATTTTTTTAAAATCCCTGTTGTTGTTGCTGTTGTTGTTAGGTGCCTTTGAGCCTGTTCCAACCCATAGCAACCTTTTATGTACAACAGAATGAAACACTGCCTAGTCCCACAACATCCTCAAATTATTCCTATGTTTGAGCCCGTTTTTGCAGCCACTGTTTTACTCCATCTCGCTGAGGGCCTTCCTCATTTTCACTGTCTTTCTACCAAGCAGGATGTCTTTTTCCAGGGATTGGTCCTCGTTGGTAACATGTCCGAAGTACACGAGATGAAGTTTCGCCATGCTTACCCTGAAGGCGCACTCTGGGGATACTTCTTCCCAGACAGATTACTTGGTTGTGCTGGCAGGCCATGACACTCGCGATATTCTTCGCCAACGCCAAAATCAAATGCATCGATTCTTCTTCAGTCTTCCTTCTATCATGTCCAACTGTCACATGATTCTGAGATTAAAAATACCATGGCTGGGATCAAGCACAGCCTACTTCTCAAAGTAGCATTTTTACTTTGCAACATCTTACAGATGACTTTTGCAACGGACTGGGTCATTTGATCTCAATGCTGCCCTGATGCCATAGTGGTTATTAATTGGGCTTTTAACCAAAAGGTCAGCAGTTCGAAACAGTTTCTTCATGGGACAAAGACCAGGCTTTCTATTCCTGTAAAAAGTTACAGTCACAGAAACTCACAGGGGCAGTTCTATCTTGTCCTACAAGGTCCCTATGAGTCACAATCAACTTGATGGCAGTGAGTGAGTGAGTTGGTTGCAAAGAAACAGAAATCCACTTAAGCTAGATTAAATGCAAAGGGGAAGCATTCGTTAAAAGGGCTAAGGTGGCTATCCAGATCCCAAGAACTAATGCACATGCTCAGACCCAGGAACTAGAGATCTGTTGAGAAACCTAACAATTACATAATTAATCTCTCTCTCTATCTCCATCAGTAATTGTGCACAGTCTCACTGTGTATGTGTGTATGTGTGTATGTGTGTGTGTGTGTTTACCTCCCTCCCTTTTTCCCTCCCTACTCCCTTCTCTCTGTTCATTCTGAGTCATCCATCTCTCTAGCATCTCTGCCTATATGTTGCTGGGCTATGGTCCTTAGGCACCCTGGGAGCAGGTGAGTATATATTACCCAGATTTGGATTCTGGGGTTCCTTTGGTGATGAGGCAGTTTAGTGGTGGTCAGGATGGGAGGGAGTGACACTGTGAGGGCTACCTATCCCTGAAAGTATCTTACCAGACCCCATAGATTTCTTGGTATGGTTCCTGACTACCTCTGCAGCCTCACCCCCACAGTATTTTACAGCCCCATCATGCTGGACTAATCTTGACTTCCTCTTGCTCTCTGATCATCAGCCATTGCCTTGCTTACAAGGTCTCCATATCATTTCCAAGAAAAAGTAAGACATGCACTTGTACTCCTGTAGCTCCCTGGATTATTGCATCACTTAGCACTCCACGTTAAGTACTTTTCTACCTCTCCAGCTTCTCACGGGCAATTTCCCCACAATTTACCCCTGTGCCTATCGGCTACAGTACCAATCAACAAATACTAAAAAAAAATTATTCTTCCAATTCAGACTTCCCTTCCTTCTCTGCCCCACCCAATTGAGCTTCAAAATCATTCACTCCAACAACAATTTTACAAGCTTTCTCAATCCCTTTGCACGCAATATAACTATGCCCAACCAGCCCTGCTTATCCTCAACTCTGATTCAATTCAAACCTCTCTTTTCTTCCTGGGTTGCCCAGCACTGCTGAGGAAATTGCATACACATATTGGATGATGCCCTTTCAGTTGAAAGTCTCCGTTCTCCATGGAGCAATGAGAAGAACTCAGCAATCGTGTAACATTCCCTGATCTGATAAATTTTCTGTCTTCTAGGTAGCTGTTCCAAATTGTACCTATCATGGAATTTAACTTACATCTTAACTTGCTGCCAACGTGTTCTGGCTACTCTAGATATGGGGGAGCAAAGTAAAGAGGGTCTTCTGAAGTCTACTGATCTGGCACTTTATACTGTATAGTAGGGAAATGGATGGAGTCTGGAGACCTCTTTAACAATTCTTGTCAGGCACGTGACAGTGGCAGAGCCTTAGTCCTTGGTGCATAGGAGGGATTCTGACAACAGCCAAGTGACTATTATTCAAACCTATGCCTAAGTCAGAGTTTGGTTGCTTATCTGCATCCTAGAGAGAAGAGGAGACGGAGTCAAAAATTATTGAAACAGTTCAAGACCCGGGTAGCAAAATTTTGGACTATGTCAGCAGAAAGCATTCAGTAAACCAGCAACAGGTGACTCCTGTGTAGAAGGAAAAAAAAAAAACCAGTAGTGGGCAGCCCAGGAAAGCCATCTGGGAGTCAAAGGAATGACCCGTTTCTGGCCAGACAGCAGCAGCTCCTCAATCATGGTGGCCAACAGACACTAAGGAAACCCCGGCTCCATGCAGTGGAGGTGTTTCTGGGCACATGAAAGGCATTCTTTGTGACTCCTAACATTCACGGGGCTTTATGAGGGGCCGGTGGGTCTAATGAGAAAGGAGCTTCAGCACTAGAATGGCTTTACACTAGGCCACTCATTAATCTTTACCATCGCTAAGCAGTAAATCTGCCTCCTGTTTTACAGAGACACGAAACTCTTGGGGTGTAAATGTTCATAATTTCTTATCTCATTTTCAAATAGCTAAATTGAAATTCTCAACTCACATCACTCATAAAAACCAAACCCCACTCTCATAATCTAACTCACAGTGACCTTACACAGGGTTTTCAAGGTTGTAAACCTTTACAGGAGCAGGCAGCATGATGTTAGTGGTGAAAGAGTTTGATGGCTGAGCGTTCTGCTGTATTGCCTAATCGACAGCACCGTCAGTGACAGGAATAAGGGTGTGGTTTTATTAAAAAGGAGCAAAGATCTAGAGTGGATAAACTCAGGGCCCTTTCTTCAGGAAACTTAGAAAGCAATCTAAACTCATTCTATAGAACTACTGTCTTCCTTCAAAAATAATTCCTTTTTTCAGAGTAAAGATTGTGTCTCAAGAATCTCTTTTGCCAATGTCAGAAATAAATGCTTAGCACCTAGTAAAAGCAAGATGAAAAACTAATGAATACATGAATTAATGACTATCCTAACTCTATGATGACTTCATATCTCCTAGAGAAAAGGAATTTGAGGAAGAAAACTTAATAGCTAAAATAGTATTGGTCCCTGTCTTAATGAAAGACACCTGGTGGCCCTTTGGGGTAAGCATTGGCCTGATACCACAAAGATGGTTATTCAAACCCACTATCCACTCCAAGGAAGGAAGATTAAGCACTCTGTTTCTGTAAAGATTTACAACTTCAAAGCCCTCTATAGAACTGCTATGAGTCAGAAGCTACTTGATGACTTTGGATTTGGGATGTCTTAGTTACCTAGTACTTCTGTTAACAGAAAACCACGAAGTGAGTGGCTTTAAAGAACAGAACTTTTTTCTCACAGTTTAGGAGATGAGATATCTGAATTCAAGATGTAGCTCTAGAGAGGTCGTCTCTTCTCTATTTCAGCTTCTAGTAACTGCTAGCAATCCTTAGCATATCTGCCGCCCTTGTCTGTCTTCCTCTTGCTCTGGGCCTCTGCCTATTCTGCTCTTCTTGGAACTCAGAAGTGATTAGATTTCGGACTCATTCATTGGAATACCAGAAAAATCCCCTCTTTCCCAGCGTTTTACAGTGCTGTGGTTAGAATTTCAGCACATATTTTGGGACCATTTCAACACAATTCAACATATTTCAACCACAATTCAAATCACAACAGTTCAGGACCTCATTTAGATTCATAAACGTGGATATGACCGATGTGGCCAGGCTTCAGTACAGACTCTGAGGAAAGAAAAAAAATCATTCAAATCCATACTGTATCTGTATTAATGCTTCCCAGTGATTTTTTTACTGCATGACCCACTGGGAAAAGGCTCACTCTTTTATGGTCCCCAAGGATCAGGATTGAAAGCTGGGCAGGAGTGGTTGGTCAATGAAATGAACAGGGACCTGGACTTTGAAAAAGATGCTTACACAGCTTGTGGTGTGAAAATAAGGAGAAAGGAAAACAGAAGAAATTTCGATGTCCCGGAACACAAAGCCAAATCTCAGTATCAGTCCAGTTTGGGAGGGAGAGATGGCCCTGTCCTGAGCTGATGTCCAACTGAGGAAGGGAAAGAAGTTCCACCTGGTGTGACCTTGTCTGCCTCTCTTTGCAAGTGAACTGTTTCATCAACACATTCTCCTATTGAATGGCTTGATGGACTGTAAGGTAAGAGGAATTCGGTTCTTCTGAAACCATGGGAAAAAAATCTTGGATTGGTATGGAAATGCAATATGCTTAAAAGCAGTGGGCTCATTATATTTTTTCTCAAGACTGACATTTATCAATAAATATCAGTTTATGTCTGGCTCAGACATGTAAAACCTAGTCACGCATGTGACATTGTTAGTGAAGAAGTTCACTGGCCAAAAATAAAATAAGAAATAAAGCAAATCATTGGAATTAAGTATTTTCTTCATTAGCTCCCATTTTCCAGCTGTTTTCACTTAATAGAATTTTTTCCTTAATTTTAAATTATATAATGCTTTTTGGCTGAACAAAGATTATCTTTCCAACCCAATGGTCTCTTTCTGTCAATGGCAATTAAATCCACAACGATGATTTGCTTTCTAATGTTTAAAAATCTTATTTCCCCTTGCACATCAGACATTTTGCTCAAGTCCACCAAATTTTGTTAGGAAAACTTTATTTGATAAGACAGGACTTGAATACCAGGGGCTTAAATGGAGAGCAAATGTTTTGAGAATGATGAGGGCAATGAATGTACAAATGTGCTTTACACAATTGATGTATGTATGGATTGTGATAAGAGTTGTATGAGCCCCTAATAAAATGATATTTTTAAAAAACAGGACTTGAAATCCCCACAATAAGATGCCGAACTCTTAGGGGCATGCCAATTGCTTAGTGTTACCATGTAATTTCTATAGGGCTTTGTACATATTGATGGACATAAAATTAATCTGTGGGACTTGCCTATTTTGTTTTCTCAAAATGTGTTTTCACATCTCTTATTCTTCCAGTAAGTCATGATTACACAGTAAAGTTCAAATACAGACCTTGGTAGAATCTTCTTAAGTGTTATCCCCCATTGTGTGACTATGTATGTGGGATTTAAATCTCATTATTTCAAAGGATCATTCCCTACAACTTTTTGAACATAAGTGAACCTTTTCCGTAAATGTGAACAAACAGATCCTGATTCTGCTTAAAGTTATGTTCAATTCATAAAATAAATAAAATAACCAAATCAGGTGAGGGCTAAATATAAAACACCAATTTTTGATTCTTCCTCCTCAATCTCCATTTCTACACTGAAATAGTTTATTGTGCCAACCTGGCCAATAAACACATGTGGGGTTAGTTGAAGGGTGGAGGGATAAATGACTCAGTGAGCCTTGCCTTTCTAGTTCTTGGGTCTCTTGCTTCTGATGGTTGGACCAGGGTGCAGCTGCCTTAGCCAGTTCCCTGCTTCATCCTGCAAGGCTCACTTCCTGCAAGGCATCCCTGAGGAGAAGCCTCATGGACCTACCCCGATGCAGCCCTGGGTGCGGGAGCACCCGTGTGGAGACCCCTGCCAGCGCTGAGATGTTTTCACATTCACTGACTTGCTTTCCTCCTACAGTCAGCATCATTGCGTCTGTGAGATGGAGGAGGACTTTGTGGATTGGTGTTGGGCATATGGGTTAATGTTGGACTTGTGGGATTGGGCAACACTGAATTGGGATCTTTTCTTGATGCACACTTAACCTTTATATAAAACTCTCTCTTATACATGAGTTTCTGTGGATTTGTTTCTCTAAAGTACCCAGACTAGCACATACACTATGCAAATAAATTCTATATGTTGGTGTACTTGACGTGTTTGTGGTTTTTAAGGTTTTACAATCCACTGTCTTTACTGGAACTCTTCGATTCTGTGACAACAGGGATATAGTCTATGGATCTCCCATCTTCATCTGGAGCCTCATTTCATTTGGCCTTCTTCAGTAGTCGAAATTCAATTTAGTCCTTGGAAACATCTTAGGTTTTTAGAGGCTTTTAAATATTCTTGGGTGGTCCCGGGAAGACGGCGGACCAGGGGACCCGCTTAATTTGAGAGCTCTCTCAAACAAGGCGGGTTTGGTGTCCAGGTAGCCAAGTGGTAGGAATTTGGTGAGTGAAATATCCCCCCGGGCCAGCACCCCACTCCCACCCTACACATCTGTCCTGAGCCGGGGCCTCAGTGATCCAGGCCCCAATTCATGGGACATCGCGGGTCACTAAGCCCCCACCATCATGACCTAGACTAGCTCTAGCCCCACTCCATCCCCAGACCAGACCTCGCGCCCAGAGTTGCTTGCCTGCTCTGCTGAGACAGGTGGTGGTGGGAACCCTGTCAGCAACTGCCCACTCGCGGGACCCCACTAGGAAAGTAGCTTCTCCTTCCCGCAGGTCCCCTCTCCCCACGTGGCAGCGATCTGCCTCTGGGCCCGCATACCTCCCTCCATCCATCCAAGCCCCCGGGTGGCTGACCTGCAATATACCAGGAGCTGCCTGGGCGACCCTCACAGGGGACCATCCACCCCCACTGCTGCCTGGGACCTCTCCACTGGCACCCCGTTTACTGACCAGCCTCCCCCGTAGCCTAGCTCCCACTCCATTCCTGACCCAGGAAGCGGAGCCACGCACTTCCCGCTGGTGCCAAGCATGCTTCTCTCTGCGGCACTGCATCACTGCAGGAGTTCCAGTGGAGCTCTAAACACGCCTTCCACGGAACAGTGGGTGCTCCTGCCCACTGGGCACGCTGGCGGCGGGGTTCTGCATGCTTGCTGGAGCCACCTTGCCCTCCCTGGGGAGCTGAGGGATTTCGCGTGCCCAGCGACTCCGAGCCTGTCACGCAGCGTGCTCCCCGCAGGGCAGAGCACGGTCACCATTGCCGGCTGCTTCCCGCCAGAGCCGCTGTTGTCCGA
>NW_022103904.1:5441215-5442232 GCF_000313985.2 Echinops telfairi
ACCACATCACTCCCAACAAAAAAAAACACAGAGAGACAAAACATAGTAGCAGAGCTAACGTATCTCAGAGAAGAAACAGATACAGATCTGCCACAGAAAGAAATCTTCAGAAGTCTGCTCGCAGTAATACAGGAGCTGAAGGAAGCAACCCAGAACAAGGATTCAATAATAGAGGAGATGAAGTCCACAATAGAGGGGATGAAGTCCACCCACCAAAGGTAACTGCAGGAGCTAACAGAGGAGGTAACAGAAACCACACACAAGGTCACAGAATTTATGATTAGGTTTGAGGAGGCAGAGAACCGTATCAGCGACCTCGAGGACACTCAAAGAGACCTAAGCAAGTCAGAAAGACAATCAGATAGGAAAATTAAAGAAACAGAAGATAGCTTGAGATCAATGACAGGTGCTATGAAGAGGAATAATATTCGAATTATCGGTCTACCTGAACCCAACACAACACACAAGTCGACAGCCAAGATAGCAAAGGAATTTTTGGAAGAAAACTTTCCCACCCTAACAAGGGAGAACCAGGCACTCACACAGGAAGCAGAAAGGACGCCAGTAGACTGGACCCCAAGAAGAACACGCCAATACATATAATAGTAAATTTTCCTCGAGGAAAAAGAAAATTTTACGAGCAGCAAGAGAAAGGAAGACAATCACATACAAAGGAGCGCAGATAAGAATATGCTCAGACCTATCAGCAGATACCATGAACAGAAGGAGAGAATGGAGCAAAATCTTCCAAAAGCTAAAGGAGAAAAAAACGCCTCCCCCAGAATCCTGCCAAGTTATCCATTAAGATAGATGGTGAGATAAGGGTCTCCCAGGACAAGGAAAGACTTGCTGCAAAACACCTGAGCCTGCGGAAGATACTGGCTGACTCACTATGGCCAGAGGATCAACCTCCACCAAGAACAAACAGGAGATCACCATATAGCCCATCTCCATCTAGAAGGCAACATGCCAGCAACAATTACCAGGACAAGAGGGTCTCAGATGGAAAAGAAGACA
>NW_022103904.1:5449085-5451227 GCF_000313985.2 Echinops telfairi
AGATAAGATAGAATAATAATTTATAAATTATTAAGGGTTCATGAGGGAGGGGTGAGGGATGAGGGAGGGGGAGTGGGGGAAAGGAAAATGAGTTAATGCCAGGAACCCAAGAGGAAAGCGAATTTTGAGAATGATGAGAGCAACAAATGTGTAAGTGTGCTTTACACAATTGATGTATGTATTGTGATAAATTGTATGAGCCCCAATAACATGATTTTAAAAAATGATCTTGGGTATCCCTGAATGGTGTAGTCTGTTAGCACTGGGGTTAGCAGTTTGAGACCAACCCGAAGCACCTCATAAGAAAGAACTAGTGGTCTACATCTGCAAGCCAGCCACTGAAACCACTATGGGGCACAGTTCCACTTTGACGGGCACACCAGGGGTCTCCATGAATTAGGACCAACCCACTAGAAGTTGACTAACTGGCAGGCTTTCTTGAAGCTGAGGTCTTCATGAGGATAACAGTGTCTGTGTCCTCCATCAGTCACTTATGCCTAGGAGTCAGGGGGGAGGCATAAAATAGTCATAACCAGCATTTACCTCCCTGTAAATGTCTCCCACCTGATAGGCTCAGAGGAATAATTTGAATTGAAGTTAGTTTGAAGCCTGGCTCTAAAATGCGGCTCAAACCACAAATAGAATAAAATGCTACCACCACTCAAGAATCAGAAAGTGGTTCCTCTCAAATCTAAATATCTTGATGTGCGCTAGGATCGCTGATGTTTTTAAAAGAGGGAAAGTTTGAAATGTACAGTTATGAAAAGTGCTATTTATCTCTCGCACTTGCATATAATGGAGCACTTTGTAACCCTGCATGGGGAAGGCCCTTAAAGCATTTCACTAATGTGCAGACACACTGGGTGGGGGGAGGACGAATAGAGGCAACACCCTTTCAACTGAGCAGAAGTTTACTTTAATTCACAGGAAAGAAAAATAATAATCATTCCTTCAGAAGACAATATCCGTGTAAAACTGTTGAGATGTGCTGTTTCAATCATGCTTCATACGCAAGGGATTTTATATGATCATTTGTTATAACTTGTAGCCTACCCTCCTTAGAACTCATTTCCCACTGGACATTTGTTCAAATGCTATGTGGTCTATTTTTCTTAAGTGAACATTTCAGTACCGAAAAGAACTTTTAAAAGATAAGAAGATGAGCACAGTAATTTTAGATTTTTTTCCATAATAAAAACAGAAGTGAAAGAGCTGGACAATCTTCTATCCCAAAGGTTCTGATACAGGAAGTTAGGGATTTACCAGGATTTCCAAAATAGGGATTCTATTTTTGCCCATTTGAGGAGACTTGTACATTCTAAAAAATTCGTAAACATCAGTAAGTGCATGCATTGCTCATTTGTAGAGCATGAAAATATTTTTCTTACTTGATGATAGAGGAACGATAAAAGCAAAGAGATTGAATTCTTTAAAAGTCTTAAATATTAGCAACGTCTTTGCTCTCAACAGTTCAGAACCTCAGATCTCCAATAAGGAAAATAACCTGTTGCCATCAAATCAATTTCAACTCATAGCAACCCTAAAGGACTGACTAGAACTATGCTATAGCGTGAACCCTCGTGGCGCAGGTTAAAGTGCTTGGCTGCTAACCTAAATACCTGCTGTTTCAACCTGCTAGCTGCCTCCAGTGGAGAACGATGTATCAGTGTGCTTCCATAGATGTTTACTCTTGGAAAACTATTCCTGCCCTATAGAGTTGCCAGGAGCTGGAAATGACTTGACAACAGAGGGGTTAGTTACAGGGCAGTAACCTTTATGGAAGCAGAGTGACACATTGCTCTCCTGCAGAGCAGTTACAGTGGATTCAAACCACTGACCTTACAGTGAGCAGCCCAGTGCTTAACCACTGTGCTACCAGGGCTCCTTAGATTAAGTAGAGATGGTAATAATGTAATAGACAGCCAATTTTCATTTGTCACCATCAATGAAAAGAGTTTTCCCTCTGATCACAGATGCCTTCTGATTTAATGATGAAAGCAATAAATTTTTAAATCATTTTATTAAGGGCTCATACAACTCTTATCACAATCCATACAGACATCAATTGTGTAAAGCGCATTTGTACATTCATTGCCCTCATCATTCTCAGAACATTTCCTCTCCACTTAAGCCCCCAGCATT
>NW_022103904.1:5451955-5453725 GCF_000313985.2 Echinops telfairi
GTCATCTCTAGGCAGTTTTAGTTGCAATGTGACCCAATGGAATAATTTTATGACTGCTACAGACAGTAACAACCTGGTGTATAACCAATGCAGGAGTTAAGAAAAATTCAAAGCTGGTAAGCAATACAGTCACTATTAAAAGTGCAGCACAGCTATGGATGTGAATGATGACCAACCAGGTTCAGACCTACTACATGCCCATGTTTCCTGAGATCTGCATGCCAATATGTAACGTCTAAGATTGAGAAAGCAATGATGAGAGAGACAGATTCCCATCTTTCCACACTTAGGTCTATCTCTTCCCTTTTGAAGAGGACATTTGGCATTGCTTTCACACAAAACCCTCCATGAGTTCTATCCATCAGCAAGTCGTTTAGTGTCAGGTCAATCACTCTCTAGTGAAATGATCCATGTATCTTCTCTCCATTAATTTATAACTCTCACTCCCCATGATCCAGCTCTTTAGAGTTTTAGAAAGTCTTCTTTGGCCTACTTTTCTGACCTACTCACCTCCCTGGTGATCGCTCTTTACTGTTTCTTCCATTGCATCCATGCAGTTATTTGTAAGTTCTTCCAGGGCCAAAATTCTACTTCTACTTAGCTCTATATTTTCTGGCTAAGATGCTGCGTGAGTGATAACTTCGTTCCTGTTTAAGTTGAAGAAACTGAACCCAGAGGCGAGGACTTCCAAGCCACAACAGTCTATCAGCATACCCATGGGTCAGGGACTCACTGAGACTGCTTAATGCATTATTCAGTCAGCGTATTGATTCCATTTTCCATCTGTAATAAATGTACATGCACTCTTCCCAAACAATTTCTCAGTAAGTTTCACAAAATAATTCAACTTCACTTAAAACCTGCCACTGCTTTTTGTGATCTGCTTAAGCACTTAGTGTTTATAAGCTCAGTGGTCCTGGGTCCAATGTTGCATAGCTCTGAATTTTGAAATCACTTCTCAATTAATCTTAGCCATCTGTATTATTTTGGTTAGCCTATACTGTAATATAAAATCAACTCAGAATGCTTGGGGGTTTTGTACCATAAAAGCTTATATTTTGCTCACACAAAATCCAATTTGGACTTTAAATTTAGAGAGCAAGGGCTTTTCTCTATCCAGTTACTATGGCAAAGGAAGAGAATAGATGAAGGAGGGACACGGACTTTGAATTGCCACCTCCTTAGAATGACATATGTTCCTTCTGCTCACAGTCCAAAAACCAGAGCTGGTCACACGGTCCCAGTTCACTGTGGCATAACATCTCAAATTAAGATTCAATATTATGTGCCACCATGGTATCTAGTAGAATTGAGCATCCCAAATGAATAATGCCCCATAGCCAACAACTCTCCTTATCACGGGCACCAGGAACGGTGCTTGTTTATTCGAGAGTCGCAGACTTCAGTTCCCTATGAGCCCATGGAATTATTCAATCTAAGCATTTGCTCCTACACAAATGAACACTTAGTTCATCTTCTTGTTACTACAAAGTTGATCTTTCCCCTCCCATTCTGTTCTCAGTAGCCACAGCCATTTGTACCTACATGGCAGGTTGTCCTCTTCTTTGTCTGCGCTACCTGTGACTGAACAACTACTGTTGATCTCATTGCCCGGTGTCATCTGTTTAGCTAACCTTAGAAGACATCTTCCCTCACCAAAGGGGTGAAGAGGAGATGAAAGGGAGAATCCATTTGCCAGGTGCCCTAGAAAATAAAGCGGATCCGTTGTTGCTGCTGTGGAGGTGGTGGTGGTGGCGGCGGTGGAGGTGG
>NW_022103904.1:5456728-5460670 GCF_000313985.2 Echinops telfairi
CCATGAGTGTAAAAAAATCAATACTTGATGGAAGATTGCTCCCCGGAAAATCTGTTTTGATTCCAGGATTAATTCGTGACCAAAGGCTTCTGCAAAATGACATGCCATTAGTCAGAAAATGAACACATTCTATCCTTGAAATTGGATGGAAATATGTCAGCTGATTGACCCATTCATTCTCCTCACTCTCTGGGCAGAAAGAGTGGGTGTGGTAGCTGTGTGAATTAGTGCCCCAAACCTGGTCCATTTTCAAAAAAGGATAAAAAACATATTTTTTGAAGTCCAATGTGAATTGGGAGTAGTTGCCAGGCCATTGTTGGAAAGTTATTGCAAATGTGCTTCATCGAGGCAAATGCATTTGTCTGGAAGGGCTGCTCTCCTGAGTTTTCCAATCTCAGAGTAAGCCCAACTAAAAATCTTAAAATAAAACAAGGCTTGTTCTCCCCAGAGCAGTGGCTTGCAATATTAATGACAATGTAATTTCTTTGTCATCTAGAAATTCACACTCCTCCCACTCCTGTCTGTGAGGTTTCATCAACTAAAAACTTTGGCAAAAGGTGAACACCAGCTTTCAGGTTGTGCAAATGGCATCCGTCTTTAGGACCTTGTGTGGCTCATGCAGTTCCATCTGCAGCAAGGGGGAATTTCCTGCCACAAACTCAAAGACATCTACCATTCTCTCCCCTTAATTCCTTTAAGTCAAATTAAAACTGATCAGAATTTTTCTTCATCCTCAGCATCACGAGAAGGCCCCAGGAATGTGTACAGAGCAGATGTTCAAAGACATCCCTCTGATCTTCCATCTGCTCTGGTCACCACCGATAGCCTCCAAGCCCCCTGGCTTCCCGGAGGCAGGTGGCTTGTGCTATTTTCACTCAGGCACAGAAATCTTTTCTGGTTTTTGTTTGTTTGATATGAACTTGTTTGACATTAAAACTCCAAGTCTAATATTTTTAGCCTTCCTCCTTTTTATTTTTAGCCACTCAGACTACTATTTAGGTTTGAGGGATAAGGAATCCGAAAAGATTTTAGTCCGTTTGTTTTGTTTTTAAAGAAACTCACTGTTTATCTTTACATAGCCAGTCACAAGAAATGAAATCAACAACAATATCCTATTCAAGCCTTCATATATATGATTCTCTTTCTTCCCCTTGCCCAACCTTCCTCCCTCCTTCCTCAATATCCTATCCCTCCCCTTACCTTGTTCTCCTCACAGTAGGCACAGAAAACCTTACGACTTGGGTTCTGATCCTAAGAATCAGACTACCTTCTCCTCCTTATTTTTCACATGTCTGCCATCTTCCCCAAAAGTTTGAATCTCTATCCTCCTCCTCCTGAGTCTCCCTTCGAAGCTCACTCTTGCAAAAACAAACACAAGGAACCGTGTTTGGATTCAAACAACTAAGCTCCTAGTCCTTTCTGGAGAGTACAAATACCTTTTTGGGAATGGAAGTAAAAAATGAAGGGAAGACCAGCGGTTTAACTAGTTTCTACCAAGCTAACTCTGAAGCAGATGCCAGGTAATTCTTCCTAGGCACATCTAGGTGGACTCAAACTCCAGCCTTTGGGTTGGCAGCCAAGCACATTAACTACTCACACCAGCCAGGCATTCCAAAGAAAGATAATACCCACTTGATAGTTCATTAATTTGCACCGTCACAGACATAGCTCCGAGGATGGGCTTAGCAGCCTTGCACCAAAGATTCCTGGCCGCCAAGGTAAATGCCTCCCTCCAGCTACAGACAGAGACCTTCCTCTGCATGCTGATTACCCTGGGCCTGTGCTGTGGTTGCTAACCATCTCAAAGCATACTCAATGTGTGGGTCTGGGGTGGATGTGGGGGTGGAGGGAGTGTGGGTCAGGACATTAGATGTTTGTATTCATTTCACTGGGAGAGAAATCACCAAGGTGAAGCTCACTTCCTTCTTTAAGCATATTTCCCTGCCACTAGCAAAGGCAAAGATAGCCGGCACATAGCTAACACCCGGGCAGCATGAACAGACCTCACAATATTTATTAACTTTGATTTTTGTCATACTCTTCACTATTTGTAAGTAAAGTTTCTTTGTATTTAAAAGGTATGTATTTCTTAATGTTAAAACATATCTTTATTACAACTATTATACACCATCCCCAGTCCCTGCCCATAGCCGAAAAGAGCTTTTTACCACCACCACCTGTCTCCATATCCTCAAATATGAGCGTCGCTAAAAGATTCTGACTCAGAAAGCTTAGCAAGTACCTCAGAGGACTCTAGTTCTCCTGATTCAAGTAGTTCCCATTAAGAAGTACAGTTAGCTGTTGGTCCTGAGCTTGAATTATACCCTGTTCCATAATAGAACACTAAACTCTAAGTGTGGTCCAGGAGTTCAATGTGGCTATTCTAGAAGATTATTAAGATCAGAAGAGATGTAGAGAGCCCCAAGGGAGGGAGGGATGGTGTCAGGATTGGTAAAAGAGGTGTGGCTGACCTCTTGGGAATCAGCCTTGGGCTGATGATTTGCATGATCCCCCCCACCCAAAGTTCAAAACTATTCATGTTTTGAATAGTTCAAAACTATTATGTTCACAAACTGAATAAACTTAACAGCTAAACAAAGTTATATGAGAAATTTTACTTATCCTTGCTTACAAATGAGAAAACAATCAAAGTCATATTAAACACCAATATGTCCTTTCATCCATAATAGCCATGCTTACTCTTTAGTGTGTCTGTTGATATCCAAGTTCTTTCATAACCCAAAAACCAAATCTCTGAACAAATGGAAAGAAAACTGTCAGAATCCAGCCCCGTGTAGACATGAAGGAATAATTTCAACTTAAATTAAGACCGTAATACCTGAAATTTTCCCCCCAAATAAATACAGACTAGAAGAGTTGGCATTATAATTAATTACATCAAAACATTCCTTCTTAGAAAACTCAAATCCTAAAAGAGACCAGCCTTCCAGGTCAGAGAGACGATGAGACCTTCAAGAGTATGGCCCTCACCAGGGAACTGTCCTTGCAGAGACTCCTCAGATGGACAATTTCCAGAGTGCTGTCACTGGAAACACTGATGATATTATTAGTGCACTCTCCTTATGATGACTGACGAGTGTTTCACTTTTCTGTTTCTATGGGTTTTTGGTTCCCTACCTTTAGCTTGTTTTCATTTGTCTGTTTGTTGCGGTTGTTGGTGTAGTTGGTCTTATGGGGTTTTAATTTTGTCATAATATGACTGCCAATGTAAACCTGAGTCATGCATATCCCAGGGACACGCAGATAGCTTCTAGGCCCCCACTTAACTCCAGCCCCAATCCAAGAACAGTTAGTTCTGATAACATGACGCTGCTCGATAATCATCGTCATGAAATGATCACTGAAGATAAGGCACTACAGCAAACTGTGGTGAAGAAAGCAGATGGTGCCCAACTATCAATTGGAATTGTGTCTGGGGTCTTACACAACCAGCCATCTAAGGGAGTAGTCAACTAAGTCCACATGGAAGAAGCATACCAGCTTGTGTGATCCAAAGATGACAATAACAAAATTCAAATATGACACAGGAAAAAGTATCAGATCTTCAATTTGTTATGGAGGACAGTGGGAGCCCAAACCCATCTGCAGAGTATCTAGTCAGATGAAGCCACTGGTAGATCTCCTCTAGCCACAGGCAAGGGCCTTGAACAGCCTGAAGATCTGACAGAGATCATTGTAATTGTGATTATACTGAATAGAACAGTGGTCAATTGACTTCCCTCTTTTTTTTTTTAATCTTTTTTTAGGGCTCATATAACTCATCATACTCCATACATACATCAATATGTCGAGCATATTTGTACATTTGTTACCATCATCATATTCAAAACATTTTCTTTCCACTTGAGCTCTTGGTATCCACTCCTAATTTTTCCCCTCCCTCCATACCCTCCCTCTCTCATGAACCCTTGATAATTTATA
>NW_022103904.1:5467268-5468221 GCF_000313985.2 Echinops telfairi
CCAGTAGTTCAAACATCTTTGTGGAGGCTCTTTATGGCTACCCAACCTGCTGGTTTAAAAAGACCCAAAAAAGAATACAGATACAGAGCCCTTCAAGCTTGTGTGCGCTCCCCCTTTGCTGTTCTATATCCTGGTGATTTGGGCACATTAGAAATATTTGAAAATAACGGGGTCTTTGTTACTCATTGTAAAAAAATTGTATTTATTCTCATTTGAATATAACTTCTTCTGTTCAACAACCCCCTTATGTTATGTTGCCTTTAAAACTGGGTACCCCTTGGTATGATGATATGGGACTACATGCCTTACAGTTAATGTCAGATATTTTGCAAAGAAAAAGAAGACTTGTTGCCTCCTTAGTTTTAGGTATTGTAGCATTATTTGATATTATAGGTTCTTTGACCGCCTCTGCTGTAGCTTTGGTCCAAGAAGTACATACTGCTGAACATGTTAATGAATTCACCAAAAATGTTACCATAGCCTTAATCACACAAGCAAAAATTAATAAAAAACTTGACACACGAGTTAGTGCCTTAGAAGAGGCAGTAGTATGGAGGGGTGATCAGATTCAGGCTCTAAAAACTAGAATGATGATTAGATGTCCCTCGCAGTTTAAATGGGTCTGTGTCACTCCTTTAATTTACAATGAATCAGAAGTCCCATGTGAAAAGGTTAAGAATCATGTTTTTGGGAGTATGGAACCATGCAGGCATTTCTTTAGATTTAGCCTCTTTACACGCCAGTATAACAGCCATCAGTCACTCTGGGAGCTCTGTACTACCAGCTTCAGAAGTGGCCAAATCTTTCTTAGAAAAAATAACTGCATATGTTACAAGAAAGTCCTGGTTATCAATTTTTGTTAATCTGGGAGTTGCACCTTTGATAATACTTCCTCTTGTTCTCTTTCCTCCAGTCATCTTCCAATTGACCTTCCACAGTTTATGCTCGGTGCA
>NW_022103904.1:5468398-5470331 GCF_000313985.2 Echinops telfairi
TTAAATCCATTCTTCAGAATTTTGTGCATTGTCATCTTTACCACACCTGGAGCGGATGTGAGGCAGTCTTGAGAAGTACGAATGAAACCAGATCTAAAACTTGCTTCAATATGATGGAGCTTTCCTTAATTGAGGCCTTGGAGAGGCTTAGACAGCGAGACATCTTTGGGAATTCTGAGAAGGATATGTGGGAATTGAGTGAGGAAGAAACCCCAAAGTTGAGGTCAAGGAGAAAATGAAACCCACCAAAAAACCCTGGATTCCATTCAGATTAGGTAGTGGGGCACTCTCTTGGCCTCCCCGATATAGAGGACCTTATAGACTGCCTCCCCCAACTGACACCTCTTTACCTGGGACAGGGGCTTACATAGAAGGAGAGAGAATGGTTAATATTAATAGAAAACACATCAAAGGGGAAACATTAAGTCTTTAGCAAAGAATCAGGTGGTTTGGCTCCCCATAGTGCCTCAGGAGTCTAAAAAAAAAGAGACATAGGTAGACAATGGAACAGTTACCATGGGAAAGTTCGTAGAGCAAAATATTTAACTCTGCTTGTAGATATTAGGCTTTGAAGTAGTACATGAGGTAGTTTCACTGTGTTAAGTTAGTCAACCAGGAAAGAAACATTGTGAGCAAAAATAGGGCAGTGAGTAGGACATGAGTCTAACAAAATTTTCTGAACGCCTCAATCAAGCACAGCATGTGACATATAAGACAAGCAGTACAGGGGGAAAGAACCAGGAGGAGGACAGAAAGTGATAGAAAAAAGTACAGACCTTATAATGGTCTTTTAACAGGTTTTAGTGGAAACAATAAGGGTGATTTTGGAGTTAATCATAAAACATCGTTTTTATGTAGTGGTCTGCAAAACTTTATGGTATAAATAAAGCTGTTTGGAAGAACTCAGCAGAGATTGCTTCCACCAGAACCTCTCTCGTGTCTGTCTCGTCTGTGTTCGCTGACTCCACACCTCCTTCAGGGTGTCCAGTTCAACCCTCCCTCCCGGAGCTGGACTCCGTCACTTTGGATCTCCACTCTGCACTCCCCCTCATTCACATTGATATGATTGTCTGTTTGGGGTCTTTGATGCCTGACACCTGATCCCATGGACACCTCATGATCGCACAGGCTGGTGTGATTCTTCCATGTGGACTTTGTTGCTTCTCAGCTACATGGCCCTTTTTTGCCATCAAGCCTTTAAGACCCCAGGCATTATACCTTTTGATAGCCTGGCACCCTCAGCTTTCTTCACTACATTTGCTTTGCACCCATTTTGTGTTCAGTGATTGTGTCAGGAAGGTGAGCATCATGTAATGGCAGGTTATTAGAACAATGTGTTCTTATGTTGAGGGAGTACTTGAGTAGAGGCCCAATGTCCATCTGCTACCTTGATACTTAACATATAAATATATATACACAGATCTATTTCCCTATCATTGTATATAAATAAATTTATATATGTACATGCCTGTATTTAGACCTCTATAAATGTCCTTTGCTTCCTAGTTCTTTGCTCTATTTCCTTTTACTTTCCTCTTGACCCACTATCATGTTTAGCCTTCATTCAGGTTTTAGTAATTCCTCTAGGAAGGGCTACATTGGGTTACATTGCCCTTGATCAAGCCCTTCCAGGCATCCTATGCCCTCCTTGCTATCAATTTTAGATCACTTGTTGTTCCTTTGTCCCTGAGTTTGTTAACACCCACTTTCTTTCCCCCTCTTCCCCCTCTCCTGTGCTCCCCTGGAACCATTGATCCCATTGTTTTCTCCCCTGGATTGTTTATCCCACCTATCTTATCTAGAGAGACATACAGAGACAATAATAAGCACAAAAACAAGACAGAGCAAAACAAACAACAAAAGAAAACAAAATGACAAAAAGAAAAGCCTATAAATAGTTCCAGGTCTGTTTGTTGACCTTTAGAAGTGTTTT
>NW_022103904.1:5471438-5481203 GCF_000313985.2 Echinops telfairi
TCTAGAATTCCACAATCTTAGACAAAATACAGGACTTTTTTTAAACCACAAGACAATTGGATAGATTTTTCAATCAACTTCTGGAACCCCTGGTATCCTTTATGCCACACACATTGACAGAAGATGTGTCTGTATACACATATGCATTGAAGATGTGGTATTTGTTTATGCATTGAGAAAGAGGTATTTGAATTCAATGCTCTGGGGTTTCCAAATGTAATTGAACTTGAAAGGTATATAATTACCCAAAACAATGATTAGGTCCCCTATGACTGCCTCATCTCTGAAGCAACTTGATGCCAAAATTTTCAGTTGACTAATGATGTTTGCTGACAGAGCTTAAATTAGCAGCATCTGTGATTAGCTTTGGTTATACTCGGATTACCTAAACCAAAACCTGCTTCAAAACCATTGGGGGTGGGGGGGCCACAGGAGAGAGTAAGAAAGAATATATTTAAGGTATATCTGCAATTAACTCACAAACGTCTTCTTAAATATTCTAAAATAAGACAATTCTTGGTGATTCTCCCCAAACTATACAGTGAGAGTGTGGCAGTTTTAGGGCTAACAAGATGAAAGAAGGTTTTTTGAGAAAGCCTTTGTCCATTTGTCTTAGTTTCCTACTGCTGTTGTAACAAATATACTGCAAGTAATGGCTTTAAAGAGCGAAACTGTATCTTCTTATAGTTCAGGGGGTTAGAAGTCCAAATCCTGGGCACTAGGCTTGGGGAAGAACCGGCTCTTTCTCTGACGGCTGTTGGCAAAGGTGCTCCTGCAGCTTTTATAGTCCCAACATTCGTCAGTTCCTTGGTAAGCTTCATGTGCCTTCCTTGTTCTCCTTGATCGAACTGCCTCTGCATCTGTAGCTCAAAAGTGATTACATTTAGACTACAGCTTGCACCCGCATCGCCTCATTAACAGAATGCAGACAGTCCTCTTCCCAGATGGGGATGTTACCTTGTGCTATGGAGTAGATTTATACTCAAAGCAATCCTACAGGATAGAGCAGAACTGCCCTCATAGGGGCTTCCTAGCCTGGAATGTTTTCCAAGGGCACATCTTTTCTTCCATGAAGCTGCTGGTGGTTTTGGCATCTGTCAAATTGTTATTTCAGTTAGCAGCCTAGAATTTAACTATTGTGACACCAAAGTATAAAGCCAGTAAGGGGGGGGGGCGGGGGGGGGGGGCATAAAACCAAAAAGTACACTGCTGTTGAGTCTGTTGCAATTTCAAGGGTTCTGTATGACAACCGAGAAGCGTCCTATAGGGTGTCCAAGTCTGCACGTCTTTGCAGACTCGGACTGCTACAGCTTTCTCCTGGGCGTTACTGGTGAATTCAAACTGTTGACCTTTTGGTTAGCAAGCAGGCACTTAAACTGCACCACCAACCCTCCTTCCCCAGGTATATTAACATGTACAATTTAAATTTTAAAACAACTGTCATCTCTTTGATTCCAATTCATAACATCCCTAAAAGACAGAATAGAACTGCTCCCTAGGACTTACAAGGCTGTAAATCTTTTCAAGAGCAGACAACCTCCCCCAGGGCCCCTGGTGGGTTTGAACTATGGATCTTGTGGTTAGCAGTCCAAAGCATAGCACACTGCACCACCGGGGCTCCTCTGATAAGTGTTGAGAGGGACATAGAGTGGAATTTCCAAAGGTAAATTATGAAATCCCATAACAAAAAAACGGAGTCAGATCTCACTCCCAAACTAAACTTCCCGGCAGAACCCAGGACAAGGAAGCGTTGAGGAATAATCATATTTCAGTTTTGAAGTTAATGTTCAGTGTTTCTAGAAGACTTGGAGAACTCTCCTACTTTGTCTAGTAAAAGGACAGCACACTTTATCTGGGACTTCCCACCACAGTTTGCAGACATCGTTCACGGAGTTCAAGACTTGGCTTCTCTCCGATGTCACTCCCGAGATACAAGCGAGCTGCGCCGGGTTTCCTCCCGAGTCACTGCTCGATACCTCGCTGCTTGCTCTGTCAATGGCATCAAAATATTGTTTAGTAATTTAGGAACGGCCATGTAATTTTCTTCCCTCGCAAGAGTAAATTAGACACTTACTAAATAATTGACAGAAATACTTAATTCTAGGGATGTCTTCGGGGTGTGCTATTATTTGAAAAGAATTTAAAATAAAATATTCTTTCAATTGCTCAACATGTGACATGTATTTTCATGCCCGGTCACATCTTAGAACTATGTCAGAGTTCCCCCTCTTCATCCCAATGTCCCTACTCAAAAACGACCTACAGTGTCTGCGTGGTTCCTACAGGCTGAGGCTGAGGGGGGTGAGCCAAAGCCTCTCTTCTGTAGGCCTATCCCAAATGAGATACCAAGAAGCTTTAATGTCAAATAACGGGATGCCCTTATGAAAGACACTCAAATTTGAAACTCTTTCCTTTGGCCACCTGCCAAAGCAGAGGCTCACTCGTCTCACCGAGTTTGTACTCAGATCTATTTGTTTAGCGAAACTCTCTCTTGAAAATTCCATCTGTGATGGCTTCGTGAGCCTCTCTTCAATTGGCCCAATATTGCTTTAGAGCTTCTGTCCTACTTTCTATTTCAGTGAGTGGGACCTGGAGTCTTAAAAGCCTACAAGTAGCCACTTAACATAAAATCAACCAGAAAAAAAAATCACTGTCATAGAGTCAATGCCGACCCATAAAGACCCTATATGACCGGGTAGAACTGCGTCTGTAGATTTCCAAGACTATAACTCTCTACAGGAGTCGAAAGCCCTGTTTTTCTCCTGCAGAGAAGCTGATCGCTTTGAACTAATGACCTTGAATTTGGCAGCTCAACATGTAACCACTACACCATCACGGCTCACTTCACATATAACAACTGGTATCAATTTGCCTGGAACAACAGAGAAAGAAGACCCAGAATCAGAGAAGGCAATGGACTGTGAGTCTAATGGCACCCATGGGCTACTTCTACTTCTTCTGCCATGAGACCAGCAGAAATGGATGGGGCCTGGCTATCAGCACTAATCATTTTGATCAAGGGTCTATCAAATGGATCTTAATCAAAAGGAAGAAACCAGCCATAGGATAGATTGAGACGGAAGGAACTCCCGAATCTGTTATCTGGAAACAATTTTTAAGTCTTGTTTGAAAACTATCCCATAAATATCATCTTTCAACTAACAATTCAGCTCATTTAATAAACAATGCTCATCTTGAGCACTGGGCTTTTTAAAAGAATTACGTATGTGAAAGTAAGTGGACAACACACAGATGAGAACTTCATGGGGCAGAGTCCAAGGTAACAATGGTGACACAATATATAGGCTGAAACTGGGAGAACAGTGACACAGTGTGAAACCTGTAACCACTGTCAATGAACCATACATGTAAAAACTGTCCAACAAGCCTAAGTTTTGTTGAATTATTTTCACCAAAAGAGATTTTTTAATAAATTCATTTATGTACGGGCAAGCTTTGGAGAGCTATCACTTAACACTAAACTATCAACAATGCAACTATCACAAAATTCATAGGCCAATGTATTGATCTGTGACTCAACAAGGAAGAGAAAGAATTAACAGTTCTGTTTCTATAGCAGCAATAAGTTATTTTCTAGAATGTTCTCTTCTTTTTACTGTACTGTCCCAAATGATAGGTCTGAGAATAGGCTTGAACATTTCAGATAAGGGCCCATTTTCTTCTCCACCATTTTCCCATTGACTTAATTGCAAAGGGATGAAGAATAGTGCCAGTCCACCTCTCCAGTACCATCCCTCCCCAGCCTGGCTCAGAGAGCCTGTGGCCTCTGCAGGGAGTTTACCTTTTATTCAGTGTCCATCACGTGGTAAGCACTCGTATGGCCCCGTGGATAGCACAAGTGAGGGATTGTCTCAGAATCTTCAAACGCTGTCCCAGCTAGTGATTCTGGGTTATTCTAGGGACTCATTTTATGGATGGTGATACACACAAACAGAATTTCAGCATTATTTGATGGTGTTTGAATGATGCCTGGATCTTGTGTTGTAAAATCCAGTCTTCTTTTTATAGATGCCGTCGGGAATCACGCACGTACTGCAATAGTCAAAATATAAAAGTATTTTAACCTTTTCTTGAATATTTCTATCAATCCTCAGTAAGACCATTCAAGTACTGTTCGTTTTTTTGTGTGTGTGTTTTTTTTTAATCAATTTATTGGGACTCATACAATTCATCACAATACATAGATCAATTGTGTAAAGCACATCTATACATTTGTTACCCTCATTATTCCCAAAATTCGCTTGCCTCTTGGGTTCCCGGAATCCGCTAATTTTCCTTTTTCTTTTTTTCCCCCTCCCCTTCCCTTCCTCCTCCCCTTTCCCCCATGCACCCTTAATAATTTATATATTATTATTGTATCTTATATTACACCGTCCTTTGGCTTTTCAGGGATGCTCGCCCTGTAAAGTCTCTTCTCCCGTGCTTTCTTTTACTGTTGTGTTTCAGGTATTCTTGGCACCTGATCTCATCCAGGGAGGCTTTTGTTTTTGATTCGTTTCCCTTTTTTTCCTCCACCATTAGGTCTAGCTTCTTTCTGCCAGATCACAGCAGCCTGTGAACTTGGCTGGCAGAAACAGCATAGCGCAATAAATATGACACTTACATTCGAGGAAGGGAATACAGGCAGTAAATAAGTAAGCAGTAAACCAAAATTATCAGATAGTGTGTGTTTGCTGATAGAGATAAATTCCACAAGGAAAATGGAAGATGGCAAAGTGAAAAGGAGGGCTGGTGGGGGTGCCAGTCAGGGACACTCTAGAGAAAGAAGAAGGTGGTCGGAAAAGGCATTTCTGAGATAACTTAAAAGCTGACAACTAAATGGCAAGAGAAAGCTAGTTTCGCAAGTATCTGGAAGAAAAGTTTCCAAAAAGGAAAAAGCAAGTACAGCATCTTTAGCCTGGGAAGGAGTTTAACTTGATTGTACTTAATGTACAGTGTCAGGTTGCCCGATAAGTAAGGTAAGTGCCGGCTTGCTTGTGCTTCCTGATAAATCTGTGGTGAAAATAGTCACTGTTTTTCACCTCATCAAAGTTTCTGTTTCTGGATGGGGCTGACAGCCATCTCTCTCCCAAACCCACATCTCTCTATACAGAATCAAAGCCTCTTTTCAAATCCACAGGGGCAGAGTACCCAGTAAGCAAGGTAAACACAGGCTTACTGTGCTTACTTACTAATCTGTAGTGAAAGTAAACTGTAGACTACAGATAAGCAAGTAAGCTCAAGCAAGCCTGTGCCTACCTTGCTTCCTGGGTAATTTACCCTTGTTTATGAAGTAGAGGAGAGCAATACCTGGCACTAATTTGTACAACTGCCTCCTTTTACCACCTCCTCTCAGTTCCCTGAAGCTGACCTAGAGCCCCAGTGGAAAAACGGTGGAAAGTATATTACCATTTAGCCAGGTCCCCTGCCCCACGCTGAAGAAGGCCTAGCTTACCTACTACACTGAGCTCAGGTATGTTGCATGGTTCATTTTGGTCATTGATGTGTGATGGGTGTCACTTCCAGGCAAAAGATTTGAGAGTCAATCTGTGCTTCGCCGTCTCCTCACCTGTCCTCCTCTCCCAGACCACTAGCACTGATTCATACATAGTTGATCTATTAGAATGGGTCCTCAAATGAGAAAGGCAATGAGGCAGAACACACCCTGAGCCAACACAATGGGGAAAGTATGGAAGCAAGAGATCAATCTTTGTTGCTTTAACTATTGCGTTGGGGGATTATTTGTTACTGCACCATAACTTTGCCCAGGCTAACTAATACAGAATCTTTCAGCAATACGCTACAATGACTCCAGTTCTGAATAGACCTAGCTACCCAAGTGGAAAAGAAGTGATTTTTGAGACATACATTTTAACACATGCCTTCAGCCCACTGAAAATTCTGGAACTCTCCTCTAGGCTTCGGCGAACTCCTGATGTGGCACAGCAAGGAGAGCACTATTGCACCGTCTTCTCTGTTGCTGCTGCTGTCGCTGACGCACTCTCTTTTGCTCTGTGGTTCTCTCTTCTGATCTTCTGACAGGACCCCACTGTATGAGGGACGCCTGAGGGATACAAGAAGAACCTCTGGATGCCACACCACTTTTGCTGGGTACCACCACTTCCCACCAGGCCCTGCATGTGAGTCTCCAGTACAGGATTCTGAGAAACAGATGAGAAAAATGTCATTCTCTGTGTGTTTTGTGTGTGTTTGACATTCTACTGAGGACTACCAAAAAATAGTGCTGTTTGGTCTTTCAAAAATTTTAGATGAATCAGCTCTTTTGGTTTTCATTTGAAGCATCTCTCCTTCCTTTCCCTTCCATGAGACTGGACCAGGTAGCCAAGTCAAGAGAGAGAGAATAAGAGAGCGTGGGCACCTCCTGGATCTTCAACTAGGTAGCATACTTGACATAACACTGCTCCTAGCCAACAACTTAGTGTGGCAGAGGTACTAAGGCAGACTCAATTCTTGGGAGACACAGACTTCTCTAAGAGACTTCTTTATCTCAAAAGTTCCCAAACAGCCTTGCTGAACTTTCTTTAGACTGCATGGCCATCTAGGCCATTTCTACCCAACCTTTTTTCTTACTTTTCTTCTTCACACAGGCTCAAATTTGCTTTGTAGTCGGGTGGTCCTCCCCCTTTACTCACTCTCCTCCCTGTTTCTCTCCTACACATTTCTCCCTGAAAAGTTATTATACAGTTACTCTTGTCTTGGTATCTGCTATTTGCTTCTCCCTACACTAATACATGTTGTTGTTGTTGTTGTTGTTATGTCAGGTGCCATCCAGTTAGTTGGGTACAATTCACAATGACCCCATATTCTATAGAATGAAACACCCTCTGGTTATGTGCCCTCCCTACAATTGTGATGTTTGAGTCCACTATTGCAGGCACTTCAACTTTTGTTGAAGGTCGTTCTCTTTTTCACTGACCTCTACTTGACCGCCACAGGGACTGGTCCTTCGTGACAACATGTTTAAAGTAGATGAAAGAGCGTCTCACCATGTTTCCTTCTAAGAAGTATTCTGGCTGTATTTCTTCCCAAATAGATGTGTTTATTCTTCTAGCTGTCAATGATATATTTAATATTCTGTTCAAACACCATAATTCAAAGGCAGCTATTGTCCTTTGGTCTTCTTTATTGATTGTCCAACTTTTATATACATATGAGACGATGGAGAGTATTTTGACTTGACTCAAGTATACCTTAGTCCTCAAAGTGACATTTTGCTTTTTTAACACTTTAAAGAGATCTTTGGCAGAAGACTTGCCGTGTGCAATCCATTCTTTGGTTTACTTACTGCTACTTCCATGGGCACTGGTTGTGGATCTAAAGGAAATAAAATCTTTGACACTTTCCATCTTTTTTCCATTTATCATGATGCTGATTATTAGCCCAAATGCGAGGGTTTTTTTCTCTTAATGTTGAAATATAACGTATATTGAAAGCTGTTGTCTTTGATCTTTATCAGTGAGTGCTTCGAATCCTCTGCACTGTCAGCAATCAAGGTTGTCTCATCTACATCTCGCAGGTTGTCAATGAGCCTTCCTCTAGTCCTGATTCCGTGTTCTTCATAGCCTCAGCGCCTTGGATTATTTTCTCAGGGTACAGATTAACTAAATATAGTGGCAGAATATAGCCCTGGTGCAAACTCTTCCCGATTTTAAGCCACTCAGTCTCCCATTGTCTTCAGTGCAACTTGGACTTCTTCTTTCAGTACTCTGGATTCTTGATCATCTACTACTTCTTGAAATGGTTCAATGTCAATCATTTTTTTTGGTATGGTGACAATATGTATTTCTTCCATCCTCGTTTGGTGCTTCCTGCATTGTGCACACCCTGTTACACTCTTAAATATTGAATGAGAAACATGAAATATCTATCAATCAGAGGAAACATCACACCATATTATAGTCTAAATTCCCCAAACACACACAAAAAATAGACCAGCAATTATTATTCTGGAGAAACAGACATGGAAAACAAGATTCTTTGCAATATATCGCAATCACAAAAATGCAAATCTAAGCAATAGCAAGATACTATTTTCCCCTCTTGCATTGACGCAAGTAGAAAATAAATTTTAAAAACAGGTTAAAAACAAACAAACCAGGATGGCCCCAGGTTGCTGGGAAATGAAGTGCCCTTATATATTGCTGTTGGAAACATTAGCTGATGTGTGTTTTCTAGAAGGCAATTCTGCAACATATACCAACATTTTTAAAGATGCGCAATTCAACTTTCAGAAAACTATTTTAAGGAACTATTAAAAATGTGCATAAAGATTTAATCATACAAATGTATCACCAAAAACTGTTACCACTTAAACATCTTTTGTGAACTGTCTATTCCTGTCTTTTGACCATTGTGTTTATCATTCCCTTTTGTAACATTCTAGAATATCCTCTTCCAGCTCCTTTTATCAGATTGATTCCAAGCTCTTTCTTTGAAAAATACTTTGAGTGAGGATGCAGATGGGCTGGACGAATCAACAAGGTGGGCTCCTCTAAAGGGAAACATAATTACACAACTCAACTCCGTGCAGTGGTGTTTATGCTGCTACATAGAGCCAGCTCCTTATGTGGAACCCACCTGCCAACACTGGAACAGCATTCAAGGAAGCACTGCTTCCCTGAGAGAACGGAGCAATCACTCCTACCTGGAGCAGGGCTACACCAGGTGCGCTGGAATTACCAAAATCCTAAATAATCAGTAGCGTTTGCCCTACTTATCGATATTGTTGTGAGTAGGTGCCCTCATGTCGTTTCATCTACCAATGACCCTACAGACCGTAGAACAAGACATGACACCATCTATGTTTTTTTAATTAAGAGATCATTTTATTGGGGGCCCTTATAACCCTTACAACTCTGATAACATCCATAAACCAATTATATCAAGCATACTTGTATATATGTTGCCATAATTATTTTCTAAACATTTACTTTCTATCTGAGCCCTTGGTATCAGCTCCTCTTTTTTCCTCTCTCTCCCCCTCCTACCCTCTTGTCTCCTTGATTAATTATAAATTATTATTATTTTCATATCTTATTGACTGCTGTCTCCCTTCCCCCATGGCTTCTGTTGTTAGTTCCCCCTGAAGGGGGTGGTGGGGTATGTGTTGATCATTGTGAATGGTTCCCCCTCCCCCCATCTCTCCCCACTTTCCCCTTCTGGTATTGCTACTCCCATTTCTGTTCCTGTGTTGTGAGCTCTTATCTCTTATCTGAACCTGAGTACATGGTCTGGTCTAGGCTGTAGTGAAAGGCAGGACTGGGGTCATGACTGTGGGGGGTGAGGAAGCCTCAAGGAACCAGAGGAATGTTAAGGCACTATCTTCACAGATGTCCCTATGATGGAGTCCACTGTTGCAACCACTCCCCTAAACCATATAACTCACAGCAGACAAGTCAATTCCAACTCTGACTAAATAGGACAGAGTAGACTTGCTCTACAGCAGAATGTGTACAGGAAAAGATTATTTCTTCTGTCTTCCACAGAGGGGTTGGTGAGTTAGAATCACTGATCATGTGGTTAATAGCCCAACTCTTTTTTTGTTTTTAATACTTTTATTAAGGGCTCTTGCATCTCCCATCACAATCCATACATTCATCCATTGTGTCAAGCACATTTGTACATATGCTGCTATCATCATTTTCAAAGCATTTTCTTTCTATTTGAGCCCTTGATATCAGCTCCTCATTTTCTCCCTCCCTCTCCTGCCCTCCCGCATGAACCCTTGATAAGTTATAGATTGCT
>NW_022103904.1:5482782-5487988 GCF_000313985.2 Echinops telfairi
ATCTTAATTCTTAACATATAGATATAAGTACAGAGATCTATTCCCTTCTCATTATATATAAATATATTTACATACGTACATGCTATAGTTAGACCTCTATAAATGTCCTTTGCCTCCTGATTCTTTCCTCTATTTCCTTTTACTTTCCTCTTGACCCACCATCATGTTTGGCCTTCTTTTGGGTTTAGTAATTCCTTACTGCTACATTGCCCTTGATTAAGCCCTTCTAAGCATCCTATGCCCTTCTCTTCACTGATTTTAGTTCACTTATAATTCCCTTGTCCCTGGGTTGGTTCCCACCTCCCCTTCTCCCACCTCTCCTTCTCCGGTATCCCCTCAGAACCATCGGTCCTCTTCTTTTAATCTCCCAATTGTTTATCCCACCTATCTTATGAAAACAGACATGCAGAGACATGAATAAGTGCAAAAACCAGGCAAAGCAAAACAAAACAACAAAGGAAGTCAAAGCCAAGAAAACAATAACAACAACAAACAAAAACAAATAATGACAAAAAGAAAGCCACTGATAAAAATGGAAAAGCCTATATGTAGCTCAAGGTCTGTTTGTTGGCCTTTACCAGTGTTTTCCAGTAGAGTCTAATGGAGTGCCACACTTTGTCTCCAAAGTCTATTTTTGGTACTCCCTGGGAATTTAATCACTTTGCTCCCCTTGGAGCTCTGTTGCATGCCCTTAGTGTTTCGCTCCAATGTGATGGAGTCAGAAGGGGTAATTCCTATATTGTGTCTCCAGTGTTGTCCCCGATAGCACTGTGGTTCAGTGAGGGACGCCATGTCTTGTGGTGGGGCCGGACCTAAGGTCTTCTCTGTGCATTGTCTGCTCTGAGCAGGAACATCATCCTCAGGGTTTGGTAGACCAGGATGTGTTCCTCTCCCTCTCCATCCTCTTCAATTCTCCTGTGTGCTCTAATGAGACGTGCTCCTCTCCCCAAGCTGTAGCTTCAGTGCTATCCTCTAAAGTGCATTCTTCAGGGTTGGGGAGCCAGGGTGGGGTGGGGTGGGTGGAGCGTTCCACATAGTTGGAATTGGGGCCGGCCCCACAACAGTCCAATTCTTAAAACCCACTGTGGCACCAGGACTTCTGCTGACCTTCAAACCACCAACATTAAACAAATAAATTTGTTAGGACAAATGACTGTTTTTTAATTTGAATAGAGAATGTCTAGACAGTGAGAAGTCAGAAAGCCTGATCATTAAGGATTCTTAATTACTCCTCAGAGGAAATTAAATTTAGTTTCCCAAGTTTAGGAATCCTTAAAGCATAAGTATCAGGCTAAGATTTTGCATCCTATATGTTTGTATTAAGGATCCCTGATGGCATAGTGGGTTAAGCATTGGGCTGCTTACCACAAGGTCAGTGGTTCAAACTCACTAGCCACTTCAGAAAAGAAGAATGAGGCTGTCTGCTCCCATGAAGATTTCCAGCCTCGGAAATCCCAGGGAGCTGTTCTACTCTGTATTATAGAGTTACTATGAATCAGAATTGACTAGATGGTAGTGGCTTGGGTTTTGGTTTTATAAAATGAATAGGAATAGGCACAGCAACGACACAAAAAACTGACAGGTGCTAGCTAATCACTTTACAACATTCAAATAAAAGAACCGGACACATTTGACAGATTCCTCAAAATTGTTTTGCCTGGAACCAAATTTTCTCAAATACAAAATTTTCATTTGTTTATACAGCTTTCCTAATGTGGGGAGAGCAATGAAAGTTAAGAAGGAAGTTGAATAGCAAATGTCTCTTTCTTCCTTTCCTATCTTACTCAGGGGGAAAAAAAGAAAACAATATGTAATCACCGACTTAACACACAGACTTGGACATGGGACTCTAAAAAGACAGCTGGGACATGCAAAGTCTCATTTCTTAAGGAAACAGCCTCTCACACAGGGTGCTCAGCGGGACTGAAGCCCACTGACTCCTACCTTCTGCCTGGTATCAGAGCTGCAGAAAAGAATCCCTATGCTTCCAAACAGAAATAAAGAAAAAATATTTTTTAAAATATGGTCACCATTACAACAGGGCTGAACAAATATGCTAGCTAGGTAGCCTGCCTTTGTCTATGAACAAAATGGTGTAGTACGTACTCTAGAAGTATAAATAATTCCACAATGCTACTCAGACCCTCTCACCCATCACAAATGATGACCATCACCCAATTCTCCCCTGCAGTTCCCATCCTGCCCATCAAGTGCACGCGCACATTCAAGTACTCAATCACTCCTTCTCACTGTTTTAATAGATCTGAACAGGGAAGTCATTAAACTAAGCAACATTGAAAATAACGTTAAAATCACGATTTTTCCCCCCTTGGAGCCCTGGGCAATGAACAACTGTGTAAACCATCTCAGGGTGTGGAGGTGCCTGGAGAGAGCAGAGCCTTCCTACTTAGGTGCTAGGTACCATACTAAGAAAAGAAAGCCAGCCCAGATGGTTCAGCTAGGGAAGTCACAGCAGTAAGCCTTAGTATTCTGAGGACGGGGTTTGGGGAGAACTGCGTTTACTAAAAGAAAAGTAAGACACCTCGGGATTAAGCTAGGCTCTTGCTGTTTTGTTCGACTAGGAAAACCTCAGTGGAGCTACATGTTCCTGACTTCAAAGGTTGCTCCAAAGAAACAAAGGAAGATGAGAGGGCAAATGGGAGGCGGAGTATGGTCACAACAATGGAAGATAGTTAAGGATAGTTGTCAGACGTAATTAGAGGGACAAAGTCCATTTTCCCCCAACCAGTAAAGAGGGGTCCTGGTGGTGTAATGGTTACACCTCAGGCTACTAACTGTAAGATCAGCGGTTCAAAACCACCAGCATGGTTCTCATAAGAGAATGATGAAGCTTTCTACTCCTGTAAAGATGTACAGTTTTGGTAACCCACAGAGGAAGTTCCACTTTGTTCTCTAGCAGGAAGTTCCACTTTGTTCTATAGCAGTGATTCTCAACCTTCCTAATGCCACAACCCTTTTATGCAGTTCCTCATGTTGTGGTGACCCCCAACCATAAAATTATTTTCCTTGCTACTTCATCACTGTCATTTTGCTACTGTTATGAATCATCATGTAAATATCTGATATGCAGAATGTATGTTCATTGTTACAAATTGAACATAATTAAACCAAAGTGATTAATCACAAAACAATCTGTAATTCTATATTGTGAAATATTTATTTCTAATGACAGATAAATGAAATTTTGTCTTGAAGCATGGCGTAGCATGGGTCTTCACGACAGGTACTTGTAGGTGGGCGCATCTGCGTGTAGGCAGATCCACCTGGAGACAGATAGAGGAGTGGTGTCTCATTTCCTAAGACCATCGGAAATATGTGTTTTCCAAAGGTTATAGGTGACCCCTGTGAAAAGGTCGTTCAACCCCCAAAGGGGTCGCGACCGCAGGCTGAGAATGGCAGCTCTGTCAGGTTGCTATGGTCAGAATGGACTGACGGCAGTGAGCAGTGAAGCGTTCCATATCTATTGAGCAATGCCAGAGCCTTTGCCAACCTTCTGGATGACTACAGAGAAGTGCTCTATGTTTCATACTCTGTCACAGGAGAAGGAGCCCTGGTGTCACAGTGGTTAAGCGCTCAGCTGCGAACTGTAAAGACAGAGGGTCCAACACCCTAGCTGCTCGTTGGGAGAAAGATGAAGCAGACTTCTAAAGATTCCCAGCTTTGAAAGTCCTCTGGGCAGTGCTACTTTGTCCTGTAAGGATCACTGTAAGTCAGTATCAAGTTGAGAGAGGGAGAGAGAGAGAGAGTGTGTCCGTCCCTCACAGTGGAAGAATCGTTGATAATTCAAATAGTTAATTTTCTCAACTACTACCCAAAAGGTTAGTTGTTCAAGTTCAACCAGACATGTCTTAGAAGAAAGGCCTGGAGATCTACTTCAGGGAAAAAATTAGACAGTGAAAACCCCACAAGGCACCACTCTATTCTACACAATTCAGGGGATCATGTTGGAATGACTCGCTAGCATATTTGATGCTATAAGTCCCCACTTAACGTCTAACTGAGAAATAGAGCCTGAAGCTTATCCATAAGCAGTATAGATGGGATTTGATTCTCAAAAGTGTATGAGTGAGTGAGCTGTGCGAGTGACTGAATGAGTGTGTGAATAAGTGATGAGCAAGGTAGGAAATAGCAAGGGTAACAGTCATCATCTGTGATGAGAGAGAGGGTGTGAATGGAACTGTCAAATTAATTATACTTCTAGGATACAAATTGTATGTAGGTTAACCTCACACCTCACTGCATGTTAATTTTTCCGACCCTAATTTTTAAGCCCTGACCCTAATTTTTCTTCTAACATTGTATTCTGTATTTTTGCTGTTAGCCATATTTAAAAATTTTTTAAATCATGCTGCTTGCATATGCCTATAGCTTCAAATATGTGGCTATATCCCTTCTGGCTAACCTCCGTTACCATCTCCCAGGCAATGTGCACGAGTGTATATTGATGGTGTCACTGAAGAAAATCAAATGCCAGTGTTTCTCATCATGTGGCTCTTGCCTCAGGACCCTGTGAGGGTCTGTTAGAAATGCAAATTCTTGCCCCAGACCTATTATTTATTATTTCTATTGAGCTATATTTCAAAGAAAAAATAGATAGAAATTGTCAAGAACTTAATTTGATTTGTACGTCCATAGAGGCAGCAGTCAAGAAATCCAATGAAGCATTGCATTGAGAACATCAGCTGCACAGACCTCTTTTACAGTGTTGAAAGCACAATGTCCCTTTGAGGATAAGGGTGCGCCTGACCCAAGCCATGGTCTTTCCAGTCACCTCAGCTGTATGTAAAATTTGGATAATAGATAAAGAAGACTGGGGAAGAATTGATGCATTTGAATCATGGTGCTGGTAAAGAATATTGAAAGTCCCATTGATTCCAAAAAAAACCCCCAAAGAAATCTACCTCAGGAAAAGGACAGCCAGTAGGGTCCTGAGATGTGAGAATAGCGAGCCTTTGCCTCATGTACTCTGGACATGCTGTCAGGGGAGACCAGCCTCTGGAAAAGGACATCGTGCTTGATAGAGGAGAGGGTCAGTGGAAAAGGGGATGGATTGACACAGTGGCTACCACAATGGGCTCACACATCTCAATTGTGAAGGCAGTGATCATTTTTTAATCATTTTATTGGGGGCTCATAAAACTCATCACAATTCATCCATCCATCCATCCTATCAAGCACATTTATA
>NW_022103904.1:5489588-5503380 GCF_000313985.2 Echinops telfairi
CCACTTCCTTCCCCACCCCACCTCCCCCTTTCCCACCACCCCCCAACTGTCATTGCGGTCGTTTTCTCCTCCAGATTGTTTATCCCACCTATCTTATCTAGATAGACCTGCAGAGATAATAATATGCACACAAAAACAAGATAGAGTAAAACAAAGCAACAAAATAAATCAAAACAACAATAACAACAAAACCAATGACACAAAAAGAAACGCCTCTAAATCGTTCAAGGTCTATTTGTTGACCTTTAGGAGTGTTTTCCAGGCGAGTCTGATGGGGTGCCACACCCTGGCCCCACAGTCTATTTTTGGTATTCCCTGGGGATTTCGTTGCTCTGTTCCCCTTGCTGTTCTGTTGCATGCCCTTAGTGTTTCTCCTCAGTGTGGTGGGGTCAGATAGGGCGCAATTCCTGCACTGTGTCTCCAGTGTTGTCCTCCATAGCCCTATGGGTCAGTGAGGGATGTCGTGTCTTGTAGTCGGGCCAGCCCTATGGTACTCTCTGTGCATTGTCTGCTTTAAGCGGGAATATCATCCTTAGGATTTGGTGGGCCAGGATGTGTTCCACTCTTTCTTCCTCTCCCTTCATTTGCTCCTGTGTGCTCTGATCAGACATGTCCCTCTCCCTGAGCTCTAGCTTCAGTGCTGTCCTCTGACATGAATTCTTCTGCAGGAAGCAGGGCCTGTCCACATAGTTGGGATTGGGTCTGGCCCCTCTGACCTCTCTGTTGGTTCCCTGCTTCATCAGGCAGTGATCATTCTGATGAGCATAGATAGGGTCCCCACAATGCGTCAGACTCGAGTTGACAGCACCTGACAACAACAACATTTACGTGCAACAAATTATCACATACTTTGTTATTCAAAATAACACCCTTACTATCATGTCATTTCCAGGGGCCAGGGCACAGGTCAGCCGGATCCTCTGCTCTGGACTTCACCAGGCTGGCTGCTAGATGTGGGCCCAGGCTGTGATCTCATCCGAGGTTTGCAGTCCACTTCAGAGTTCCCTGGTTGATTAGAATAATTCCATCCTTGGGGATAGAGGGTTGAAGTCCATTGATAGGGCACGAGCAGCAGGGGGACAAGAATCTTGGGGCCATCTCAGAATTCTGCCTTCCACATCTCTGAAGTCACTATCACTGATCTGAGACCCAACATGAGTTCCCGGTACTTCTCGACTCTTCAGCACAAACTGGGAACATTAAGAGATGGAAGGATTTAAGGATTCTATGAAATGCATGCTTACTTAGTGCCGCCAAAGAAACTTCCTCCCACAAAAAACATTCAGCTACCTTCATCTTCACCGGTACCCCAGACTCCATGCGGGAAATCAGACTTTCCACTCTGACAGCCAAAAAGCCAGATCAATCAAAGGGTTAATTACACAGATCAGTTTCTGGCTCCCGTGGGCATCAAGGTGATCGACGGCCACGTATTTATGCAGCCATGGTTAAAAATTCTACCGCAGCGTTTATTTCAATGAACTCCTTTGACTACATGTTCAACAGATGCACTAAGGGACTACATAAAACATTATCTCTATTAGTTCAAATTTCCTGACTCCTTAAAAGCTTCCAGTGACTGAAGGAAAAATGCATTTGTAATAGACCCCCTGCCATTACAGATGCATTCATTAAAATACAAACAGCTGAAGAGTAAGTGGGCATTCAGCATGAGCATGTATGTGTGAACACACACACACACACACACAGAGTAACCTGAATGTGGATATTTTTAAATAGCACATTATGTTGAAGACTTTACAGTTATTAACAGGCCTGGATTATGTCTGCAAACTATCAAAGTGCCCATTTAAATTGCAATGATCCCTTGAATGTCTTAGATGTTGCCTAAGTACCCGTGAATCCTAAGGGTGCGGTGCTGCCAGGACCTGGACACGGAGAACAGCAGGTGTTTCTGCTGCATGGGCCCCTGAAGGGACAGAGGGGAGGCTCAAGGGCCTGTGGGATGTATGTCCTTGCCCAATTTCCAACCCCACATCTCCCAGAGAGAGGTGGCTTCGCAGCACAGCATTAGTTCATATAGATGAGCCCCAAAGCATCGAGACCTGTGTCAGCGAGTTCACTGACAAAGAAGGAAGTTGCCTCTGAAAGGAGAGAAGACACTGGTTTCGACACACAGCACTTGTCCCCACCTACCACACAAGGTGTGAGTCACATCACCTCTCCCAGCTGACATTTTTGGCATGTTCGCAACCCCCACCCCCACCCCAAGAGCCCTGGTGGTGAAATGTGTCAGTAGTCAGATGCTAAACTAAAAGCTGGCAGTTCAAACCTACCGACATATGCGCTGGGGAAAAGACCCGGAAATCTGGTGTCAGAAAGATCGCAGCCTACACTGAGGAAGCTCACAACGTTTCTCTAATTCCTGAATGCTTCCTCCCCACCACTAGCATGACCCGGTTCTACCTTACAAATCCTGCTAGACCAGAGTATGTACATTGGTACAGACAAGCGCTCTCAACACAGGGAAGCCAGGACAGATAATCCCCTGAGGAACAGTAGTGGGAGCATCGATACCATGAGGTTTGGGGGAGGAACTGGTCACAAGTTTGGAAATATATTATTTGGAGACAAATAATAGAAATGTGGATGAAGGAAGACAACAGATGGTGTAAGAAATGAAATAACAATAATAATATATAATTGATCAAAGATTCACGAGGGTGGGAGGAGGAGGTGGGGGAGAGGAGCTGATATCAAGGGCTCAAGTAGAAAGAAAATGTTTTGGAAATCATGATGGAAACATATGTACAAGTGTGCTTTATACAATTCGAATGATGGATTGTGTAAGATCTGGAAGAGCCCCCAATAAAATTATTTCGGTAATTAAAATAAAAGATTGCAGCCTAGAAAATCCACTGGGCTGAAAAGCTGATAAGAGCCCATGTAAGATACAACAATTGGGCTCTTCTGATCCAGAGTAAAGGATAACAAAGAAAACCGCATCCTCAAGGAGACAATCCATCCAATGGACTCATGAATCACACCAGCAATAGCCTGAGAACAGAAGAATTAGACAGTGCCCAGCTAACATTGCCTACCACTCTGATCAGGGTCATGATAGAAGTTCCGGACAAAGAAGGAGAAATATGTGGAGCAAAATTCAAAATCACCCCCTACCCCCCACACACACACATATCCTCCCCTCCACCACCATCCTCCCCACAGCCTGCCTCAAAAGACCAGTCTTTCTGGTCTGATAGAGACTGATGGAACCTCCCTGACTCTCACCCTTAGCCACCCTTCAAACCGGGACCTAAACCCACTCCTGGAGATCACCTTTCAGTCCAACAATAGGCAGGTCTAAAAAAGTGAACCATAACACCTATGAGGACTGTGCTCCTGAGAACAATTCATCAGAAGAGGCCAGGAGGGCAGCCCTTGCCAAAAAACGAAGTGCAGAAGGCAGAAAGGGGGGCAGGAAAGATGGAAGGATGGAAAGAGGGAACTATGGACAAGCAGGGAAAGCGCTCTTATGTTAACAAGCAGGGAAAGCGCTCTTATGTTAAAAGATTGCAACTAATATCACAGTGCAAAATGTGTACAGAGTATTGAATGGGAAACTAGTCTGCTCTGCCAGTTTTTACTCGAACAAACAGAACCAGCGGTGTTTCGTGGTAGGGTGACTCTGAGTCAAAGTCAGCACAAAGGCATACAGTACCATGCCACACTCTGGTTACTTAGTGAAGGCAGCCCATCAGAGCCACCTGAGGTTTTCTGCCCTGCCACACGTGTGTAAGGCGTTCTCTGTGTTGTCACCAAATAAAGAGTAATTGCTTTCGAGAGAAGCCATTGAGCAAAAGCATGAAAGACCTCACTGCTAAAAATAATACTGTGCGGTACTGACTGCAGGTAAGAATGGCAGTCAGCTCAGTGCAGAAAGGGCCCCTCCTTATAGGTTCAGAACCCCTTCACTGAGAATCGCTGTTGTCATGGGAAATGCACCTTAGAGGAAAAAATTCTGTGATTTCTGTAGGGTGCAGGAGAGAGCTAGCTCTTTGTTGGAGAAATGAGGACCGTTATGTAGGAAGTAGAATTGGCGTAATGCGTGAGGGAGGTTCTCCCTGTAAAATTAGAAAAGCTGCATTTGAGGACAGGGGCATACAGGGTTGTCAGTAAGGAGGGAAAACAGGAGGGCCCTGAGTTATCCCTCCTTCCCAGTCAAGCCCAGGGTAAGGAGGGTCTCCTCCCTCGGAGGACACTTACTTCAGTGATTAGAACAAATGACACCTGAAGAAGTGACTCCACAGCCAATTGCTGGTAAGACTAAGATTCTTCCTTGGTCTGCAAATACAGTGTTGGCTTTCCCCTAAGACTTTACCGTCTTAAATCTGACATACACTTCCGTCTATGAGCTCATGCTTACAGACTCTGTAAGACCTTGTGAAAGTTATCATAGGAAGATGGAATAACGTATGCTTCCCTGTGGAACCATTAGCATTATGTCTATGGAAATGGGGAGATGCTATTAATCACATTGTTTAAACTTGAAGCCAGCTCTTGGAAAAGCTAACCATACCCCTCTTTATCCTACTGCTCTCATCCGCTGAATTCATCTAAATTGACAGTAGTTCCTAGAGAGAATATTTAATGACGTGGAACAAACGCAGAAGATTTAGGAGAGAAAGTTGCTTCCCGTTGGTCCTCTGATCTAAGGAATGCCAAGCAAGCTGAGTAGAACTGAGCTCAGTTCAAGACCATTAACCTTCCCGTCACCTCATCCTCCCCCTGGTCTGGGGGCAGGGTAGAAGCAGGGTGGCAACAGTACATCACTTCCTCCCAAGCCAGCAACCTAGTTCATGGACCACACACAACAGATCAGGTCAGACAAGATGACAAATTAGCAATGGAGGGGGAAGTTGTTGGCTGAAAAGTGGTATCAAAATTGTCCCTTGGTGGTTGTGATGTTACCATTAGCCACAGTGGGAAACAGCTTGGGAATTCCTTAACTAGTTAAACATAGAATTACCGTATGACCCAGAAATGCCACTCCTACCCTGTTTCCCCAAAATTAAGACATCCCCCGAAAGTAAGACCTACTTACAGTTTTGCCTCTCGCTGAAATATAAGGCATCCCCCGAAAATAAGGCCCCCTGAAGCTACCATAACTCTGGACTCTGGACCATAGCGGCGCAGCCAGAGCAGACAGGAAGTGCGAGGTCTCTTTTAATAAAACAATAAATGTGTACCATATTCTTCTTCATAGAAAAATAAGACATCCCCTGGAAATAAGACCTAGCGCATCTTTGGGAGCAAAAATTAATATAAGAGACTGTCTTATTTTCGGGGAAACAGGGTAGATATGTACCTGAAAAAACTTAGAGCAAGAACTCACACAAGTGCTTTCACATTGATGTTCATTTCAGCGTCATTCACAATAGCCAGAAAGTGGAAACAGCCAAAACGCTCACCAACAAATAAGCGTGTGAACAAAACGTGGTACATGCAAGGGGACTTCCAAAAAATCGTTTGAAAATTCCATTATCTTTTTTTTTAAGACCGTTTTATTGGGGGTTCTTACAGCTCTTTTTTATTATTAAAAGATCGTTTTAGTGGGGGCTCTTACAGCTCTTTATTATTAAAAGATCATTTTATTGGGGGCTCTTACAGCTCTTATAACAATCCATACATCAATTGTCTCAAGCATGGTTGTACAGATGTTGCCATCATCATTTTCTAAACATTTACTGTCTATGTGAGCCCTTGGAATCAGCTCCTCTTTTTACCCTCCACCCCCCACCCTCCCACCCTTGTGATGACACCTTGCTAAATTCTAAATTATTATTGTTGTCACATCTGGCACTGACCACTGTCTCCTTTCACCCACGCTTCTGCTGTTCATCCCCCTGGGGGGTGGTTATGTGTCCATCATTGCAATCGGTTTCCCCTTCCTCCCCCTACCCTCCTGGTATCGCTACTCCCATTTCTATTCCATTATCTTTTAACTCCATTTTCCACAAACGTTTTGAAGGCCCCTCATAGGTATTGGATGATCCCATTTATATGAAGTATCCAGGGCCAGCCAGTATATAGAGACCAAAGTGTATTCGTGGTTACCACGGGCAGGCACGAGGGAGGACGTAAAGGGAGAACTCACTACATAAGGGGCACTGAGGTTCTGAAATTTTGAGAAATGGATAATGGTGATCATTGAAAACATGACAGACATAATCAATGTCACCAAATTGTTCATGTAAAGAATGTGAAAATGGTAAATGCCTTGTTATATAGATGCCATTTATTGATAAAGATAATTTTCTAAATCTAAAAGTCCCACGGTATTTTTTTTAATCCACTGTGAGGTGTGCTAGTCCATCACTCTGAATAAGTGCCTTAACCACTCTGCCAGAGACTCGCCTATGTAAGTCAAGCAATCCACAGAAGCTTAATTATACAAAAGCAAACAGAAAAACAAAACCTACTGCAGTCTCATCTGTTCTGACCATAGTGACCCGATAGGATGGAAAGAATGGCCCAAAGGGTTTCCAAGGATATAAATCTTTCCGGAAGCACCTCTTTCTCCTGAGGAGGAGCTCGTGGGTTCAAACCTCTGACCTTGCTCTTAGCTATACCCACACTTCTGACCTTTCTGGTAGCTGTGCCACAGCGCTCCTTGCTAAAGTATTGCCCTACCTTTTTAAGAGCCTCAACTTCAGAAAAGGAAGGGATGATGGTTGTAATCTCAGACATTTTCATGATCCCCTTCTTCTCCATCCCATCCCCAAAGGCACTTCCCAGAGCGCCTCCCTCTCATTATTCTTATACCTTCCCAGTTGCAACCTGACCAAGGAAACAGCTTTCCCCAGGGAATGTTTGTCATTCTTTCCTTTAGTAGCTTCTGTCTTTCAGGTGCGGGATGTAGGTTTTCTTGCAGCAGACCTTTTTAACTTAACTCCCTTTAAGATTTTATCCTTCTGGTAACAACGCTGGAGAAAAATATCTTGGACTACATGAGCAACTGCAAGGAAAAACAAATCCCCAACCTACTGCTATCAATCAATTCCGACTCACGGTGGTCCTACAGAGGGCTTCCAAGCCTGCGAATCCTTACTGGAGCCGCTAGCCTCAACTCTCTCCTGCCTAGTGGCTGGTGGATTTGAACCACTGGCCTTGAGCTTAGCAGCCCAACATCTAACCCACAGCATCCCTAGGGCTTCTAGCTGGGCATGCGGGATTTTATTAAATATCAAAACTTAAGTTGGCGGAACTTAAAGATCTTGGGGTTTGGGCTGGAATAGCAAGAGTTGCTTTACAGTCTACTCCAGGGGGAGAATTTGAGGAGCACCTTTGTGAAGCGCTCTAGTTGTGTCTCAGTTGGTCTGCAGTCCGTATGGTTGGCTGATCAAAAGCCACAGGCATCCTCCTCCGTGAAGAAACCCACAGGGGTCGCTCTGCATCAGCATTGACGAGATGGAGCGAGTTTTTGTTGTTGTTTTGTTTTGTTGTTGCTTTTCTTCATTTGCTAACACATCCACTCCTACTTCAGGAGACCTATCTCAGAAACAATGATTTCAACAAAGTTATTCTAAGTAAGACCGGGAGATTTTTCAGATGATCGATTGATTGTGTTTTATGAGGCATGAATAGTTGACATTTGATCCCTTTCTCGGTCTGTTTTACTGTAGTGGCTTGTATGTTGCTGTGATGCTGGAAACGATGTCTCTGGAATTTAAATACCAGCAGGGTCACCTATAATGGTCAGAGTAGAAGTGTGTTTTCCAGGACTTTCAAAACTGTGACCTTTCAAAACCAGATGAGCGGAGCGGGTTTCTTTGGTGTCTCTGGATACAGGCACCAACCTTCCAGCTGCCAACCCTGGGCTTAATTGTCTGTGCCAGGGACTCTCGATGGGGACTACAGTTTTTTTTTATCCCCATTAAGTCCATTTCGAGGTCATAATGACCCTCTAGGGCAGAACAGAACTGCTCCATAGCGTTTCTGAGGCTGTAATCAGTATGAATTCACACTTTCTCACTGAACACCCAGTGTGTTGAAACCAATGGCTTCCAAATGCACAGTTTCCAGTGTTCTTTGCCCAGTGCTTAATCACTACACCCATGGGGCTTCTGCAGGGAAAATTTAGGACGTTGTTGTTGTTGTGGTTGTTGTTATTGTTGTTGTTAGGTGCCATCAAGTCCATTCCGACCCACAGTGACTGTATGAACAACAGAATAAAACACTGCCCGGTCCTACACCATCTTCACAATTGTTCCCCTGCTTGAGCCCATTGCTGTAGCCACTGTCGTCAATCCACCTCAGAGAGGGCCTTCCTCGTTTTCGCAGTCCTCTCCTACACCAAGACGGGTACTCTCCTATAGTCTACGTTCTTGGGTACCTACATGGGGAGAGCAAGCTTCAATGACGCCATTGTAAGAAGATATTTCACATGAGATTTGTTTTCATTTGTCTTTTGAAAATGTGTGTGTGTGTGTGTGTGTGTGTGTGTGTGTGTGTTTTGCCACTTCCAAGCTCAGTAAAGTTACCTCGGGGAGATCAACTCTCTAGAGAAGTAACCTCAGCCATGAGATGGGAACAATCTTTAGCCTTTACTGGTAACAAGGTGTAGAAAGGGTGAGGTTTACCTTCCTTGGTGCACAGGCAAAAGGACCAACTCGTCCATTTCCAAGTTCAGGCCTTTAGCGCCACCTAGTGCCAGATACTCTTATCACACATCTATTCAGTAAATTTTTGAACACCTTTATAGCTGTACTTTATACCTAAGTTTGATTAACACATGCCAACTTCACTTATGAAGGTAAAGTTTACAAGAAAGGACGATGTTTATTCTGTGAATCACTGGGCCTAGAACATACTGAATATGAAAGCTAAATTCTCTCTCTCACTGATAAGAGTCAATTCCAACTCATAGCAACCCTATAGGGCAGCATAGAACTGCCCCATGGGTTCCTGAGACCATAGATCTTTGCAGGAGTAAAAAGTCTCATCCTGCTCCCCTGGAACAGATGATGGTTTTGAACTGCTGACCTCATGGTAAGCAGCCCAACCCGTAATTCTGGTCGTTGCCACCCAAAAAGTTTGAGAAACAATGATTTCAACAAATCTATTACTAGGTAAGACAGTAGATTTTTTCAGATGATCGATTGATTTTGTTTTTTGAGGCATGAATAGTTGACATTTGATCCCTTTCTCAGTCTGTTTTTCTGTAGTGGCGTGTATGTTGCTGTGATGCTGGAAGCGATGCCTCTGGAATTTAAATACCAGCAGGGTCATTCATCATGGACAGGTTTCCATGGAGTTTCCAGTCTAGGAAGAAAGGTTGGGAGATCTACTTCCAAAATTAGCCACGAAAACCCTGTGGGTCAAAACAAAATGCTGTGTACTATGCTGCTGGAAGGCGAGCCCTGTAGGTTGGGAGGCACCTTCCTGACTAATAATTAGTGAATTAATGAAGATTAAAAGCAATACTCTTCAGTACATATAACTTGTAGGAGGAAGCTTGCTGCAAAGGATTGGCTGGCCATGAATCTAGGTACAAATCCCGACAGAGACCTAGGCTATACTTTCACAAGGATTGATCTTAGTTATCTAGTACTCCAATAATGGGCATACCACAAATGGGTGGGTTTAATCAACAGAATGTATCTTCTCACAATTTAAGAGGCCAGTAACTTAAATTCAGGGTATTGACTCGAGGGAAGACTGTCTCTGCTGACATGATTCTTGTCTCTTTTGAGTTCTGCTTCTGGACAATCTTAGCATCTGTCTTCCTCAGCTCTGCTCCTGGGTCCTCATTTAACCTCTCTGGGCACCCTATACTAAACTTGCCTCATAACCTAACAAAGACATTCCATTCTGAAACGTGTAGGACTGACTGCTGTAACCCACAGTACAGGAACTAGGATTTACAATAGATTTGGGAGGACACAATTCAAACCACAACATAACGATGACTGGTTTTGATAATTCCTGACTATCAAGTTCTTTAGGCTCTAGAAGCCTATTTTCCCTTTAATTCCTGTTATTTTTAACACACAGATTTTCAGAATATATGCATTTTTATAAATACATATTAGGATTTGATGTTATAATACATATATGTAACTATCCCCATTTTGAAGCTAAGAAAACTGAGACACCAAACGGTAAATAATTCTTCCCACACCAACTTTGATATATGATAAATCCAAGATTTAAACCCATTTGGACTGCCTATTACTTTCACAAACTATTTGTTAGCCACTAAATATGATATTGGAATGATTATTTAACTTCTGTAGTAGTTTTTAAATATTTCTATAAATTATGTACTTTATTATCCTTGTTCAATAGGAACAGCTTAATTCTCACCACTCCCTTGAACATGAGTCAAAATTAATAACTTGCTTCTAATAAAGAAAATTGACTAGAAGGATGGAAGATGGCTATCAAGACAAGATCGTAGAAGAGAATGAAGCTTGTACTACTATATAAAAATCAAATACTTTGGGGAAGCTAGCAATAACACAAGAAAGTGAAAAGAAATACCACAGAAAGAGAGAAAATATTACAGATCATTTTTCTAGTAGCTAATACTCTAACTCACTCTAAATCACCCATCGAGTTGATTTCCACTCACAGCAACCTCACAGTACAAAGTAGATCTGCCGCCATGGGTTTCCAAGGCTGTAAATCTTTATAGGGCAGAAACACTCATCTTTCTCCCACAGTGGGACGGAGATGTTTGAACTGCTGATCTTGCCGTTAGCAATCCAACACATAACCTGTTATGCTACCAGAGATCATCCCTCACCCATCAGCAATCACATAAATACTTGCCACCTCTATACGTTTGCCTACTTTAAACATTTCATATGAAATTATACAGTTCATGGTCTTTGTGATAGGTTTCTTTGGTGTTGCGTAATATTTTCGAAGGTAATGGAGCTGCCCCATATGTCAGTCCTTTTAAACTCACTCGCCAAAAAGAATTGGCCAACACGCAACCATTTCAAGAGGTAACATAAGCTCAAGAACTGACAGCATTGAAGGAAGACTTTCAAGCTGTCCAGAAGGCACTAGCACAAAACAAGGTCTGGGAACGGAGGGCATACCAACAAAAATGTTTCCAAACACTAATGCAGCACTAGGAGCACTCACTAGTCCGGACAATTTGGAAGACAGCTACCTGTCCAAGAAACTGGAAAAGATCATATTTGTGCCCATTCCAAAGAAAGATAACCCAACTGAAGGAGAAAATTATGAAATGGTATCATTAATATTCTATGTAAGTACGATTTTGCTGAAGATAATTTTTTTAAATGCAGCAGCACATTAACAGAGAATTCAAGCCAAATTCAGAGAAGGATGTGGACTAAGGATATCATTGCTAATATCAGATGGATCTTGGCTGAAAGCATAGGATATGAGAATGATGTTTACTTATATTTTGTTGACCATGCAAAGGCTCTGAAATATGTAGATCATAACAAACTTTGGAGAACATTGCAAAGCGTGAGAACTCCAGAACACCTAATTGTGCCCATGCAGAACCTGTACATAGATTAAATAGCACCTGTTCAAACAGACCAAAAGAATGCTACATGGCTTAAAATCAGAAATCTGTGCATTAGGGTTGTAAGCCTTCACCATATTTATTCGACCGGTATGTTGACCAATAATCCAAGAAGCTGACTGCATAAAGAAGAACACAACATCAGGATTGGAGAGAGGCTCATGAACAACGTGTGGTATGCAGATGATATAACCTTGTTTGCTGAAAGTGCATAGGACTTGAAGTACTTACTGATAAGGATCAAGGGCTACAGCCTTCAGTATGGATTACAACTCAATGTAAAGAAAACAAATTTCATCACATCTGAACTAAAAGATAACATCATAACAAATGAAGAGAAGCCTGAAGTTGTCGAAGAGTGCATTTTACTTGGATCCAAAATCAACCTTCATGGAAACAACAGTCAAGATATCAAATGATGTATTGCGCTTGGCAAATCTGCTGCACAAGACCTCTTATCAAAGACCAAAGAAGTCACTTTGAGAACCCAAGTGCACCTGGCCCCAGCCATTGTATTTTCAATCACCTCATATTCATATGAAGGCTGAACAATAAATAAGCAAGATAGTAGGAGAATTGATGCATTTGAATTATGGTGTTGGTGAAAAATATTGAAAGTACCCTCAACTGGCAGAAGACTAAACAAATCTGTCTTGGGGGAATGTTAGGACAAGGCTTACAACCAAGAGGGTCCTATGGAGAGATTGTGCAACTGAAAGGGAAGCCATGCAAGGGCTCGCCTCTTCCATGAAGTCAAGTATGAGAGAGAGAGCGAGAGAGCAAATGTACTTAGCAGTGAGTTTATATAGTCTCAAGACGCGCAGACCTCACCAAGCACATACGTAACAACGTGGGCAGTATCTTAACCCTGGCGGTTCTTGAGCTAATTGGGGGAAAAACCCAACACTAGTACTGGGGCAGGTAGAAGAGAGTCAACTACCTCTAGAGCCAGGAGAACAATAGAAACAGGTCTGCTCCTATAGATAAGGCTTCCAGCCCCATAGTGTTCAGTCATGTGATTGTAAGAAATATTTTTATAGTAGCATTATTATGGGGACATATTATGGGGAATGATCTTTAGTTAGGGGAATGTAACTGGGATTAATCTCCAACTCACAAATGTGAAGGCCTTCCTCCGCCAGAGTCTTGGGTCTTCCAGATTCTTCATCATGAGCCTAGAGAATTTTTCTGCATTCATCCTCTTCCTGGTCCTCAGTTTCCCACAGAGGAAGTAAAGTCAACATACTCCTTAAAAGTGATGATGGCTGCATCTCACATATAATCAGGAGAAAATAGTTCCTAGAAGAGAACATCGTACTGTTAAAGCAGAGGGTCATTGAAAAGATGCACTGACAGTGGTTATAACAGTGGGCTCAAACATAACAATTGTGGGGCTGGTGCAAAGCCACATCATGTTTCATTCTGTTTAGCACAGGGCTATGTGAGTCAGTCAACTCAGTGGTACCAAACAACAAGTGATGTCGGACATCTTTTCAGGTGTTATTGTATGTTTTAAACGGATAAGTAAAAAAGTATTGCTGTGATGTCATCAAAATCTTTATTAAACAGAAACATCAAAATGTGAAGCTATGAGGGTAAGTCAAAAAGTGGTACTACATCTAACTGGGGTTTAACAACTCATGACTGGCCATCTCAGGTGTAATTATCGGTTTCTCTCTGCTCAGAGGAAAGAAGAGTGAAAAATTGAAGACAGGTGAAGTAACTAATCACATGGACTAATGCACCACATAGACACCAGTCTCCGTGAACCTGTGACCCCAAGTATCAGATGGTACCTGGCTACCAATACCAGTGACTTTCACACCCCCAAAGACCATGGCCCTTAGTCACCCTTTGGGTTTGGAACTGAATTTACCTTCATAGCTCCATCTTCACTTAAACAATAAACAGGTTTACAAGAGTAGCAACAACACTAAGGATGCATGCACACCTTAGAATAATTAACCACTTGAGATTTTAAAAAGGCAGCACTTTCCCAGTGACCAAAAAAGGAGGAACTGAAAAAATAAACACAAAAAGTAGGGTAAGTGATGTTACATTGAGAGAATTTCATACAATGACATGAAACAAAATGTGTATGAATCATCAAATGGAAAACTAATGATCTGCTCTATAACCCTTAACCCAATTTTATTTTTAAAAGCAGTATTTTCTTAAAATGTATACATAAAGAAAAATTAAAATTTAAGAAAAAAGGATTTTCCAATAAATCCTAAAAGTCTTCTTAAACAAAAATAA
>NW_022103904.1:5504098-5537873 GCF_000313985.2 Echinops telfairi
AATGGGCTTTGGATCTCCACTCCGCACTCCCCCCATCATTCACTATGGTAAGATTTTTTGTTCTGATGATGCCTTATACCTGATCCCTTCAACACCTTGTGGTTGCATAGGCTGGTGTGCTTCTTCCATGTGGGCTTTGTTGGGAAGCTACTGTTTCTTGACATACCCTCCATCTACTGAAGGTTGTATTTCCATTTCTCTAACCATTCCCCCAAAGAATTCTACACTCTCCTATTTACACTGTGTCAAAATGGCAGTTTGGGCATCCTTCAGGGTCTCAGATAGCATTCCTTTTAAGTGTTCTTGAATTTTGGAAGGTGGAGGGGTGTGGAACATGTGAAGAGGTGTAGGATGGATGGAGTAAGATTTCCCAACTAATTTTTATAGGACAGCCCTTACTTGTCATGATTCCATGCAATTTCTCAGACCTTTATCTCACCAATACAGTTTTCAATTTCCTTGAAACTTCTACATAAGCCCCTGGGATCATACTGTGTCCATCAAGTAAGTATATCAAGATTAGCCCTTTGGTATCCCAAGACAGTATCCCTAACTTTCTGAGCTGACCTCTTTGCCTTGAATTTAACTGATCCAGCAGATTGCCCTTGGAAATTGCTGTTTTGACTGGACTTTTTTTTAACAAGAATAAGACAAGTGTATTACTGAGAGAACTTGTCTGTGGTCACCCACTGATCACAGAGACATGTTTAAACACATTTTAGTTAAAATAAATACATATATGTACGCTTGAACTGGAAGTCTTTTTTACTTTTGTGTTTGACCAGGTTGACTAGAGAAACAAATCAAGAGGCATTAATGTGCGTAAGAGAGAACTTTTCTATCAAGAAGTAATTTTGCATCAATAAAACACCCTAGCCTAGTCCAGATCAAGTCCATAAATCTGATATTAGCCCATAAGTCTGATAGTAGCCCATGAATTCCTCTTCAGACCCACACAGCACATGGAATGATGCCGAATGCAGGAAGATCATAGGCCAGTGGGTGGAAAGTCCTGTAGACCCAATGGCGGTGGAAGCATCTCCAGGGCTCTGGCTGCCATCAGCATGGCTCTATGTGGCTTGTCAAAAGAATGTGAAGCAAAGAGAATGTGCGTGGCCTTGCCTCCAGTGAGCTATTTATCTCCCTGAGTCTCCAAATAAGGTCATCAAGCTTCGACCTGATTGACAAGCTAAACTCCACCCCTTCACTCTTAATACTCTCAAGTTGATGGGAGATTATGTAACTGCCACAACTTACCTTTGTATAGTCAAAAACATGTCCACACAAAACTGTGCAAATGTGCATAAACAACAATAGTAAAAAATACATACTTAAATCACCTTAAAGACAGGCAAAGAATAGTGCGTTTTGAGTGAGAGAGTGTCTCCCTCTTGAGTCCCATGTCCTTGACCCTTCCCATCCCACTCCGCTCCCCAATACTGGTTGTGAATAAAGTTAAAAGAGAAAACAAGAAGTTGGACTCCAGGGCCTGGGGCCATTGGTCTGCACACGCACTGGGCAGCCCTGTGAATCCCAGCCAATATCCCAAGCTGGTGGCTGCCCCGCCTTGTGAGAGAGCTGTGGCCTCAGGCCGGAAGTCTGCGAGAAGGTAGCAGAAGGACATAAACAACCCATGGAACCCACTTGACTGCAGGATCTGATATCCACCACTTGCACACATGGGGGCTCTGGGATCAGAGGGTGCAGATTCTAGAGGTAGACGTTTCTGTGAAAAGCAAGAATTCCATGTGGGTCTGAGTTGGGGAGGTCCCCTCCTGGCTGACTATTCTGAACTAATCAGTATTTGTTAGAAACCGCACAAGCCACCAAAAGTGCCCCAGTAGACAGAGGAGGAGCAGTAGAGGGTGGCTTCAGAGAAGGGGCAGCTTCACAGGCACGGTTGGTCACGACAGTTACCATAACACTGATTTCCCACACATGACCTGATCTTCAGGACTGAAACAGACACCCAACCCTACTGCCCTCGGGGCAATTCGACTATGCAACAGGGTAGAACTGCCCCTGTGAGTGTCTGAGACTGTAACTCTTTACTGGAGTACAAAGTCCCATCTTTCTTCCTCGGAGCAGCTATTGGTTTCAAACTACCAACGCATAACCCACAACGTCATCAAAGTTCTTAATAAACGAGGAGTGAGCTTAAAAGGATGGACCGCCCACGGGACAGCACAGATTAACTTTGAAAATAGTATGCTAAATGAGGGCAACCAGTCTCAAAGACAATCTATCGTATGATTTCATATGAAATGTTCAGAAGAGGCAAGTGTAGAAGAGGCAGCAAGTATGTAAGTAGTTGCCTAAGGTTGATGGTGGCTCCCTGGTGGCATAAGAGGTTGTATGTTAGACGGCTAATGGCAAGGTCGGCGGGTGCAACATCCCAGTTTCACTATGGGAGAAAAATACGGCTTTCCGTCTCCACAAAGATCTACAGCTTCAGAATCCCACGGGGGCATTTTGACTCTGTGCGGTGGGGCTACTATGAGTCAGCATCGATTCCACGGCAGCGAAGAAGGTTGATGGGAGAAGCCCTGGTCACGCACTGGTTAAGCCTGTGGCTGCTAACTGAGAGGTGGGCAGTTCAATCCCACAAACTACTCCTTGCAAAGAAGATGTGGTCGTCTACTTTCATGAAAATAACAGCCCTGATGGTGGCGTTCGTTTCGCTAGGGCTGATGAGAGATGGGTTAGGGGAGAAAGCAAGAAGACTGCTAATGGATATGGATTTCTTTTAGGAGAGAGAAAAATTTCTAAAATTATATTGTGATGACAGTTGTACAACCTTGTGGATATACCAGAGTACTGAATCACTTTACATTAATGTCATATGGTATGAAAACTAAATCGCAACAAAGCGGTTTTATTTTTTAATTTTTTTACATTTTTTCAACAGTTTTATTGGCAAATAATTTATGTATATATAATTCAATAGTTCAATCATTCTGTCATATCATGGAGAATTGTACAATCACCCCCACATCAATTTTAGAGCATCCCACCCCCACCCCCATTTAAAGGTTAAAGGTTAAATCGCCTTAAAATTATTTATGCAAACACAATCCTTTCTAGTGCTCCCTCCCCCCTCCTGTCTTCATTAGTTAAGCCGGAAAACCCCTTTCCCTCCCTACCCCCGCCCCACCCTGTACTCCCTATATTCCCTTGAATCCATTATTATCATTGCCCATCCACTCCACCTGTGCTTCACAGCTGGGAGACCCAGTCGGAAACCAAATTGCGCTAACATGATAAGGGTAAAAACATAATAGTATACAGACAATAATGCTTAAGACGGAAAAGACCCCCAACAATAATCAAAAAGCCAGGGAAGAAATTTCTGTCATGGAACCAGTAAGAGATACTTGCACCCAGAACAAATTCAGGTCGCGTCTGTAGAGGGGGTCAACTGGCCAAAGCTGTTTTAAAGCAGTAGGCGTAGTTCCTGCCTGATTCCTCCTCTCTCGTGGCGCGCTCACTTGAGGAGACGCCAACGTCTCCATGATAAAACCAAGTCCATCTGGCACGAAACGGAGGCCTCCACTCCACAGCCAGCAGAGGGCGCATCTTGGAAGCAGACGCTTGCATCCCAGCCAGGTTTTGAGATGTCTGTCTCCTGCTGACATCTTCATTTCAACCACATGAGAGACCCAGAACCGGAACCATCCAGCTAGGCCACTGCTGGGGTTTCCTGGGCCTCGGCGTGTGTGAAATGACAAATGTCTATTGTTCTACAGTGCTAAGTTTAGGAGTAATTTGTCACATGGCAATCAGCATACTCTAAAGTGAAAACAAATGGCAAGCCATTCACACGAAGATTCTTTTCTGTTGCTGTTTAAACGAATTCTGTACTTACACGAAAAAAAATTGTCTCTAGGTGGAGATATTATTTGCATTTTTCCTTTTAACTTTTCTTTATTTTTTTGTTCCTTTTTTTTTTCTTTTTGCCTCTAGGTAGAGATATTATCTGCATTTTACCCTTTAACTTTTATTTTTTTATTCTATGGTTTTTTTGCTTTTATAATCAAATTTTAAGTTACTTTTAATTTTTTGCAGAGTAAATGTAGGCAAGGTAAAGGACAACTTTGACAGTAACCTAGGCATGCCACGAGGGGTTGGGCCATGCAAGGGCAGTGTGAAGGAAGAAAGTCCAAGCAGGGTTTTGTTGTTTGTTTTAATTCTGATTTCTTTAATCATATTGATTTCTTTCTGAAATGTTTCACTTCCAAAAGATGTGTGCCTACATTTAAAACATTCATATTACACATTTTATTCTACTTCTCTATCGCTTTTCTTTTTAATTTTTTTAAATTAGTTTATTGGGGGTTCATACAGCTCTTACAACAATCCATACATCAATTGTATCGAGCACATTTGTACGTATATTGCCATCATTCTTTTGTAGACATCTACTTTATATTGAGCCCTTGGGATCAGCTCCTCTTTATTTCCTCCCTGCCCCCCACCCTCGTGACCCCTTGATAAATTATAAATGATTATTATTATCATATCTTATACCAACCGCTGTCTCCCTTCCCCCATGGTTTCTGCTGGTCGTCCCCCTGGAGGGGGTTAGAAGTGGTGATATGTGGATCGCTGCTATCGATTCCCCCTTCCTCCCCCCCTCTCCCCACCTTCTCCTTACCCTCCTGGTATCACTATTCCCCTTCCTGTTCCTGGATTCCATGGGTCATGAGTTCTTATCTCTTATCTGTATATGTGTACATGCTCCGGTCTAGTCTGAAGTGAGAGGCAGCACTGGGGTCATGATAGTGGGGGACGTAGAAACCTCAAGGAACCATAGGAATGTTGTGTGTTTCATCAGTGCTTTGCTGTGCCCTGGTGAAGCATCCCCTCCCTATGACCCCTCTGTGGGGGGATATCCCATTGTCTACAAATGGGCTTTGGGTCTCTGCTCAAAGCTCCCTACCAAGCAGTTTTTGAAGGAGAAATAAGAGGCAGCATTTGAATGATCTCACATGGAAGATGAAGGGACAAGAGGAAAACCCAGTCTAGCCACACAGAACTCACGAAGAATGCGCTGACTCTCCCAATCCTGTGCTTTCATAACCTGGAGTGGTGTCACACAGTACCCTGGCAAGAGAGTCCACTCACTATAGTTCTTATCCAACTACCTTCAGGGTCACTGAAAGTATTGTCAGAGAAGCATCTGTTGACCAACCCTCACAGGGAGGTCTCCCATTTCTCAAGAAGGCACATTCTAAGGAACACTTGCCTTAATACAGCATGGCAGCGTAAGGCCAATTGTGGGATACACTGACCAGGTATCACGGACATCTCCAGACTAAGACAGACTAGGGGAAAAGGCTGGTGATCAATTCTAAAAAGCAGTCAGTGTATCACAGTTTAATCCGAAACTAGCCTTGAGCACGGCGCGGGACCAGCTATGCTTTCATTCGGTTGTGCGTACGTTCACCATGAATTCGGAGCCCACTCAATGGCAGCTGGCCACAACAATATCCTTTTCACATTTAGAAAAATTGGTGTTGAGAGATTTTAAGTTACTTGGCTATGGTATCATAGTGAGTTAATAGGACAGCTCACCCCTAAACTCGTTTCTGTTCAAAGACATAGACAGGCTTCTCTCAGGAAAGAATGGTGTTGCAGAAGCGCTACTCTCCTGACCAAGAAAGCCTGGCAGCTAGATCAAGCCAGCCTGGGTGTGCCAGCTACTGCTAGAGCCACTGCTTCCGTGAAGGGCTTCGTCTCACAGACAGAAGCTATCGCGGCATCAATGATTCACAACCACAGGCACTGACAGGTGGTAAATAATTTCAAAATATAATCCATGTCTATCCTTATCCCTGAGAACCAGTTGGGCCTCTACAAGAGGGAAAAGAGAGCCCAGATTCAAATATTATTTATAGAGACATATTTATTACATCTTAAACAGCACAAAGACAAGACAAAGACAAATCAGCCAGGAGAGGGAGACCATTCACATGAGACCATAAGCATGTCCAAGGATCACAGAAGCACGGTCCCTTAAATAAGGCATGGAAGACAAAGGAAATGCCCACAAACTCACGATTGGCAAACAGATTAATTTATCACAGTTAAATACAGGATTACAGAATTGGGAAAGGGACCGTGACTGGGAGATGTACACTATCACAGATTGGAAAATTTACATGATTGGTTCAGGGCCCTCCTATGAAGGCAGGCACGGTATGATTTAAGACTCAGGAATCCCGGTGCCCCAATTTCCATGGAGAGCACACTGCAGCAGGTCCTTGAGAATGAGGCTGACCCTCCCTGGGACGGCTAGGGGCATGGTAGGCATCTACTTTCAAACACACCTACCCGAAGGGAAAGTTTTTCACATTGCCAATCAATGATCAAAAAAATCTCAACAGTCGAAATCTGTGTGGAGACTCAAAACGGATTTGGAACTCCCATTGTAAACCGTAGCCTTCTGAAAACCTAGTGCTCAGATTTTAAGCTCTAACAGGCCTTATTTCTCTGATAGTTATTAAAATAGAGATATTTGTTTATAGAAAGGCTATGAAGAGCAAGAACAAAAATAATAGCTCAGGTAAATGTATGTTGGGGTTTGACACACCTGTGCATTGCAGCTGGGAAGTAAAAGTCCAATGGTAGGGGAGCAATGGGTTTGTTGTTGGATTGCTGTTTGGTCATTTTTCCTCCACTTCCACTAACATGAAGAAGGCAGTTGTTTTATAGAAGAAAAAGATAGAAGGTGATAGAAGAAAAAGAAACCACAACATATACTAAGTAGCAGGCTCTGAAATTCTCTCTGTAGGAATATTCCACAGCAGAATTGGAGCCTCAGTAAGCCATAGAAAAGCTTTAAATAAATAATGGGTTCCCAGAAAAGGAGATGTTTCCTGTGCTGATGTCGTACAGGAGTGTGGTGCGCACAATAGAAATCAAGAGGGGTCCTACCACGCATCTCACCTGCCGCAGGAAAAGGAGAGGCGAGAAGAGGAGAGGGAGGGAGAGGAGAGAAAAGGGAGGTGCCTGGGGAAAGGGCCAGAGAAGGATGGAAGGGGGAGTGTGGAGATGGGGGAATCGAGGATAAAAGACACAGTAAAGAAAGGAGAGAGAGAAGAGAAGCAGCAGAGAGGAAAATGAGAGTCCTTGAGTTCCTGCTGAGAAACCGGACCAGCCCCTTCACCCTGGAAGAAAGAGGGCCTCTCTCAAAGCAGCCTGCACACATTCTTCTTATATCCTCATTCCCTGAAAGTGATTTCTGAGAACGGGAAAAATCCTCCAGTTTTCAAGGAGCACCAAAGTTTAAGAGGGACTCTCTCAATTAGCTTCTTCACCTACAGAATGAGCGGCAAGTCTTGCACTATAAGCAGAACCCACCTGCTGATAGTCTATGCACACACACATACACGCACACTAGCACGTGTGTATATACCCACACTGGTACAGTGATGTGTGTGCCCACCCTTGTGTGCACACACATATATGCTACTCAAACACATGCATCTACAGTCACACCCAGATACACAGAAGAGATATTCACTCTCACCTACACCCTCACACAAGCATATCCACATGCCTATACTCTTATACATGCTACAACTTACATGCATACTCACATGCATGCCTCTGCACTCATTCACACACATGGAGGCACATGTACTTACACCCACATCTGCACACTCACACACACATATAGAGTAATTAACAAATACACATGCAAACCCACATAGATAAGTTCATATATATGAACATCCACATGCGTGCACACAAATGTACTCCCATATCAGTTTGTTTGTTTGTTTGCTTGCTTGTTTAAACCCATTGCCACCAAGCTGATTCTGATGCCTGGCGATTCTGCAGGACAGAGCGGATGGCTCCATCGGGTTTCCAAGGCTGGCATCTCTGTGGAAGCAGCCGACCACATCTTTCTCTGGCAGTGACTGATGGGTTCAAACTGCCAGCCTTTAGGTTAGCAGCTGAATGCTCAACCACCATGCTACCAGGGTAGACCTTCTACCCACCCTAGAACTCATGTATGCCTCCATGTATACATGCACACTGGGTTGCACGTGCACAAGCACATGGTGAACACGTGCATGTTCACAAACACACACACATATATGTACACACATCGCACTTCCACACACATATCCACATGTATGAACTCACGTCCACACATTAAGTCTCACACATGCATACTCACATACATGTACATGCACACCAACCAGCACACATTGCTTTCTATGGGCAGCAGGGCTTTATTGACTAGTAAACGTTTTCCTACAGACTATCAATATAGTTACTATGTGTTTTCATAGCCATTGCTTTTGTCTAACATGCCTTTACAATCTTTAGACTAGTTGTTCTTTTTTTTTTTTTTTTAGACTAGTTGTTCTTGAAATAGTTTCGTTCTATCACTTAAGTGTTTTGTGTGTGTGTGTGTGTGTGTGTGTGTGTGTGTGAATTAGGTGGGGATTTTCATTTGTTTTATTAATTAAGAAGACAGATGGCTATAAGTAAATCTTCCCATGTATTTTAACAAAAAAAACCTTCATAACCATTTTAATAACAAATATTGCATGAAGGTTGCTTCTAATGTCATTTTTCGGGAAGCTATGTGCTGACCATAACACAAATCATGTGGCAGGCTTTAAAATTTTCATGGAAAAATATAATAATAATATAATAAATCAAATAGTAAACACCTTAGTGAAGCCAAATATAATAAAAAGGATAATCATATAAATATCATTTGGTCTGCTTCCATGGCAATGTAGCTAAGATGGGAGATAAGACTCGTCAGAAGGTCTTTGTTTTGCAAACGATAGACCCAATCAAGGTCAACCAACATCTACTATTAACTAAATATAATTTTTGTTGTAATAGTTGTAGTTGACACTGAAGCAATCGGTATTCAGTTCGGTCTATAGAGACCATTTAGAAGCACTCTGGTGGCACTGTGGGTTAGGCATCAGGTAGCTAACTGAAAGGTCAGTGGTTTCGGCCACCTCGAGAGAAAGCTGAGGTAGTCTTCTTCCGCGAACACGGACAGCCTCAGAAACCCAAGGGAGCAGTTCTAGTCTGTTCCAGGGAGTCACGGTGAAGCCGAATCAACTTGCTGGCAGTAGTTTGCTACGTAGACAATTTCACTCACCAAAACCAGCACATCAGGACTATCTGGCAGCCCAATCTCCTGTGATCCACCAGAGAAAGAACAGCCAGCCCACAGGAGTCATGGTATCTCCAAATCACCCTCCAACAGCTGTGACCAGGCACAGGCCCCAGGAGGACAGCAAATGTGTGAGTCTCGGAGCTCCTGAAGTATCTGGCTGACCTCCCGTTACGGTAGAGGACTGAAGAGCGCCATAAGTGGGAGAAAACAAACACCCGAGTCCTCTGGGTCTTGGTCCGGGACAGCAGAAAGGGAATTAGAAAAATTGATGATGTCTCCAAGCAGTAGTGTCTCCTTGGTCTGCGTAGGATGGACTTGGATTGTAAACATTCTGTGAAAATTTCTCTCTCAGACCCAAGCTCAAAAGGAGCTCTGCCTCCTCCTTCCCTGAATATGTGGTCATTGCTGGCTTTTCCTGAGATTCTAGACCAGTCCAGTCAGTCCTCCTCATTTATAATGTTACCCCAGCATTTCAAGGAACCCAGCTATAGACCAAAAGTTCCTAGTATTGTTACCTTGAACTATTTTCCCGACAGTGAAGCGGAAGATATAAATACAAAATTCACTTCTACTGACCAAAGGTAGTGTGGTGCTTGCTCCAGGGAGTCAAAGCTGACGTGTTTAACCACATAGCTTAATAGGTATGAACTGAGAGGGAGGGAGTTTGATTCTCTGAGTTGCCAGGAACTATTTTCAAATTCCATATTTTTACTTTAAAAAGTTATTGTCTACGTAGTGCCTCTACAGAGACCTGCCCCTAACATTTGCAGGCATGGGGTAAGAATGCAAATATAAGCTTTAGAATCAAATCCCTTCCCCTCTACTCTCCCCTGCTTCTTCCCACATCACAAAATACCTTTTCCATATTCAGATTACCCATCCAGACTCTATCTCCCTCCATCATTGGCCACCCTTTGGACATACAGGCAGAACTATTTGCCCTCAGAAGGCCATAACAGGAAAATAAACCAACGCAGGCCTTGGAACCAGGTGTAATGTGTTTGGAAGCATAGTTCAGAAGCAGCATGTTGGCTCCAGGTGGGCACACACCTGTTGACCTCCTAGACTTCCCATCCCATGGGGACGGAGCAGCTGGAGGAGAGTTAGAGCCTTGAAAGGAAGGACGCGAGCAGACACTCCATTTGCCTGGGCCTACAAGTGGCACTTTGAGACAAACACTGGGCTACGACCTTCAAGGCTAGCTCAGTGGTTTAAACCCACCAATCCCTCCACTGGAGAAAAATGAAGCTGTCTGCTCCCGTAAATATTTAGAGTCTTATAGACTCGATTTTAGGGTGGCAATTAATTGAAATCAGCTCAATGGCAGGGAGTTTGACTTTGGGGGGAGGAGTAAGAATCTTTGGATGGTACAAGAGAAAGACGTGGCAGTCTGCTTCCATAAAGAGTATAGCCTTGGGAAACCATGAGGAAATTCTGCTATAGGGTTTCTGTAAACTGACTCCACTATATGGCAATAGGGATAGGGGTGAAAGTGACCGATACACTCAGTGGATAACTGAAAAGACTGGAAATTTGAGTTCAGAAGCACCTTGGAAGAAAGGCCAAATCATCTACTGCAGGCAAATCAACCATTGAAAACCCTGTGGTGCTCAGTTCTACTCTGACATGCATGACTCACCATGAGTTACAAATGGTTTTTAAAGGGGATATGCCTCATCAAACCAAACTCGCTACTCTCTAGTCAATTCTGACTTACAGAGACCCTGTAAGACAGAGTAGAAGTGGCCCTGTAAATTTCTGAGGCTTTAAATCTTTATGAGAACAGAAAGTTCTTCCCCTCCCCACACACACACACACACACCAAGGAGCAGCTCCTGGGTTTCAACCACCAACCTTTTGGTTAACAGTCCAAGTCACAACCCACTATTTCACCAGAGATTCTAAAACTATGGATAGCTTTGAGGAACATGGGAATTCCAGAATGCTTCATTGTGCTCATGCAGAACCTGTATATGAACCAAGAGACAGTCATACAGATAGACAAGGGAATACTGCTTCGTTTAAGATCTGGAAAAGTGTGTGTCAGGCTTGTATCCTTTCACCATTCTTATTTCATCTAATGCTGAGCAAATAATCTGAGAAAGTGGACTATACACAGAAGAATGAGGTATCTGGGTTAGAGGAGGCTTAGTAACAACCTGTGATATGCAGATGACACAATCGTGCTTGCTGAAAGCAGAGAGGACTTGAAGCGCTTGCTCATGAAGATCAAGGACTGCAGGCTTTCGTATGGATTACAACTCAGTGTAAGAAAAACCAAAATCCTTAAACCTGGACAAACACAACACTGGGCTAACGAACAAAAGCCTAAAACCAAGGATTTCGTTTTACTTAGGTTCACGATCAGCACTCGTGCAAGCATCAGCCAAGAAACCAAATGACCTTCTGCATCAGGCAAATCCACTGCACAACACCTCTTTAAAGTGACGAAGAGTAAGGATGTCGCTTTGAAGATGAAGGTGCCCTGACCCAAGCCAGGGTATTTTCAATCACCTCATATGCATTTGGAAATTGATATAAGGAAGATAAACGAAGAATTGATGCACTTGAGTTGTGGTATTGGTGAAAACTATTGAAAGAATTATGAATTCCAAGAAGAGAAAACCAATCTGTCTTCGAAGAAGTGAGGATGGAGAGACTTTGTCTCTTGTACTTTGGATATGTTGTCAGGAGAGACTAGTCCGGGGAACAGGCTCATGCTTGGTCCTGTAGAAGGTCAGAGGGAAAGGAAGACTGCCAAGGAAATTGACCCCATGACTGCAAAATGAACTTGAGCGTAACAAGGTGAGGACGGCACGGGCCCTGCACTGTGTCTTCTGCGGTGCCTAGGGTCTCCATGACGGATCCAGTGCGACAGCACCTAGCAACAGCAGCAGCAGGCCCCACCAGGCAAGTCCCTCCCCGACTTCATTTCTCAGTTCTACTCCTCCGTCTCCTTTGGCCCACTCCCCTACTGTTCCTTGTCTCTCATTTATGAGAATGCTTAGTTTCTATTTTTGCGTCATTCTGAATCTGACCTTGAAACTAGTCTTATACAAGAAAGGAGATAGTTTATCTTTAAAAAAAAAAAAAAAGGGCTAGAGAACCTGAATATTTATGGTATGTCACATCAAGATGTCCTGGTAAAGAAACATCATACTTGTCACCTATGGCTCCTGAAAAACGACTTTCTGGATACACTGGTGGCACTTTATCATTCACAGGCCTAGAGATAATGGGATTGCAGGGTTTGAGCTATAATCTCCTCATCTTCCTTGGGTTCTGGAAACAAGAACAAAAAGGCAATGTAGTTAAGCGTATAGAGGACTGAAGAGACAGCCAGACCAAATAAGCCTTTACAGACTAAATGCCAGCTCTGTGAGAGATCTGAGGTACTTCACACTCTTCTCAGGGGAACTGGCACGGTTCCATTTTATGGATTGTTGTTAAAGTGCCGCCAACTCCGTGCTGCCCCATAGTGACCCTGTGTACTACAAATGAAACACTGCCCCTAATGCATTGTTTATCGTTTCTTCCTGGTGGTTCTCTGTCATTGCCTTGTATTGTGGTCTCATTTGTGTACTTGATCTCCCCACCTCACCACACTTCCTTTTGGGTGTATTTTCTTTGAGGACAAAAACTGAGTCATACGCATCTTTGTAACCATGACAACACCTAACACAGAGCCTAGGCTACAACAGGAATAAATGATGTTGAACATGTTTGAATTTGGTCTGGTCTGCCTGCTTCTTGGGTCTTCCTTATAACTGTGCCTGTGTTTAGAAAGGTTGGGTTGGGTTGGGCTGAACTATAGAGATCGGGATGCAGTATCCCAAGTAGGCATTTAAGAAGAATCGTGGTGTTCACCAAGAATACCTCTTCAGTTTCCCTCCACAAACTCTGAAGACAGCACGATGAAGACGGTGAGAGGGAGAAGCTGGGCCATAAGCCTAGTCTCTAGAACAACTCAACTGGCCGTGTTGCAGACCCATGCCTCAGTACAACGATGCTTTACCTTACAGAACGCGTTGTTAGGTCACTTTCTGATGGCTTGAACTAGGTACATTTAAACTACGAATGATTAGAATTTACTATGTAAAAAAAATTTTTATTAAAGAGCTGTAAGAGACCCCAATAAAATGATTTTTTAAAAAAGACTGATGAGGGCAATGAATGTACAAATATGCTTTACACAATTGATGTATGTATGGATTGTAATAAGAGTCATGTGAGCCCCTAATAAAATGATTTTTTTAAAAAAGAACTTACTATGTAAAATTTTTTGTGACCTAGTCAGCTAAAAGTGTGGAATAAATTGGATTAATGAGAAAAGGGGAAACTTTCCAAAAACTGATTGGCAGTCTGTCTTAGTCTCTTAGCTTGTCTGGGCCCCGTATTGGCTATAAACTCAGCTCTGTGATTATATCGACAATATGCCCTAGCTGTGTCTTCTGAGACTTGCCCCAAGTGTAAGTATTGCTGTATTTACTGCAATTAATTAGAAAAAAAATTAATGAGAAATTGGTCTTCAATGTTTTCATTCTGGGGTTCCTTAGAGTTGAACCTTAATAATAGGCTTAGTGTGTCCTTAGGGGATTAAAATGTCCCTTCCCTTGCCTTCAAGTTATTAACAATGATGTAAAACCATGAAGATATGGAAAACCAGGCAGGTCTCTGACCACCCTAGAGCAGGAACAGGGCTTGGGGCGGTGGGGGGGGAGGGATATCTCCCTCATCCCTCTAATGACATTGCAGGGCTTGTCTACTTATGGAATTGCCAAGAAGCCTCAGCACCTCCCTGTGTCGCTCACGTTTCCCACTCCAGCGAGTTTGTTGACTCTGATGGGCTTGCTATTGGGTGCTCCTGACTCTTGGCAAGCCAATGCACAACAGAATGAAATGCTCCCAGTCCAGTCTCAATGCCATGATCAGCTGTGGATCCGACATCTTTATCCATAGGGTTTTCATTGACTGGCTTTTAGAAGTAGATCACCAGGCCTTTATTCCAGTCTGCCTTAGTCTGGAAGTGACACTAAAACCTGTTCACTACTATAACAACACACAAACCACTACAGGCAAAGTGTAGCAATGACTCAGGTGCATTGGTTAGGAACCAAAACGGGATCTCCTTCAGGGGAGGTGAAAATTCTACCATTGTACCACCCATATCCCCTCTGGCTTAGACTCATCATTTCCTTTCTTCACTCACCCTAGTACAGTGAGCCTCTGAGAAGCAGGCACACCAGGGTGACTTGTTTGCAGAGGAACAAGATTCCAAGCCTCTGTTGTCTCATGGCTGTGTCTTCTAAATAGGATAAAAGAGAGCGGAGAGAAGAGGCAGGATGAAGATGCAAGGAAAGAGGATACACAGAGAGGAGAAAGAAAGAGGGAGGAAGAGGAAGTGAATGGAGGAGAGAGGAGAAGAGTGGAGAAGTCAAGGGAGGGGGAGGGAGGGAGGTAAACTGGAAGAAGAGAGACGGGAGTGCAAGAGGAAGGAGGGAGGGGCAGAGAAGCAATGTGCACTAGTGAAATGATGTAAGCCCACAATGAAGAGCCTTTGGCAGCAAACCCGTGAGCATGAGTCTCACCCAGGGGTATACTGAGAGAGGCAGTTCTTCTCTGGAGCCTGAGGAAATGCATGTTTGTGCAAAGGCTTCAGCTAAAAGCAAAACAAGAGACTTAAGAGAGGTCATTGGCTACTTTAGCTCACTCCCTGGACCAAAGTGCACTTAACTCCCTGCAGGATGATATACAGAACATCATCCCATCTATTTTCACAAGCCTGAAGTAGTAAGATGTCCACAACTTCCCTTGGGAAAGGATTCTTAAAGTCAAACAGGCAGGGTATTTTTCCCGATATTGAACACCCATTTTTTTCTTGTCATAACTTCTTCCCTGTTATCCTGGGGAATAAGCACATGCCTTCAGCATTGTCTTTTTCTCTTAGTGTTTACTGATGCCTTTCCTGTGCCTACATACTGTACAACTTCTGTGCATGAGCGATGATCAAGAAACAGCTAAGAAATACCCCGACAAACAGCAGCTCTGCCATGTGGCAGGCATAAACATAAATGAGATGTGAGCCTGAAACCTCAACAAAGAAGGGATCATCATCAATCCACCCTCCGTGCGGAGTCCCGAGACAACGGCAGAATTACTCTGCCATGAGCAGTGCTCTGCCTATGGGACCTGAACGCACTGTGATTAATTTTCCCAATCTAATGAGTTCTGCTCGCCAAAATGATTTTATGGAACACCAAATTTATTTTGTCATAGGTATCTTCAATTTTATTCACCCCCAACCTGCTATACTTTTTATTCTACTGTGCTATGGTACAGAAATCGGTGCCTGGTGCATCACCATTGTACAAACTTTGAGAGTTCAAAGTGGCCAGCGCTTTGCTTTATGCAGAGAAGACAAAGTGGGCTTTCTGATGAGTACGGGAATGGATGGTTATCGTTCTTTACATTTAGAATTTCTTTTTATGCTGCAGAGGAACTCCACCAGGTAAGCACTGCTATTGAAACCTGCTGTTGTTTGCAACACGTTCAAGTGCTAACCCAAGGTTGACAGCTGGAGTTCCCCTCTAGAAATCTTGTAAGAAAAGCCTGGAGGTCAACTTCTGAGAATCCGATCATGAAAAGCCCCGCTGAGCACAGTTTTAAGATGAAACACCTGGGGTTGCTCTGGTTCAACGACAACCCAATGGCAACTGATTTTTTTTTATTGAACAAGTAGCTCCAATCAAACAAGTCTCCCACTTATCTACTACTCCCCATCCAACTTCTAGCAAATATATACACCCTGTCCATCGCACTTGTCTTTCCAATATGTTCATGTGATGCCTCTTTTTTCTCCAGAAATCATGGCTTACAGAATTTGATAGCTGACAGACTCCTTAGCAGTAACTGATTTGAAACTTTCTAAGACATATCTGTGGCAGTTAAATAATCACCCATCAACTTGGGAAGGGGTGGAGTCTAACCTGTCAATCAGGTCATAGCCAATGAGGCCTCTGTGTGGGCATGGTCTTCTCCTGAGGATTCAGGGAACTCCTGTTTTCCTCCCTGGAGGTGGGACACACTCTCTCCCTATGAGACATTCCTGTTGACAAGCCACATGGAACTATGCTGATGGAACCAGAGCCCTGGAGCTGGAGAAGCCCACATGGAGATACACATCCGTGCTGAGATGCTTCTACTGCCACTGGATCCACAAGACTTTTCACGCACTGGCCTGTGATCTTCCTGCATTCAGCATCATTGTATGTGTTGTGTGAGTCTGAAGAGAAATTTATAAATTGGTATTGTACATATGGACTAATACCGGACTTAAGGACTTGATCTGGACTAGGCTGGGATGTTTTTTCAATATACAATTGCTCTTTCATATAAAACTCTTTCTTATACACATATGAGTTTTGATGCATATGTTTCTCTTGTCCACCAAGACTAACACAAGACCAAAGAACTGAAGTGTAGAAAGAAAAAGTCTGGTACTAATTTAGTGTATCTTTTTTTCTTTTTCATCCCTTAGTAATCACTTTAACTCAACCAAAACAATAAAATGATATCTATTAAGCACATACTAAATGGCACAGAAATTAAAGATGCAATCCCTATCCTGAAAGAGCTCTCCAACAAGTGGAGGCAACAGACAAATAGGCAGAAAATCGCAATTATGATTAAGAAGCTCTATGCTCCAATAAGTATCAGGTGCCTTAAGAATGTATAGGAGGGACATCTAACCCATCATTCTGTTAATTCTCTCTCCCTCCCGCCCATTCCCCAAATTGTAGTCAATTTTCCCCCTAAACATGAATGAGATCAGTCATTCCCTGCTTACAAAAATTTGAGGGCTTCCTATACCTTTAAATGAAGACAAACACATACCATCACACAACTTCCAGCCTTGCCTACCTGTGCAACTTCATCTCCTGCTACTAAACAGCTCATCGCAGGCCAGATCCACCAGCCTGCGCTCAGTTGCTAGAATACACTATGTTCTTCTTTCCTTCTCAGACCCTCCCCTCCGTCTACAATGCGCTCCTCTGTCCAACCTCCACCCTACAACTTGACTTCTTACCCCCAAAACTATAGCTTACCTGTCTGTTCTTTTGTCACTCTTCAGGTATCAGTTCAATTGTCATCTGATCTGAAAAGACTCCATCCTATTGTGCAATCGACCCTTACTCCACTCCCTTGCTCACCTGCATTGTTCCATTTATCTCCTTCTGAGGATTTATCACAAGTTTGCCATCTCGTATTTATTTTCTTGTTTCCATATTCAATGGTTCTACTTTCAATCTTGGTGTTGTCAACTATTACTAAACATAAGTTTATGATAACAACAACCTTGTATGTTTTATGCACAACACTTAGCTCAGTGCCAGCACAGAATGACTTAGAAAATTTTTTAAACCCCAAGAGGCAATAAAGTCAAAAAGTAATGCTACCCAACAAGTATTGCTACAAAATGTTAGCCTCAATTTTTTAAACAAAAATATCAAGTGGTGAAATTATTATGTTTCTACATGCTCCCCATTTAGGTCTCTCCACTTCTGAAGGGGGTGTTCTCATCTCTCTAGCCTTTCCCCAAAGAATTCTACACACTTCTATCCACACCACATCAAAACGGCAGCTTGGGCATCCTCAAATAGTGTTCCTTTGTAGTGGTTTTGGAATTCAGGGAACCAAAAGAAGTCTGAATGGGGCAATATGGGGACTGTAGGAAGGCTGGGATAAGGTTTCATGACAAAATTCGGATGAGACAACACTAGCCGTCCTTACTATTGTGATGGGGGTGGAGGAGATTCCTGCCCTTTTCTCACCAATGCAGATTTCAATTTTCTTACAACTTCTTTATACTAAACCCCCAAGATTGCTCAATGTCCTTCAAGAAAATCTAGCAAGATTACCTCTTTGGACTCCACAAACACTGTCACCTTATCCTTCTGAGCTGACTTACCTGCATTGATTATCTGGCCCAGCAGATCATCTCCAAAACCATTATTTTGATCAACCTCTGTGTTGAAGTCACTCTAGTAAGACTGTGACAAGTATATTATGGAGAGAATTTGTGTGATGCCACCCAGTGATTGCAGAGATGCTTTAATATAGAAATACATGTTAATAAACCCTGGCATTATAGAAGTAGCAGTCGGGAACCGATTACAAGGAACTACATGTGACCTCCTCCCTGGGGGACAGACAACCGAAAAGTGGGTGAAGGGAGATGTCGGACAGGGCAAGATATGACAAAATACCAATTTATAAACTATCAAGGGCTCATGAGGGAGGGGGGAGCGGGGAGGGAGGGGAAAAATGAGGACCTAATGTCAGGGGTTTAAGTGGAGAGAAAATGTTTTGAGAATGATGTACAAATGCGCTTTACACAATTGATGTGTGTATGGATTGCGATAACAGTTGTATAATCCCCTAATAAAATGTTTAAAAATAAAAAAGAAGTAGCAGTCAAGAAATAAAATGATGTAGTAAAATGGCAAATCTGCTGCAGTAAAGGTATACCTGACCCAACCCCTGGATTTTCAATCACCTCATATGCTTATGAAAGCTGGAAAATAAATAAAGGAGATCACAGAAAATGTATTAATTTGAATTATGGTGTTGGTGAAGAATATTGAAAGAACTGTGGACTGCCAAGAGAACAAACAAGTTTGTACACCCAGAATTCTCTTTAGAAGTGAGGATAGACATAAGGAGAGACCAGTCCCTGGAAAAGGACATCATGCCTGGTAAAGGGTCAGCAAAAAACAAAAAAACAGGAAGATTATCAATGAGATGATGTGATATAGCGGCTTCAACAATGAGCTCAAACATAACAGATGTGAAGCTAGTGCAAGACCAGGCAACGTTTCACTCTGTTGCCCACGGGGCCACTCTACGCTGGAGCAGATGAAACTGTACCTAACAACATGAACTGTAACCCTACTCTTATTTATACCCATACCTCACTTTTCAACTATCCTATTATCTGGCATTTCACATGTATAATCATAGTAAAAAAATCTAATTTTTTTATTTTGCACATTAATGACATACCTCTGATAGTAACTAATGCTAAAGCACAAGGCAAGAGTAACACTGGCTGGGATGGTCAAAGTTATGTGTCAGCATGCCTGGGTCATTGCATCAGGCCAGGTTGTCTCGAGAAACCAACCAAGAGACCCATCTAGGTATAAGAAAGAACTTTATATGAAGAACGTATCTTATATCAAGAAGGCATCCCAGCCCAGTGCAACTCAAGTCAAGTCTGATGCTCGACAGGGGCTTCTTCAGAGTCACGAAGCCGCAGGCAGACAATGCAGAAAGGTGAAGCATGATGCATGAATATCACTGTCTGGTGGGTACAAATGTGCATGGATCCAAGGTTGGTGGAAACATGGCAAGGCGCCAACAGCTCCCAGGGTCAGGTGGCCTACATGGGACCATCCCTGCAGGCAGGCAGAGTCCCAGCAAGCAGGAAGGTGAAGGGGCAGAAAGAAGAGTGGGTGGAGGTCCCAACTTTTGTCTTATAAGAAGGTTACACCCCCAAGGAGGCATTTTCAGGCTGCCACCTATTGACATTGCCACCTATTATATTATTTCATATAAATTCAAGTTGACATAAAATCATCCAGCTACCACAGCCATGATTCTCAGTAATGTGGCATTTATGTAATGCTGCAATTCATAGTTATATAATCATGTTATACAGTGGTGTGGTTGGTTAGCATCCATTTTGTGATTTGGTGTAGTTGGTCTCTATTTTCATATAACACTGCTTTTCACATAATGATCTGGTCTTTGAAACATAACCATGTCCACAAGTGAGTAGCCTTGCAGAAAGAATAGTTTTCTGAGGAGGTGGCAGTTGAGCTGAATCTTGAAAAGTCAGCTGGAATTAGGGAACAAAGGAAAAGCAAAGGTATTATTACCACAGGTGAAGCATGGATAAAGGTCTGGATATGTGGGCAAAGTGGACTAGACAGGAACCCGTGGTACCCTGTGTGTCTTGGACATAAGGCACACGAGAAGATAAGGAAGGAGATAAAACTGGACATGCATACGGTGGGCATCCTCTTCCAGACCAGGGGAAACAAGTAAATGTTTAAGGGGAGCAGAAACATAGTTCAATTTGTATTTCACGAAGGGGACTTTAGAGAAAATGTGAGACCAGATACAGGGAGACTGTTGTAGGCATATCGTTGGTGGCTAACGGATCTAAGAATGAACAGAAGATGGACAAGAGATTTAGAAAATTGGACAGGCTTAGTGATGAATTCGATGTTGAGTGAGGACGAAGAAGAAATCTAAGATAACACCGAGATTACTGATTGAGTTTGTTGGGTGAAAAGTTACTATTAATCAGAAATAGGATCACAGAAAGAATGTGATTCTATTTTATTTTCTTCAAGTTAAAAATCAAGGTCTTCCTACATCATCCTATAATGATTTCTCCTTCATCAAGCTCCTTTGGTATTAATGTATACAAACTGTACAGCACACCAAAGCTTATTCATATCTCTTAGGCCCCTCCAGGAAACAGATGACATCTTCAAAATGTGTCATTGAAGAGAGTCTGTTGATGGTACTATTCACAGAGCTATAGGTAGAGTTTAGGGCCAGCAATGAGGGCAGTGAACCCTCTCAGCTCTGGTAATGGCAAGGAACTCTTAACTCCCTCATCGGTTCTCCAACATAACCACTCCTCCCTGAAGGCTCTTATATTTGATATTTTCTCTGCTTCAAATGCTCTTTTCCCAAAATACCTATATACCTGGGCCTCTTGATCTGGTTTATCTAAAATTGCTTGGGGGAAAAAAACCCTCAATTCCATCTTCTTAGATTCATTTCACTTCCCAGTCATTATCGGAGACCCCGGTTAGCATGCTCAGCTGCTAACCCAAATCCTGGTTGGAGTCCATTCAGCAGCACTTTGAAAAACAAGGGCTGGTAACCTACTTCCAAAAAAACTAGTCATTGAAAACCCTATGGAGCACAGTTTGACTCTGTAGCCATGAGCAGGAATTGACTCAACAGCAACTGGTAAGCACATATCACTGTAATATACCACGTGTTTTACATGCTTATATGCGGTCTGTCTCCCTTCGCGAGTGTAAGCATCATGGGAATAGTGGTTTGGAACTGTTTTCTTCACTCCTGTGCCCTAGCACCTAGTGCAGTGCTTCTCATCTGTGCTGTCAGCTGGCATCAAGTCGATTCCAACTCACGATGATTCCATGTAGGCAGGGTAGAACTGCGTCATAGGATGTTCAAGGTTGTGGCCTTTTGGAAGTAGATTGCCAAGCCTGTCTTCCAAGGCATGAATGAGTTCGAACCACCAAACTTCCAGCTAGTGGCTGGGCTAGCAGTCAAGTGCTTACTCATTTGCACCGCCCAGGGATTTTTGCTTCACACATTTGTTGTTATTGTTCTTGTTGTTTGCCCTCAGTTGGCCCTGACTCATAGTGAACCTTTGGACAACAGAACCAAACGCTGCCAGGTCCGCAAGTATCTTCACAATCATTGTTGTTTGAGACCATTGTTGCAGACACTGTGTTAATCTATCTTGTGAAGGGTCTTCCTCCTTTTTGCTTACCTTCTATTTTACTAAACATGCTGTCCTCTTCCTGGGTTTGTAAGGTGTTAATAAAGAGTTGTTGAACAAATATTAGCAGTTCCATACTACCCAACTGAGAAGTAAGCATAGACTATATATATGTATGCATGTGTTGTGTATATGCCTGACTCCTGAAATATTTTGCAATTATCTTATAATACAAGATGGATAGATGGCCACATTTGCTCTGTATAGCCTCATGAATCTTTATCTACCTCCCGTGGTTTCAATGAACTAAATTAGCATAGCCTTTTGCATCCCAAAGTTCTTGTGTTCCTGATGACAGTTCAAAGATTAGCGGTGGAGCTGAATAAATCACCAGGTTTCATTTTTTTAATTATGTAAACTCTGTTAATTTCCTTTGTTCTGGTTCTGTGCCCACAGACCAACATTACAACCTATAATTAACGCATCCATTCACATAAGATAATTCACTGAGCATCTACTATGTACCCAAAAAAGTGAACATCTAGAGATGTGTACCAGTGAACAAGAAAGTAAATGGCCAACCAAACCAGGAAGGGCACAGGAAACCAAGACTAATTGGAGGTGACAGGATCTGGAGTTTCAACTGCACTGAAGGAGTAGAAATGGAGTCCTGTCAGGAAGGCAGGAGGCAAGAATGTGCTAACTTCCATAAAGTGACATCTGAATGTTCCCATCCATCCATCCCAAGTCAAGGACCCCAAATTGCAATATGCCTGAGATATGGATAGAAAAAAAAAACCATTGGAAAGTTTGGAACCCTTGATAGTGTACTGTGGAAAACTTCAAGTTGAAGGACTGAATAAAATGACAAATCCTTAAGGACCCCACTAGAGGTAAAGTAGAAGCCCTTACCATTCGTGTGGCCTCTACAATCTAAGATAACCAGAGGGGAAACCCCACAGATCAACATTCCATAGAAGATAAATTCACAGGCAAACGTACAGAATAAGAAGCTTTAACACAGGAGTTCCAGAATGAGATAATCAAGAGAATGAGAAAGGAAACATTCGAGGATAGAATGGCTGAGAAATATTCAGGAAATGAAAGAAACAAAACAAAACAAATTCATCTAGAAAGGTCCAGGACAAAAAGGCCGAATGTAGAATATGAGAGGTGTTTGCAGCACAGATAACTAACAAAACTCACTAGTCTAGATGGAACGCACATGGAGTTTCTATGAGACAGTAAGAGACAGCCCAATAGAAAATAGACTGAGACTTAACTGCGCCAGGGTATGTAAAACACTCATAGCCATGTTGTTCACAATAACCCAAACTAGAGACAGCCCGAGTCTTCCTCTATAAAAGCTAATAAATAAATGTGGGTGGAGTAACACAACAAAAAGTGCCCTTACACCATGGGTAGATCTTACTATTGAACACTTGGTATAGACCGAAAGCATACATTCTGGGTGATTTCATCGTTAAAAAGTAAAAAAACAAAATAGACAAAACTAAATTACACTATGTAGTGAAATAGACAAGAGTGGTAAAATTATAAGAATAAATAATAGATAAAAACCAAGATAGTAACATTCATTTTTTTGTTTTCTTTTGCTTTTGATGGGGGGTAAGTTATTATTGGAAGGGGGAATGTCGGGACTTAAGGAATTCTGTTTAAAAAGTTGAACACTTATTTTTTAAACTGAGAAGGGTGTGAATATTTTCTTTATAATATTTGATTTAGTTACACATTTATTATTACATACTCAAACTCTTCCTTGTACATACTTATATTTATACTTCCTTCTGTGTACTATAGCTCACAATTCAAAAGAAATGCTTAAAGAAATGTCCAGAGAGTGCTGAGTAGGACTAAATCTACCCAAAGACATGTCACAATGAAACTGCAGGGTGAGATGACAGAAAATCCTGGATAAGAGGAAAATCCTAAAAGTCACCAGAGAAAAAAATCAGATTACTTACAAAGAGAAGCCAAGATTTGGAGAGATTTCCCAGTGACCTCAGCAGCTATCAGAAGAGATCATGGGAATATCTTTAAAGGTACAAGGGGAAATAAAGCTGAAATTAAATTTTTAATTAACACAGATTTGAAATCACACACACGGATTCAGATGGACTTGGGTACAAATTCTGATTTTCTTATTTAGTGCTATTAATATCTTTATGTCTTTTCTCATTTGCAATTTCTATTTCACATATTGTGTATGGATTACATAGCATGATAGATGGCACCTGCTAGGTAGTTTGACTGGGAGCGCTCTCTGACAAAATTCTAAAAATCTACTTATATATTACTTCCGTGAAGGGTAAGAAGCCCAGGTGGCACAGTAATTAAGTACTCGGCTGCTAACCCAGAGGTCAGTGGTTTGAATTTATCACCTACTCTTGGGCAAACGATTTGGCAGTGTGTTTTTGTAAATATTTCAGGCTTGGAAACCCTATGGGGCAGTGTCATTCACCTGTAGCACTGCTGTGAGTCAGAATGAGCTTGATGACATCGGGTTTAATGAAGGATGCCATTGAATGACAGGGAAAGTGTCAGACTTGGGCAGAGAAAGAGGAAAAGACTAGTGGACACAGAAACCCTGACATCAGCTCAAGGAGAGTACATCAAATACTAGCTTATTTTTAACTTAGGGATATAGGAACTAAGTTTTGTTGCTAATTATTTAGGAGGTGTTAGAAAGTAGTTTCAAAACCCAACTGTTCTGATAAGTTCTGAGCTTGTGTAGGTCTCCAGGCATGTTCCAAGGACAAATGCTCTCCCATACACCTTCCTTCACAGATTTAGGATTGTGATTATGCGTATAGTTGTGGACTCCAGAAAAATTGGACTTCGATTCTGACGTTGTCATTTATTAGTTATGTTATCTGAGGTAATTAACACAGCCTAATTTGCAAATGGAGATAATAATATTCATTTTATATATATATAGAGAGAGAGAGAGTTATTGTCATAACGAACCGCAAAGATCGAAAGCATTTCTACTGTTGGAGAAAGCTGTGCTAGAGAGTGCTGGTATGGAGCAGACATCTGGATGCAGGAGTACTTTTGAATGGGCATAACAGGAAAAGAGTATCAACCATTACTTACTAAACTCAGCAGGCAAGTCACATTTACTTGTAAGTTAAATAAAATCTCGGAGGTGTCTTTCTATCCAATCCTAAAACATTTTGTCAGTTCCACCTTTAAAACATATCTGGAATCTGACCTCTTATGCCACATTACCTGTGCCCTGACTTGGGCAGTGGCTTTTTTTTTTTTTAATCTTTCATTGTGAATTGGGGGAAGGTTTACGGAGCAGATCATCAATTTTATATCTAACAATTCACGTGCATTTTGCTTCATTGATTTCAATCCACTTAATGTAATAGCACTTTTCCACTTCCTCCCTGTTTCCTATTTCCAGTCTTCCTCCCTTCCTAACCCATCTGAACTTTGACCTTGGGCTAATGCAGCCCTTTGGTCTTAAGTGATTGATTATTCTAAGAAGTAGTACCTCCCTAGTATTATTGTCTGGCCTTATAGATTTGTTGGGAGCCTTTTTGGAGTACTGGTTATGTGCTGTGCTGCAAACTGGAAGGTTAGCAGTTCAAAACCACCAACCCCTCTTCAAGAGAAAAAACGAGGCTTTACAATCTCTGAAACCGACAGGGGCAGTTCTACCCCCTCCTATGAGTCGGAATTAACTGAATAACAATGAGTTTTTTGTTTTATAGGCTTGTCTGTTGTTTAGCTGAAAACTTATCCAGGGTGTGAGTTCATTTCCAAACCTGAAAAGTGACTAAGGGCAATGGCTTCTTAACTTGTGTCCTTGTAGATTGTGCACTTTCTCTACTGATAACCTTCCTGGGATTTCCCATCATGTGCAGAGTAAAAACTAAGGCCCTCCAATCCTTGACATGATCTACCCCAGTCCTCACTCTCTTTAACTCTCTGCCTTTCATCCTCACTCAGCTCCACCTCTATCAGCCTCTGAGGGTTAGAACACAAACCACCCACTCCCACCCCGGGGCCTTGTGCCCCTGCTCACTCTTACTTCATTCAAGTGTCTGCTTAAATTAATTCATCTGAGAAATCTTTCCTATAGTCTGTACAAAATAACTGCTCCCTCCCCCTCTCCACTATTTATCTTGTCTGCTTTCTCATCGCCCTTATTATTCTCTGGCACAGTACAACCTACTGATGTGCATATTTTGTTTTTCCGCCTTTCCTAGAGTGTGGGGGCCGAATACGGGTAATATATTCAATGTGTTGCCAAAGAATACAGGCTGAAGCCAAACAACTTGGGGTCAAATTCTAGATCCTTCACTTACTGGTTGTGTGGTGTTAAGTGATGGTTAGGTACTCTTAGGCAAAATAATAGTATGTGCCTTATGAAGTTGATGTTAGAATTAAGAAGTTTAATATAGGTAAGGCACTTAGAATCGTGTTATATAACCGCATCATATTTAGATCATTGGTACCTTGTCAACTTAGGTAAACTAAAGTGTGTCTAGAATTGTCTTCCCTGTATGGTTCTAGATTAGAGATGATGGTAAGTTTTAGCCAAGATTTAGATTGGCATTTCCCTAAGTGGGTGATACTGCTCCCTGGGAGTGGTTGGAATGATCCAAAGGGACTGCAAAAGCAGATACCTACACTGGATCCTTGATTATGGGCTGGAATATAAAACTTTTTAATTGTTGGGGTGAGGGGAACATTGAGAAATTTTTGTTTCTAAAAAGGAGGCAGTCGGCCAAATATGTTTGGGAACCTGTGACTTAGAGGGTGAAGTAGTACTTCTGCTTTCTTGCTTCCTGAAGATGAATTCAAATGGTCAGGAAGTGAGAACACAGTTCTGTTGATTGGTTCGGGGCAGCTCCTCCAGCTCTCTAGGAGCAGCTCCCCACGGCGCTTCCCACACGGCCCCACAGAGGTAGGAAGTGGGAAGAATTACAAGTCGGGCAATAGATAACATCATGGTAAATGGAGAAAAGATTGAAGTGGTCACGAATTTCATCTTTCTTGGATCCACAATCAATGCTCATGGAAGCAGCAGTCAGGGGAACAAAAGGCATGCTTCATTGTGTGAATCTGCTGCACAAGACCTCTTTAGACTATTGAAAAGCTAGGCTGTTACTTTGAGGATTAAGTGCAAGTCACTGTATTTTCTTTTTTAAAAAATCATTTTATATGGGGCTTGTACAACTCTTATAACAATCCATATATCCATACATTGTGTCAAGCACATTTGTGCATTTGTTGCCATCATCATTCTCAAAACATTTTCTTTCTACTTGAACCCTTGGTATCAGCTCCTCATTTTTTCCCTCCCTCCCTCATGAACCCTTGATAATTTATAAATTATTATTATTTTTCCATGTCTTACATTGTCCAATGTCTCCCTTCACCCACTTTTCTGCTGCCCGTCCCCCAGGGAGAAGGTTATAGGTAGATCATTGTGATCGGTTCCCCCTATTTCCCCCCACCTTCCTCTTACCCTCCTGGTATTGCTACTCTCAATATTGGTCCTGAGGGGTTTATCTGTCCTGGATTCCCTGTGTTTCCAGATTGTATCTGTACCAGGGTCCATCGTCTGGGTCCATTGTCTGGTCTAGCCAGATTTGTAAGGTAGAATTGGGATCATGATAATGGGGGGGGGGGGAGAGAGCATTAAAGAACTAGAGAAAAGTTATATGTTTCATTGGTGCTATACTGCACCCTGACTGACTCATCTCCTCCCTGCAACCCTTCTGTAAGGGGATGTCCAGTTGCCTACAGATGGGCTTTGGGTCTCTACACCGCACTCCTCCTCATTCACAATGATATGACTTTTCTTGTTCTTTGATGCCTGATGCCTGATCCGATGGACACCTTGTGATCACACAGGCTGGCGTGCTTCTTCCATGTGGGCTTGGTTGCTTGCAAGCCATGGTATTTTCAATTGTCTCCAAAGGAGAAACAAAAACCTTAAGAATTCATGACTTTTAACAAATGAATGCTTTGCATTAAAATGTCAAACAGGGTAAAAAGGTAAAACCAGAAGGAAAAAACCCTGTGCCCTGGAGTCCACGCTGACTCATAGGGACCCCTGCGGGCTTCTGAGACTAACAGTTTAGGGGAGCAGAAAGCCCGGTCTTTCTCCCACAGAGCTGCTGGTGGTTTTGAACTGCGGACCATGGGCAGAATTTTTCAAAAAACACTTTATAGAAATCATAATAAAATTATTTTATCTTCTACTTTGCCCTAAGTTTGAGACCAGAAACCTCTAGATAGAACCAAAATTGTCATACATTGCACAATAGCCTTCTACAATGTCTTCACAACCCTGCTCAGCCTCACATAACCTTAGCGGAAGCCCTTCCAGAACACACATGGCACACTTAGCCTTGATCTAAGTTTTGTTGTCTCTTGTTACCTTATGCTGTTACCACCCCCATCATCTAAGACTGGTCTACCCACTTCCCTATTCCTTGCCACGAAGATAAATGATTTCTGCCCAGATTCCCTACCTTTGCTCTGCAACCCCCAAGAGCCACCTTCCTTTGTCATTCTTTTTGGGTCCCCACCTGAGCCCCAAAGTCCTAATTCCAAAACGGACCCTACATTTTCTTCTCTCATCTGCCTTACCCGCCACCACTAGAAATGAGTACAATCCACATCCTGGACCTCCCCACGTCTGTGCTTTCACTAGAAAGTGTGCGCCTTCTTTTCCTATACATTCAAGTTCAGCTCAAATCTCTTCTCAAAGTCCTCATTTCTCCAATAAATTTCATCTTTCCGTACTGAGAACAATTTATCTAAACCTCTCTTTAGCTGTATGCTTTAATAGCCTTTTAGTTTCTGTGTTATAGTATGGTTTTCTCATGTCCTTGATGTATTTTCCTATGTAGATTATAAACTCTTGGCTGGTGAAGAGCTCACTGTCAAGTGTTAGCCATGCTTGAATTATCTTTGTGTTCACAGCCAGCCTGGCGTTTGTCACTGAGCAGTCACAGAAAGAATACATGAAGGAGCCCTCAATCTTCTTATAGTGCGGCACTCAACCTAATAGCCTCAAGGGAGCAAGTCATCCTGAATTGGGCAAACTCTGCAAAGCATCCCCGAAGATGCTCGGTTCCTCTCTGTGCATACATTCATAGGAAAAATCATAGTGCTCAGTTTCTCTTTGTTCAGAAGACAGGTGCACAGGACCCACCGAAAATTTAAAAACTGAATTAGCCCACAAAATAGAAAATAATCTTTGGCTATGATCAAACGGTTTATCGTGGCTGTTGTTTGGTCATTACCTCCCAAATCTAAAGCGTTCGGGGCATGTAGAATTCGGAGAGTAGTTACTTCATGCTTTTAGGTACCTGAAGACCACAACCCATATTACCTAAGGACAGCCTCCATTATTCACATTAGGTCATTATTTTCGAAGAAGTGAACATTTTGCTCCACCAATATTTGGTGATTTATTATTTACAGAAGAAGTTAAAACAAGAAAATACCAACACTTTCAAACAAGAAAACTTTTGGTAAGTTCTCTTTATGGTTACCATCTCTGGGGATTGGACACAATTCCTGTCTTTCCCTATTTGAAGAACTGTCGCAGCACGGAAATACCACTCCCCATCCCCACATGCCACCCCGCCTCCAAACTCAGCAGTGGAGGGACTCTGGAGACGAGTAACAAGAAAGAAACCAAAAAGGAAGAGCTGGACACTGGCCTCCATTAAGCTGACTCAACTGAACAAGCAGACTCGACTGCCGCCCTCCACTGTGGAGGGAGAGGCTCCAGTTCAGTGCTATCGTAAATTCAGGCCAGAAAGTGACAGAATATTGGCGTTTCAATCAAGAGAGCTGCAACTAGGCACACGTGCCCACACCCGTGCATGCCAGCCCAGGCTCTCACCGCCACACTCCCTGCCCAGCCCGGCGCTGTGTGTTGTTGAAAGCTTGGTGAAAGAAAGCCTGCAGGATATCCAGAGATCACTGACAAGATTCAAAGGGATGGAATTTTACAAATCCTTATGAAAGAAGCTAGAGTCCTTGCCAGTGGGAATTTGAAATATGTCCCTCTACTTCTCTGACTATACAGAGGGGGAAAATCATAAACAAGCTACCAAGAAAGTATATTTCCACAGAACCTACCCCCCTCAAGCTAAGTGCTCACTGTCCCCTCTTCTTTAAGAACTGGTAATCGTGACATTGGCGGGATAATATCCACCTGCCCTATACCTTCAATCATTTGGCAAATTATAAAACAGGGCTGTGTCACTTCACGACTGAAATAAGGAGGCAGATCAACATTATCAAATAAGCACACACAGTGCTGGGGTATAAGAAATGGGTCAATATTTCAAGTGCTTGCGAAGTGACACATTTTATGTTGAGCCACTTCTACTGGAGGGCACCCTATGATATTTCTTCCAATGCAGACATTCCATGAGAGTACAGTCCTCTGTGCACATTTGTAAAGTATTTATATCCCATCAGCTTTCTTGCCAGTAGGAAAATAATAGGCGTCCCTTGCACATACGCCAGATGGGTTTTATAATGGAAACCACAGCCTGTTTCTAAGTAAATTATTAAATCACCAGCTCTTTAATGAAATAGAATTGTCTGCACTGATCTCCCACATGAATGATGTTCCTTTGTAGAAAATGAATGTTCCAGAATCAATTCAACCACATGATTCAGGAAGAAAGTGGGAAGGCAGGAGAACCAGGTTTAGTGGAACTGACTGCCAGACACTGACGAGGTATTTGTTATATGATTTCACTAGATCGTAATATCAAGCCTGCAAGACAAGCGCCATTGCTCCCATAGAAGAGAGGAAAACATTCAAAAAGCTAGAGTCCTTGAACATGAAATTAAGAAGTGTTAGAAATGAATCTTGGAAATCTAGGTCTTACTAAAACTTAGCTCATTAAAACACTGTATTTAACAAAATTGGCCTAGAAAATTAAATATACTTAAATATACAAAATTAAATATCACTGTCAGCTTATGTCCATATACAGCTGATGTTGATTGGCAGCTTTCTATCACATGCCATATAAGCAAGGGGGTACCTTAGTACAGAGCTTTCTTAGTACGCATTTTCCCTGCCTGGTGATCATCGAGCAACTCTCTGAGTTAGTGCACTCAGTGGCGTCACCTGGGAGGGTTTTCCCTGGTCACAGTGAATTTTTTTCGTGAAAGCAGTTTCACTTGAATCTCATTTTTTGGATGGCCGACTTAAGAGAACAGCGTTAGACTGGGAAATTTTGTTTACTGCTGGAGAAAAATGCCACAGAAACTGTTGTGATGTTGAACACAGCTTAAAGACAGCACCACAGGAAAAACTCACGTGTATGAGGGGTTTTCTCAATTCAAAAAGGGTGAAATGTCAATTGATCACAAACCTCATTCTGGATGTCTGTCAACGTCCCAAATGGACGAAAATGTTGACAAAATTCTCACACTTGTGCTCGAAGACAATGGACCACTGAAGATGGAGAAACTGTCTGGGCTATATTGGAGCTCGGTTCAGCAAGTTTTATCAGAATGAGAAGGGTCATTGGGACATTTGTGCCTCAGGTTCTGACTGACCAGGAAAAGAAGGTCGACTAGAAGCATGCCGTGCTCTGAAAGAACAGCTCCAAAGCGACCCAGACTTTTTTTCCCAAGGCCATTACTGGTAGACATGGCGCTATTCTTATGACCCCGAAAGCAAACAGCAATCAAGCCAGTGGAAGACACCATTGTCAGCTTGCCCCCCAAAAGCTCATCAAGTGAAATCAAAGATCAAGAAGATGCTCGTTTGTTTTTTGATGTGAGGGGGATAGTGCATTTGGAATTCATTCCACCAGGTCAGACTGTTAATCAAGCTTTCTATTTAAAAGTTTGAAAAGATAGCATAACAGTGTGCCACAAAAAGGTCTCATTTTTGGCAGGTGGGGGACTGGTTTTGCCACCACAACAGTGCACCTGCTCATGCAGCCATCTCAGTGCACCAGTTTTTGGCAAAAAACATCATGCCTCTCTTGCCCTATGTACCTTATATTCACCTAACCTCACTCTGTATGACTTCTTTTTGTCTCCACAAGTGAAGAGGGACATGAAAGGACAGTTATCTGACGACATAGAAGAGGTAAAGACAAAAACAAGGAAGATGCTGTCAGCCATCCAAACAGCTGAATTTGAAAAATGTTTCCAAGAATGGAATCGCAGATTTGACAAATGTATTACATGTAATGGAGAGTACTTTGAACATGATAAGGTTGTTTTGTAAAAAAAATGTAATTACATCGCTTTGGAAAAAAATCCGGTTTGGGTGGGGAGGTACCCCCTCCTATCCTTAGTTATTTATGGTTAACAAAAAAAATTCACTAATCAAGAGTATGGCCCAAACCAGAAGTGTAATTATTTATTACAGACTAGTAAGTAAGCATATTTTCATATGGGTTTCACTACATCTTCAATATAATGAAAAATGTGAATGTTTTCATGACACATTAGTAAATAAGCACAAGTAGGCCCATGTTGACCTTATTTACTGAGTACTCTATCCCTGTTAGGGATTGTCAATTTGAAAAGAGGATTTAACCCTATAACGCCGAGCGCGACATTTTTGTCACGTTTAATTAAAACATATCTGGTACTGAAATTATAAAGCTTTGGAGTCAATGTCGACGAAGATATCGACAAAATCATTGCACTTTACTAATACAAAGGCGGTATACCGTTAGTCACGCATTTTAGCGGCAAAATGCTTGAATAGTGGCACATGTTTTCGCCAATTGTGCATTTGAGGTTAAGTGGTCGTTTGTGTTCAGTGCATTTTACGATAATTTTCAATTTAGTGAAGTTTTAGTGTTGATATTTTTTGTATACGTTCATTAAACTGTATTTTTTATGTCAAAGCGGTAATACTCAAAAAAACATTACATTTATTATACATTTCCACTTTTTCAAAACGTAACAAATTCATTACGTTCGTCTTTTGAATCGACGGTGACAAAAAATACCACAGTATAGATTGTGATTTGTTTTATGGAAAATGGCGAATTTATGATCTAGATGGAAGGAGTACAGACTCAGACAAGGAACCAGATGCTAATATGGATGAAACTGGCAAATAAAATGTGTATTATATTTAAAATTTTTGATTTTACAATATAAAATTTTAATTATATTGCTACTCAAACTATTTTATAACAATATTTATTTTTTCCCATGATAGGAAGTGAATATCCGCCCGATTATTCTGATTTGGATGAATCAGAAGACCTCATAGTTAGTAATGATAATACTAGTGAAGATGAGCTAGAAACTTCAATTGTTGAAGTTGAAGAATCAGTTCCAATAACTACAAGTTCAAAGCCATCTACATCAAGAAATCGAAGAATTCCTCTTCGGCAGCACATTTCTGGAGACAGTACAGCTAGACCTATACCTGAATGGTTAAGACAAATAGATTCTTCTGGGGTTAGTACAACATCCTGTTGAATATTTTAGACATTTTTTCTCGAAGGAGATCATTACTCATATTGTCAACCAATCAAATCTTTATGCAATCCAGCAACATCCCAATAAATCTCTTGCACTGAGTAGGCAGGAACTTGAGCAATTTGGGGTACACTGCTTGCTATGTCAATGGTGAAGCTCTCAAATTCATGTTTATATTGGAAGAGCAAACTAAACTTTCCTATTGTATCGGAAGTGATAAGTGGAGATAGATGGGAAGATATAAAGTCCAACATTCACTTCAATGATAATTCACAAATTCCCCAAGTCTGCAAGAGTTCAAAATGAGCATCGCCGAAGCTCTTCTTGAAGGAAAAAGTAATCGACCAACAACAAGAGGACGGCCTTCTGCTAGCTTTCCTGATGCTGAGTTTGCTAACAGAAAGAGAAGCGGTCCTGCCACCAAAAGTATCCCTGGAAGAGACACCCGTTTGGATGGTCTTCGCCATTACCCTGAGGTCACAAACAGAGGAAGATGCAAAAATGTAAATTGCAAGAGTGCACCAGTATCTTTCTGCAGCAAATGCAAAGTTCATCTTTGTATCATGAAATAAAAAAATTGTTTT
>NW_022103904.1:5538704-5544674 GCF_000313985.2 Echinops telfairi
GTAAGCACATACGTAACAGGAGGGGCTGTCCAATAAGCATATGTCAACAGGAAGGAGATGAGCTAGCGGTGTACACACAATAGTAAAGGGAGGCACTGGGGGTACATATGTGACAAGATGGGTAGATTCTAGATTCAAAATGGCAGCCTAACCTTGGTCATCCTTGAGCTGGCATGACCTTGTCTCTAGACTCTCCTCCAGGGAAACAATCCATTATCCTTATCATCAGAAGTGGACCCTACTTAGGGTGGGACAGACTAGAGTCTGATTGCTCTAGATGGCAGCTGACCACCCACCATGCGCTAGCAAGCAGTGTCCTAGGCCCCAACATGCAATATGAGGGATAACCTGGGGAAAAACCTTTTGCATCCCACAAGAGGCATTTTCACTTCTGCCCCTTTCACCTTCCTGCTTTCTGGGACTTTGTGTTTCCCTCCAGGGGCAGCGCCATGTGAACTGCGAACCCTGGGAGCCATCCTGTCTGTCTGTCTGTCTGTCTGTCTGTCTGTCTTTCTGTCTGTCTGCCAAGCTGTCCTTCTACCAGGCTCTTACAAACCGTGGGTCCTTGTGACAGCGCACCTACCAGCCTGTGATCTCCTTAATTGCCACATCACCTTTTGGCATCATCAGCCTGTGGCTGCACAAGTCTGAAGGCTCCCAGCTAACATCAGACCCATGGCCTTGAGTTGGACTGGGCTGGGATGCCTGTTTGATATGAAGTTACTGCTTGATTTTAAGTTATTTGATGTATATATATGAGTCTCATTGGTATTTTTTCTCTAAACAACCCAGCCTAACACATGGGTAATCCAACATTAGTTAGAACATTTTTTAGAAGAAGCTGAATAGAGTAGAAAGTTGAAAGTCAATCTATGTATCTATTCATTTTAACAAGTATTTATTTATTGAGTGCCTATGAATCCTTATACACTGGTCTAGACACTGGTGACACAGCAAACAAAACGGACCTCAAACCAAACACTGCCAGGAAGTAAATTCTGACTCCTAGCCACCATATATGACCATATATGACATATTGTAGATATAAAGATATTATCCTATTACATGTAACATTGTACTTCAAGACAGATCTTCAAATGTTCTTTTTTATGATGAATGTGACATCATTCCTCTTGAATTTGTCATTTTTGACATAGTAAACTCTGGTAGTTAGATAATTTAATGTCAACTTGAATCTGTATGAAAGTATAGAATCAGCTTGGAGATGAATCCTAGAGAGTGTATAGTTCTTATAAAAAGAAATGGGGAACCTCCCTATCTCTCTCTGCCCCTTCACCTTCCTGCTTGCTGTGACTTTGCCTGCCTCCAGGAACCCTCAGATGGGCCACTTGACCCTGAGAGGTGTTAGCACCCTGTTGTTTCCATGGACTTTGGATCCATGCACTCCCCTGCCTGTGATTTTTCTGCATCCCACCTCACCTTCTTGTATCCTTTGCCTACAGCTATGAAGAGTATGAGTACCGTGTTTCCCCGAAAGTAAGACATCCCCCGAAATAAGACCTACTTCCAGTTTTGCCTCTCGCTGAAATATAAGGTATCCCCTGAAAACAAGATCTCCCTGATAATAAGCCCCCCAGACAGAAGCTACAGTAACTCTGGACTCTGGACCATAGCAGAGGGCGCTGCCACACAGCTCACTGTTGGCCGCAGCGCAGCCAGAGCAGACAGGAAGTGCGAGTAAATGTACCATAGATTATGAGTAAATGTACCATAGATTGTTGTCCATGGAAATAATGGTAGCAACAAGAAATTCTTGATACTGTAGAATTCATAGTTTGTCTGGTTATGCTGGTTTGTGATGACAACTATTACGGTATACAGATAATAAATTTCCTTTTTTGTTGTTCAACAATAAATGTGTACCGTATTCTTCTTCATGGAACTATAAGATATCCCCTGAAAATAAGACCTAGCACATCTTTGGGAGCAAAAAGTTAACATAAGACACTGTCTTATTTTGGGGAAACAGGGTATAAAGAGGGCCTTTTCTAGCATTGGACTTATGGACTTGAGCTGGACTGGCCAGGGATGGCTTCTTAATAGAAAATTATTTCTTGATATAAAGCCCTTTCTTATACACAGGAGTGTATAGGAATGGATTTGTTTCTCAAGACAACCCCGCCTCTCACAAAATCTTATGATGCACAATAACGATTACAAGTTTATTTTACCTCAGTAATGTTCAGAAGGTCAGTCTTTATTTGTTCCATTTAATTTTTGACAAGTTCCACCTTTCCTGGATCCATACTTTGCACATCCAATGATTTGTTTTCAACTTCCACCTGAACTTAAGGCTCTGACCTTGTTTTGACTGTTGATATCTAGTTTCTCCCTCTTCCCACAAATGTGGTCAATTTGATTCCTGTGTATTCCATCTGGCAAGGTACACGTGTAGCCATTGCTTATGTTGGTGTTTACAGCTATGTTTTCTCTTATTTTGAGCTATGCCCCATCAGCAAATGAAGATCCCAACAGCTCCATCATTGTCATTAAGGTCAACTCTACTTTGATAATGAGGGCCTTCCAACCTGAGGGGCTCATCTTCTGGCACTGTATCAGACAATATTCAACTGCTATTCATAAGGTTTCCAGTGACTTATCCTTCAGAAAACAACCTAGCTCTTCTTCCCGGTTGTTCTTGGTCTGGAAGCTTTGCTGAAACTTATTCACCCTGGGTGATCCTGCGGGTATTTGGAATAGCCGTGGCACGGCTCCCAGCATCACAGCAACATGAAAGCTACCACAGTATAACTGACAGATAAGCAGTCAACATTAAGATGAAGGGACACAAAAAGAAATGGAATGAAAAAGGATGGGAGGAAAAGGGGATTGAGTTATATGGGAGGTAAAAGTACTTGATCTCTGGTCATATAAGAAAAATAGAAGTAATAGCTAATATTTATTGAGCACTTAAAATTGTGCCAGGTGAAATTCTAAGAGCCTTTTATGGTTTTTCATTTAATATTAATGGCATCACCATGAGGTCATCCTTATTCACTGCTATAAATGAGCTGAGGGACAGATAAGTTGTCCAAGAGCATTCTGTTAAAAAATGGCACTACTAAACCACAATTCAACCCAACATATGTAGGGACTCAAAACTATTCCTGGGATTTGAACTTTATCTTAAAATAGAAGGTAATTTAAAGCTACATAAAATTTATGTATGGGAACATCTAAAAATCATGAAGTGTACATACAGTGCATAAGATCAATTAAATATATAGACTTCAAAATAAGTAGCTTTTTACTATGGCTACAAAACGGAAAGGAAATGTTTTTTTTTAATCATGACACATATTTTTTTTAATTATAATGTGTCTGTTTTCATCTGGGTTGACTAAAGAAACAAACCCAGAGACACTCATATGTGTATAAGAAAAAAGCTTTATATCAAAGAGTAGTTGTATATTATGAAAATATCTGAGCCCCATCCAGAACAAGTCCATAAGTCCAATACTAGCCCATATGTCCAATACCAGTCTACAAATCCTCTTCAGACTAGGACAACACATGCAATGATGCTAAATGCAGAAAGATCACAGGCTAGTGGATGGAAAGTCTTGTGGATCCAGCGGTGGTGGAACCATCTCAGTGCTGGCATAGGTCTCCACGTGGCTCCTCCAGCTCCCGGGCTCTGGTTCCATCAGCGTAGCTCCATGTGTCTTGTCAGCAGAAAGACAAAGCAGAGTATGGGTCTGGCCTCCAGTGAGCTATTTATCTCCCTAGTGCCTCCAAATGAGGTAATCAAGGTGCAACCTGATTGATAGGCTGAACTTCACCCCTTCACTCTTAATAGTCTCAAGTTGATACCAGATTACGTAACTACACAGTGTCCTTTCTATATCCTGCCCAGCCTACCTTAATTTCCCTCATAGTATTCTAATCTTAGTAGATTCTTAGTCAATGTAATCTGGATTTATATATATGGTTTATTACTGCATAATTGTAAGTGGGATATGGAATTACTTAACATGTAGTATCTGAAGGTTTTTTGGGTTTTTTTTTTTACTTAAGGAGACTCATTTATTAAGACTTTAAAGAAACAAAAACCCAGACCCATCAGGTAGATGAGGGATGCCATTAGCACAAGGTCAAAATGGCATCCAAGGATTCACAATTGAGAAGCTAGATAAATAGGGCATGGAGCGAAGATAACTGTCACAAATTCATGACTGTTCAAAAAAGTAATACATCACAGTTACAGGTGGGGCTACAGAAGCAGGAATGGGACTATAATTGGGATAAAAGCACTTACAAGATTGGTCCAGGTCCCTCCAACTCATGACTATGAGACCTCCTGTACTGTTGCCAATTAAATGCATTGATTTATTTGATAAATATTTATTCGGGATTAGATTAGGCACTAGGGATAAGAGAGAATTCATCATCAAGATGGATTGGCACAGTGGCTGCAACAATGGCTGAAACATAAGAACAAGTGTAGGGATGGCACAGGACCACGCAGTATTTCACTCTTTTGTACACAGGGTTGTAATGAGTCAGAACCAAATGGATGGCACCTAACAACCAGAGGGATGAACTACAAGTAGTTAACTAGAACACACCATCCCTGCCTTCTAAGAGCATACAGTCTTGTAAGGGATGTGTAAAAGAGGCATTTATAGTACAAAGTGGTTGTGGTAGTTACATAATCAGTATCAATTTGGGACTTGAGAGGATTCAGGGTGAAGGAGTGAAGTAAATAAAGTCTGTCAATCGGGTCACAGCCAATGAGGCCTCTGTGTGGGCATGGTCTTCCCCTGAGGATTCTGGGAATTCCTGTATTTCCTTCTAGGAGGCAGTGCTGAGATGCTTCTATGGCCACTAGATCCACAAGACTCTGCACCCACTGGCCTGTGATTGTCCTACATTTGGCATCATTGCATGTGTTTCATGAGTCTGCAGAGGACTTGATAGATTGGTATTGGACCTATGGGCCAATATCGGACTTATGGACTCGATCTGGACTGGGCTGGGATGTTTTCTCAATATTCAATGCCCTTGTATGTAAACCTCTTTCTGATACACGTATTAGTGTCTATGAATGTGTTTCTCTCGTTTTCCCAGACTGACACAGTGGTCAATGCAACGAAGTGGAAAGTTATGGAAACACATAGGAGGAACCACTACCCTAGACTTACAAGATTAGAGGAAACTGGTCTTTGACCAGAAGAAAGAGGCATCTGAAATATAAGCAGTTGTTTGTAGAGGGAGAAGCTGCATGTCTAGGTAGAAGAGAAGGGTGGCAAGAAGTGGGGCCAAAGAGTTGACGAAGAGCCAGATCACACATGGCATTTTTTTGTCCACATAGAGGCATTTGAACTTGATCTCAAGAGAAATCAGGAATTACTGAAGGGAATTAAGCAACACTGTTTCTGCAGATTTCACGTTAGAAACAATGCTCTGACCAAGTAAGGAAAATGGGTTTAATTGACAATCAAGACAAGAAGCAGGGAGAACAGTTAGAAACTGTGTCATTTCCAGGTGGAAAATAATGACATCGTGAACCAGAGAAGTGGTAGTGGAGTAGAGGTGAATGAATACATGTGAGAAATATTTAGGACATGATGAATGAGCTAATAGCACCGTAAATAGGAAAAGAGGAGTCGGGTTCCAGAAACTGGAAGGTAGTGGTGGCATGCATTGAGGTGCAGTGTTTCGCGTATTTAGCTTATAAGTTATCTGAGGAGGAAAACTCTGATTCCGTAGGTCCAGGATGCTATCAGGGGTTGCACTTCTGACAAGTTTCCAGATGGTGTTGATGCTTCAGGTACCTGCACCACAATTTGAGTAGCAAAGAGCTAGGTAACATATGATGAATAAGAAGTTGAAAGAAAGATAAAGGTAAATTCAGATGCGCTGCATTAAAATCCCTATGAATAAGCTAAGTGGACCACTACTAGGTAGTTAGAAATGTGAGTCTGACATTTAGAGGAGCATTGAACA
>NW_022103904.1:5544825-5546532 GCF_000313985.2 Echinops telfairi
ATGCAGAAATGGAGACACCGATTCTTTTAAGAAGTCTAGTTATAAAGGGAAAGTGGAATATTGATCAATAGCTAAAAGAGGGCTTGGAGTTAAGGAAGGAGTTTTTTAAAAATGGAACAGACTTAAATATGCTTAAATTATATTAGTCATAAATGTCCATCAATAGGCCATTTGAAAGATCAATCAAGCTTCCTGTCTGACTTTTCTACTTCATCTTTTCTAATGGCCAACAAACATTCTATATTGAACTATAATTTTCCTTTTAGCATTGGCAGCCAGGTTATAACTGGGATCTTCCACTGACACAATAATTTAAAAACAAAACAGGCATCTCTGCCCAGAATCTACCTACTATATACTATCCAACTCAAATGTTCTCTCTTTAGAAGAAATATTTTGAATCCTCTCCCACATAGTTTCACTAGTAGAACATTTTCAATTTTCTAATATATATTATACAATCTGAGGGAAATCCTGTTATAAGCAATTAAAAGACAGCGTCCAAGGACTTGGTCACTGAATACTACTAAAGATCTTGGACACTTGAATGTTTAGAAGAAATCAAAAAAGTGGAAAACTATTTCTCTTGGCATGGACATCGGGAGTTCTGCTAACTCATGAAAGCGCGTGGGCTTGAAAGTGCAGAGGGCTCAGAACAAGGTCTGTGGCGTCTTAGAGTTTATGCTATCAACTACAAAAGAACTGTTTGCAAAAAGCACAAATGAAGTGTGGAAGACTGAGATAAAAAATGAAAGTTAGCAAGGGCTGGGCAATAGAAGGACATTAAAAAGAACTGATGAACGCTTTGAAAGAAAAGACAAAGATGAGCAATGTACAGAGGGGCGGGCAGGTAACACAGTCAGTTCTCAGGGTTGACCTCATCAAAGAGATACTACATTGCAAGATAAGCTTACTAAATACTGGAGAGAGACTTTACATTGTGACACCAAAATGCATGCTGGGGATGTCATTGTTATTTACAGGGTTTTTTGTGGGTTTTTTTTTAAGAAGGACCCTATCCTGAAAACAAGAGGATGACATAGTTGGAAAGACGCTGAGAGATCATCTTGCTCTTGAGAAAGGAGTATAATTAGATGTCAATCTCCAGCTTTTGGTGCCTACAGGATCTGTCTGAGATTTATAGCCATGGCCACACTCTTTCAGGGCATCCACCAGACAATGACTGAAAGGCCAGGGGCACCAAAGCTTGACCATGACTGCCTAACTGCCTAACAGGAGCTCCCTTTAATGTTGGCTGAGACGTTGTCAGCTGAACATCATAACCGGGGCTCTCACTACCTAATCTTATTTCCTCCTCCCTTCCCAACCCCAGGGGTCAGATCAGCATCAGTTTCTGAATGCTTTTCATTCCTACCTGTGCTTCTTCCACCTTTTATTTTTCACCCTCCGCCTTCCAATCACCCTTCCGTATTCCTAACTCAGTCTCAATGTCTGCTTTCAGATGCATAGAACATGTTCTCAATACATATATCTGACCAAGGACTTGTATCCTGAATATAAGAAGAGTTTTTAGAATGCAGTAAGAAGACAAATTAAGCAAAATTTTTCATGGACATAAGGATTCATTGAAAAAATATAAAAATGGAAAATGACCACATGAAAAGATGTTCAACATCCTAAATCAGGGGTCCTCAAACTTTTTAAACAGGGGGCCAGTTCACTGTCCCTCAGAACGTCAGGCAGCAG
>NW_022103904.1:5547961-5549745 GCF_000313985.2 Echinops telfairi
CTATTTGCATAGTATCACCCAATCATTTGGTAGGGATTACAGAGACATGGATAGAAGAACCATATTAAGAAATGTCACTTCACCACAGGCCCCCCTTGGACTCGCCTAGTCATTTCTCTTTCATACAAGAAAATTTAACTTCCACTCTTTTTTCAGTTAAATCTTCTACAGTGACAATTTTTATAATCCCAATTAATCCTATTAACAATCACTTATACCTGAATCATGTAATCTGATCCATATCTTACCCTACCCTCTCTTCTCTAGACTTGTCAGGAAAAGAGAAAGTTATTCCATGGGACCCTCTGTTGTTCCACTCATTTTGAACCTAAATCCATCCATGTAAGTTTATAAGCCAGCCACTTTATGCCTTTACTACTTCCCATTTGGATATTCACTTTATAAATTGCCCATCCCTATCAATTCAGTACTCTTAGGAGACAAGCATGTTCTTTAATGTGAAGAATCTCAATTCTACTTGGAACTTTGTGTATCTGCATCCAAAGAAAAGGCCATCTGTTGATATTGCAGCAATATACATCAACTCACTGGGTTAATATTTTTCTCTTTTCATTGGTCAGATTCTACTCATATAGGCTAGAAGAACCCCCAAATACATTGCCTGGAAATTATCTTAAATACCTATCCAAAACATTCCATGAAGCCATCATTAAACTAAACAAGTTAGTCCAGTTAACAAAGAATGTCTGCCATGAACATGGCATTCTTGTAAAAGATTGTATGAGTGTAAACTGACAACAGTCCATGTAAAGTATACATTATAAACTTAAGGTGCAAAAAACCTAAACTAATGGTGATAAAATAATGTGGGTAGAGATTGTGAGAATGGCGATACTATACAAAGGACACAATCGCTGTCATTTAACTCTTTATGTAGACATTGTGAATGGATGTGTGTTCGGTTTTGTATATTAGGAATTGTAGAGACTGTATATTGTGGTGAAGTGATTATTTGATAGGACTCTTCTATCCATAGTCTTTGTAACTCAGTAAAAACTTGGGACTCTAACATGGGAATTGGTTGGTTTTGCCATCTCACTGGGTTTGAAATGATCCATTTCAGAAGCAGAAAGGGGATCTCACTACCATCAATAAATAAGAGCCAGGAATGGAGCACATCCTTTGGAATGATGGACTTCCACGATCCAGGAGACAAAGAGCTTTGACACCAGAGGAGTGGCAGAGGAAGGGCAGCAGCAGAACTAAGAGATGGCAGACAAGATAGGATGATGAACTTCCTAGCTCCCAGAGCTAGGAATGGAGTGCTTTGGGCAGGAGACTCACTTGTGTAATGGGATGCCTCCAAGCACTTAAGTAGAAGAGTTGGTTTGCTCGTGGATGGAGCTAGAGCTGAGTGCCTTTGGGCTGGGGCTTATGGCAAAGTAAGATGGCCTTTGTACCTTTATCAGCTAAAAGAACTTTGTAACATCTCCCAAGCAAGACAAAGGCCAAAGGGCCTTTGTGGTTGAAAGGCTGGGGAACGGAGAAAGGCCTGCCAGCAAGCATGTCTAAGAAGAGGCTGTCCTGACTGAAGAACTGTGTCCTCAGCATTTCTGATCCTGAATTTTAACCTGTTAATTTTCTCTAGTAACCCCTATAATTGTGGGTGTTGTCAGGGAGTTCTGTGTGGCCATTGAAACAGATTATATAACCTAAAAGATAAATAGATTGCTATGGGAAAGACAGTAGAAGTCAAAATGGATAAGAAAGTTTAGAGAGTAGAGGTATGTTTGACCTCCACTTCATAGGATTGGCCTTAGTCT
>NW_022103904.1:5550742-5551766 GCF_000313985.2 Echinops telfairi
TATCTGTTCCAAAGGTTTTTGAAATATGGATAGAGAGATGGTAGACATTTGAAAAACAAGAATTTTTTACAGCATACTCTAATTCTCCCATAACATCCCGGTTCAGACTAAAGGTCTGGTCTGGCTCCCTGTCCGTATCACCAAAGGACATCTGTGGAATGTTTTTATACAGCTGCATCTCAGAGGGGTGCGAGTCATCATCCTCTCCCATGACAATGATGCCTTTAAGCTTGACATTGCCGGTAAGTGGAATATTAAAAAGCAGCTCTTCGACTTTCATTATCCTACCCCTTTGTAATGTGTCCACCATAGCATTCTTACAACCAGCAAAAAGAAATGGTTTTTAAGAGTAAAGAAGGTACAACACAATTTAGATTGCATGGTTACATTTAAATTTATCTTTTTAATAAAAGATTCTTCATTCCCAGAATCAACTACTTAATTTATTGCATTATTCTTTTTGATAAAGTACCAGAGGCTTTTAAAAATATCTATCCACCTGAGCTTGAACTATTAAAAAAAAAAATCACCCCACGATATGATCCAATTGAAAGTGGTCCCCTTTACAATGCTTTGTCTTTGAAGCCAGTCTTGGAGAATTGCCATGATCCCAAGAGAGCTCATCTTAGCTTTTTCTTTATCTTGTTCGCTCAAATATCTGCCTGATGTATTATTGCACGTTATCATTGAGCTACCAGTCTCTACGTGCTCGCTACTAAGATATCTGTTGATTTGAACCATACCCTTAGACTGGAACTTCCCTATATTTTATTTAAAATAAAATCAGTCACCTGTGGAAGGGGAGTGGGGGAGGGGTGGCTATAGAGCTCCCTGTTCCTACATCTGCCTCTGCCCCTGGGGAAAACCTCTGTGCCACTGCTCTGGAGATGGGGGCCACTGCACACTTTCTTGGAGTGATGCTCTTTTCTATGAGTAGGTGCTGCAGACCCTCTGACCCAGGAGTCAGTTTGGACAAGGTGATCAGAGCCCAGATCCTTGACCTGTCATGCCTGGGGTTGAGTTC
>NW_022103904.1:5557611-5563971 GCF_000313985.2 Echinops telfairi
TTGGGCTCCTAACCACAGAGTCAGCAATTTGAAACTGCCTGCCCCTCTGTGGGAAAGGGACAAGGCTGTCTACTCTCATAAACATTTACAGTCTCAGAAACCCACAGCGGCAGTTCTACCCTGTCCTATAGGGTCACTATGAGTCAGAATCAGCTCAATGGCAATGAGTTTGGTTTTTGTTTTGTTTTTTTAAATAGATCTACTGTTTGGCTGAAGGTAACTAAGAGCTATACTCTTGGGGCTTCACCAGTCTATATCTGTGTGCTTCTTCCATGTGGACTTAGTTGACATCTCACTTAGATGGCTGCTTGCTTGGAAACAAGCCTTAAACCCCCAGACACTATTCTGTCTGATAGCTGCACCCCCATTTAATGTCTTCACCACATTTTGCTACAGCGCCATATCTTCTGTGCTTCCTTCATGAGGGCGAGTAGCATGTCACAAGTGTAAGGTAGAAGGCAAAGGCAGAAAATAGTATTAGAGGTTTATTACAGAACTCCCACCTCTCCCTGACAATAAGAACTGGTTCTGAGATTGGATTCAGGATTAAGTACAAGCCCAAAATCCATTACCAGATCTATGATTTTTATCTGCCTCTGGCTCTCCTTAGAGACATACTTTTTAGTTTATAGTCAAGAATCTTAAGAGTTTACCTCCTTGGAGATAAACAAATCTTTATGGGGAGCAGGCAACCTTTCTTTTTCCCAGAGAGCTGGCTGGTGGGTTTGAACCAGTTGAGGTTAGCAATCGACCCAGAATCACTGCACCAGCTGAGCTCCTTGAATGAACACCAGTCGCACTGTTTCCTTTTCACCGTTTGTGTGAGTAGAGGGAGCCTGTGATAATGGAGAATTTATCTGCAAATATTTTATGAACACCTACTTTTTTCCGGGAAATGTTTTTGATATGCATTAGAGAACCATACAGACAAATGTTCCCAACCCTGGTAAGCTTTTTGTGTTCATGTAGAATAGGCAATAAGAAAGATATGTTATGTAGCTTATGATAGGTTATATAAAAAAATAGGAACAACATGAGTATGTTTGAGTAGGGTCGTGGTGGTATAGAGGACAAGTTGTATTTCTCAGAGGAAATTTTGCATTCTACAAGTAAAGATAGTGTAAAACTGCCGGAGGGTTCCTGAAACTAACGCAAAGCCCAACTCACTGCCATGGAGCAGGTCAGCGGTTCTCAAACCCGGGGAGTCGCGACCCCTTTGGGGGTCGAACGACCCTTTCAAAAGGGTCACTCAATACATCCTGCATATCGGATATTTACATGATGATTCATAACAGTAGCAAAGCGACAGTGATGAAGTAGCAACGAAAATAATTTTATGGTTGGGGCTCACCACCACATGAGGAACTAGATGAAAGGGTCGCAGCAATAGGAAGGTTGAGAACCCCTGGAGGAGATTCTGACTCAGTAGCCCTACGTGCCAGAGCAGAGATGCGTATTTGGATTTCCAAGACTTTACATCTTTATGGGAACAGAAAGCCTCATCTTTCTCGCATGGAGCAACTGATTGGTTTGAACTTTAGCAGCTTAATTCATAGTTAGAACTGCTACCAGAACTCCAAATTAGCCCATCACAAAAGGACAAATATTTCATGAGTCACTACTGTAAAAAGCTGAGAAAAGATTTTCACACTAAAAGAGACATTTCCTTGATGGTTCTAGGGGTGGGAAAGGGGCAGAAGGTAAATTCCTACCTAGCTCTTTCTCTAGGGCAGTCAGGGGTTCCTTTGGTGATGAGGACAGCAGGACACAATTACAAGGGAGGTTAGCCAGAAAAAAAAAGATGGAGGCAAAGGAAGGCAGTGAAAAGAGTGTAAGAGTTCAAGGCCAGAGAGGTAAATACTGTTATGTAGAGAATCTTGCAATACCCATGATCTGCAGGGTCAGGAGTCTGAAACCACCAGCTGTTCTCTGGGAGAAAGACGAGGCTTTCTATTCCTGTAAAGAGTTAGTCTCCCTAATTCCCAAACAGGTATAAAGGCTGTCTACATGCCAGGCACCATACATCACCCCCCTTAAGTACTGTTTATAAGGGTCAGCTCAAAAGAGAAGACCTTACATTGACTGGGGTCGCTCCTTCAAGACGCTGGCCTTAGAGGCAACACAGCGCCCCCCAACGGCCACATGAGGACTCAATGTCGAAGCCAGACTGAGTCAATTTCTGGAATCTTTTCAGGGATAATGCCCTAGACCCAGGCGATAAATCTTCTCACCTCTCACCCAGATAGCGTGACTTTGAGGGTCCCCAACTGGGGACCCATGAACCACCGCCCAGGAGCTCAGGATGCTCCCGTCCCTTTCTCTGTACTCCCTTCCCTCCCAGGTGGCGCGACTTCTCTGGCCCCAATTAGGGACCCATGAACCTGGCCCGGAAGCTCTGAAATAAACCTTTGAAACGGTTTTCTACCTTTGCCTTCTTTCTTTCTGTCACCAAATCTACCTTACACTTATGACATGATACTCTCCCTCATGAAGGAAGCACAGAAGATATGGGCGCTATAGCAAAATGTGGTGAAGACATTAAATAGGGGCCAGCTATCAGATAGAATAACGTCTGGGGGTTTTAAGGCTTGTTTCCAAGCAAGCAGCCATCTAAGTGAGATGTCAACTAAGTCCACATGGAAGAAGCACTCCAACATCTAGGACCCAAGGATTGTAAATTATATAATCCAAAACCAAAGGAGAGAATAGTATCAGAGCTTAAATTGTGAGATTCTGAAAGCCCAAAATGCATTTACAAAATCTACGTAGGAAATAAGCCTCCAGTGATTTTCCTATAATCATAATTGATGGATGGGAATAAACTAGTTATCAACAAGAATATCGGAGAAATGACTGTGTAGATCAAAATGATTAACCAGACTTGAACAGTTAAAATCCTGTCCACTCTGCTACACTTTGGGCTTGATCTGGTTTTTAATATTTTCTGTGGATTTTGTTTTCCATATTAGGGTTTATCTCTGATGTACTTTGTCATTGTGCGTAGCCTTCCTGAATATCTTTGCTGTATGCTTTTTTTCCCCTGTTTTTCAGTATATGAAACCCAGGATTAGGGAACCTATATAGATAACAACTAGATTAAGGGTTCTTGGGGTCATGGTGGGGCAGGTGGGGAGGAAGGGAGCTGATATCAAGGAGTTCAAGAAGGAAGAGCATGTTTTTAAACTGTGTTAGTCATTTACAATACTGCTTGATGTGACTGAACTATGGACTAATACGATGTCGGGATTAGCTCCTAATAAAACGGCTTTGGGGGAAGATTTGTAGTCTCAGAAAGCCTTAAGGAGCAGTTAGACTCTGTTCTACAAGGTCACTAGGAGTCACCTCTGTTCTGTAGGTTCGCCTGGAGAATCACTGGATGGCAGCGGCTTTACTTTGTTTTGGGTGCTCATTCATTCTCACGTATTTGAGCACCTAGCATATGGCAGAACCGTGCTGATGTGGAAGATTCTAAGCTACACAGGCCCCAGGCCCACGGGAGCCCCCAGACTACTTCAGGGCACATACATTAGGGAAAACATGATCCAGGGCAGGACACAGATTCCGTGGGAAATATTTTCGTTTTCCAGACAGCACTATCTGCCTATGTCGCAAACTGGCCGCAGCACCTAACTTTTAGGTTCTTTGCCCCTAACAGTTAAAAATATCACTCAGCTATAAAGCCACCTGGACGCACTGGAGGGCGGTAAGGGTTCTTTAAGAGCTGTCTTCCGTAGCAATAGCTCCCCCGCGTTAACTACCTGGAAAGGTTTTACCAACGCGCCGGACTTCGACAACCGCGGTGGGGAAGTACAGCGGCCCGCCACGGCCGAAGCCGCCTTCCGCCGACGCCAAGGCCGCACGGGTGTCGCGAGAGGCCCCGCCTCCCCGGCGCGGGCCCGCGCCCACCCCCCGCGCCCACTCAGCGAGAACGCCGCGGGCCAAGGGAACGCACCGCGGGCGCCTCCAGGAGGCGCCGTGACTCCGCAACTGCGCAGGCGCCGCCCAAGCCACCGCGGGGATTCCTGGCCCCGCCCCTCAGACCGGAAGGAGGTACCTGCACTTCCGGTGCCCAGCGACCCCCGTGGTTTCCTTGCTGATGTCCTGGGTTCAAGCTGCACATTTGATCCGAAGCCCTGGAGAAGGAGATGTGTTTGATGAGGAGGCGGACGAGTCGCTCCTGGTGCAGCGGGAATGGCAGAGCCACATGCACAGACGAGTCAAAGTAAAGCGCGGCGTAGGACTCGGGGCTGGGAGCGGGGCGCCAGGACCGGGAAGAAACTGGGTCCCGGGAGAATAGAAGGCCAGGTGGCCGGGCCTGCCTTTCCCACCTCTTGCCACCGTAGACGGCCCACAGCTTGCCAGACTTTACCAAAGGGTTAACTTGGGGCAGCGTGTGAAACTGCAGGGTGCATGCGACGCCGGGGACGGACCGAAAGAACTTTGTCCTGTGAAGGCGTGCAGTTTGATGAGGACCACAGGGCCGGGGATGGGAGAGAAACATACACATTGACTGCTAATTACAGCTCAGGGGGTATGTATGCCATTTGCGTGCGTACTTACCTGGGTGCGGTGCCTCGATTTAGAAATGCTGCCCTTCAACGCGAGGGGGAAAATGACCTTGATGGAAAGACCATGGAACTGCCAGTGGGCAATAGAGAATATTGGTGAAAAAGTAAGGAGAGTTTTAAGTTGTTTGGTTGGATTTGTATTAGATGTAAATCATTCGTCGCTCAATTGTCTCACTAGTCACTCACCAGGAATCTTAGTAGCACAGTAAGTTAGTTAAGCACTTGGCTGCTGAACTAAAGGTCGTTGGTTCGAATCCACCTGCTGCTAAATGGGAAAAGATGAGGCAGCGGCTTTCTTAATGATTAGCCTCCCAAACCCAATGGGCTGCGACCTGCAAGGTAAACAGTTCGAAACCACCAGCCAGCTCCATGGGAGAAAGACCGGGCTTTCTACTCCCATGAACAGTTACAGTGTCGGAAACTCACAGGGGCATTTCTGTCCTGTCCTATGGGGTCACTATGAGTCGGCAGAACTGGATTGCAGTGAGACAGTGAGTTTCCTATGGAGCACCCAGACACTCTTGCGACTTGGTGTCTGGGGAAGGCAGCCATGGCTGCCAGTGAATACTACTTTCCCACCGTCTTAGAAGTCCCACGCATTGATAAAACCGTTCCAGGTAGTTAAATTGATGGCCTCTAAAACTGCAGTTTGTGAATCTACCCCCTTGTTTAACATTTCATTAAAGTAATATTTGCTGAACCCAACAGCAGTATTATCATTTATAAGAATACTTAATGTACAGCTGAGGCTGGACCAGTAAATATTGAGACCAGTTTGAGTGCTGTGACACCCGCAAAAGAGGCCTACAAAGAATAAGTAGTTTATTAGAATTTGGGTATCAAGCAGAATTCCTAACACCATACATACATTTTTACCTGGACCAGCTTTCCCGTTTTTTCCTGCTGCACTTAAATTAAGTACCCAGTACCTTCCCTAACTCTGATTTTCCGCCCTGCTTCTGCACCCACCAATCTAATCAGTTGTCAAGCATGGAGACCATGGAGTAATTCTGTGTTCCCGTCCTGTGAAGTTATTGCTAACACAGGGTTTAAAAAAAAACAAAACATAAGAAACAGTATTTTTTTTTTAATTTACCACCAGTTAGTCTAGACTTTGAAAGTAGGAGAAAGAAAGATTAGACAACAATAAACGGTGGGAAGACTCGGCTACCTTGCTTGTATGAACATAGCAACGTTTTAGAATCATTATGTGAAATAAAGTCAAGGCCCATTTCCTGAATAGGTTCAGCGGCTCCACATGGTGCTAGTTACAGCTGCAATTGTCCCTTATTTTCAGGAAGGCTATAGAGATGGTGTAGACGCTGGCAAAGCAGTTGCTCTTCAGCAGGGCTTCAATCAAGGTTATAAGGAAGGTGCAGAAGTCATCATAAACTATGGACAACTCAGGGGAACATTAAGGTAATTTTGAAAAAATCGATTTTAAGTAATTTGAATCTCAGTACTGAAGAATTTTTGACAGATGTATTATGTGAAAATAGTGTTTGAACTGAAATGCTTTTCCTGGTGTTAAATCCTCAAAAGACTGCTAGAGCATAGAATAATGTCTTTAAAGAGCCAAAAACAGCATCACTTTATCCACTTTAAGTCATGAGCAAGGTGTGGTCCTTTGTTGCAAGGAAATGATAAAAGGGTATGTACTTTTTGCTACCCAAACTACCACTCACATTGAAGTAAATTTTTTTAAGAAATAAAGTACTTAAAAAATCCACAATTATAACAGCTTTTAGTTTTGTACATGTAGCAAACCTAAAGCCTTCTAGAGAGACTGCTA
>NW_022103904.1:5564518-5567039 GCF_000313985.2 Echinops telfairi
CTCCCGCATGAGCCCTTGACAGAATCAGAATTTTATAGTCTATTCTAGTCAGAAGATGATCAAGTATTCATTGTAACATCACTAAGTGAAATTTATCTTTTATAAGCTTGGAAAGCTTATTGCTTAATTAATTTTTATGTCAATTCCATTTTTTAGATAGGTTCACATCTATCATTAGGTTATGACTTTGAAGATTAACTGAAAGACTCCCTAGTAGCGCAGTGACTAAGCACTCAGCTACCAGCCCTGTGGGAGAAAGGATATGGTGGCCTGCGCTCCTAGAGATTATCAACCAGGAAAGCTATGAAGCAGTTCTGTCCCACAGGGTCCCAGTGAGGCAGAGTCGATTGGACAGACAGATAACAATGTGATTACGAGAACGAGTGAAATGACGACGGCAAAATTTCTTTTGGATCCCTACTAGAAAAGGTTTCCTTTTAATTACTTTAGATATATACAAGTAGCTCTCTAGCTAGAAGGTTTCTTACCTTCTTGCCAAAAATTGTTAACAGCTTAGGAGCCAATGTGTATTCTTTCTTTTTTTTTGCCAATGTGTATTCAACAGCAAAGCCAGGAAAGTGAAATTGCTTCCAAAGCTTTTTCATCCAGCCTTTATTCTTGATGGGAAGTACCTGTATGTTTCCAACAATGATTTTCAACCTTGGCTGCACCTTGAGATTATGTAAGAAGCTTTTTTAAAATAGACTGACACCTGGGTCCTACCTCCAGAGATTCTGGTATAATTGGTCTGAGGTATGACCCAGGCTTAATAGTTTCAAAAGCTCCCCTAATTGATTCTAATGTGCAAACACAATTGAGAATCACTAGCTTAGAAACTTTGATATGTTTAAGGGAGAAACTCATTTTTGACCTCTCTTTCTCTGAGTTGTTTACTTTTCCAAGAAATGTGATTAAAACCAATTGTTTTGTGTTATTGAATTTTTATAATTAAATCCACTTGTTAAATTTATATAGAAAGATCATTTCATACATATACCACATATACTCGAGTATAAGCCAACCCAAATATCAGCCGAAGTACCTAATTTTACCACAAAAATTGCCATTAAAAGGTGCTGGAAAACTCGGCTTATACATGAGTATATACAGCATATATTTCATTCCTTAATTTTAAAATCCATGACTAATTTCCTGATTTTTACAAATATTACCTCATTAAGTCATTTTTGCCTGGTATTTTGTGAAAGAGAAAGGCATATAGAGGTTCGCACCAAGAATTCTCAAAGTCTGTGCTTGTTTGGTTTTTCTCGTAGTTAACTCTTGCTCATGTTTTCCTGCAGTGCTTTGCTCTCGTGGTGTCTCCTTCATGGTAACAGTCCGGCTTTCATCGGTAAGATAAATCATCTTCTGGATGCAGTTGGCCAATGTGAGGAGTATGTGCTCAAACATCTGAAATCAATCACAGCACCACCCCAAGTTGTAGATTTATTGGACTCCGTTCAGAATATGGACCTTTGTCCTGCAGTTCCAGCTGAGAAAAAGATTGATGAAGCTAAGGATGAAAGACTCTATGAAAATAGTGCCAAGTTTAACAAAAACGGTAGCAAAAGTCCTGGTGGGATAGATTGTTCCTACTTAGAAAGCTGTGGAACAGACAAGCATGCACATTCTGAAAGCCCAAGCCTCACTTGGATTTTAGAACAGACAGCCAGTTTACTACAACAGCTAGGAATGTCAGTGGACATATTGCAACACCTCAAGCAATTGTAAAAGTTATCATTTTCCTAATGAAACGAATGTTTTCATCTAAATATGTTTTAACACACTTTTGAAATGTGTTTTCATTGCTCTTTAACCAAAATATGTACTGATTTCTATATTAAATACTTCCAGCTGTTTGTGTTATCCTTCAAGGAAGTTAGAATTGTCTTCAAAATTGGTGCTCTTAACTGTAATAAAGGCATTCTTTGGCAATGGCCTAGCATTCTGCCATTTCTATATCTGCTCAACCAACAATGTTTACCAGATAATAGTCAAGGTTTCTTTATCATATAACCTAGATTCTTTTATGATAATATAAACTATATTATTATTATAACTGATTTCATTTTATAGTCTCATTAAACCTCTAAAAATGATTCCTGTTTTCTGATGTTTGTATAGTATAAGTTGTGCTAGAAATTCCCACTGTGTAGGAATTGTGCCCAATCTGACCCCACCACACCAGGACAAAACACTAAGGGCATGTAACAAAGCAACAAGGGGAGCAAAGCAATGAAGTCCTCAAGGAATGCCAAAAATAGATTGGTCGCTGACCCATGGTCCTACAGGGGACAACACTGGAGACTCAGTGTTGGGATTGGCCCGGTCTGACCCCACCACACCGAGGCAAAACACCAAGGGTGTAAGGCAGAGCAATGGGGGGAGGAGAGCAGGGAGCTCCTGAGGGAGTGCAAAGAATAGACTTTGGGGCCAGAGCATGGCACCCATCAGACTCGACTGGAGGACACGCCTAGAGGTCAAAAACAGACCTTGATCTATTTACAGGTTTTTCTTTCTT
>NW_022103904.1:5567778-5569096 GCF_000313985.2 Echinops telfairi
CAGAAGCAACAAAGCCCACATGGAAGAAGCACACCAGCCTGTGACCACGAGGTGTAGAAGGGTCCAGGTATCAGGCATCAAAGAACAAAAAAATCATAATCAGTGGGTGCCTACCTTCCCGATATGATCACCGAAGACAAATGTGTGCATAAGTAAATGTGATGAAGAAAGATGATGGTTTCTGGCTATCAAAAGATATAATAGTGTTTGGGGTCTTAAAGGCTTGAAGATAAACAAAGCGGCCATCTAGCTCAGAAGCAACAAAGCCCACGTGGAAGAAGCACACCAACCTGTGTGATTGTGTGTCAGGGATCAGGCATCAAAGGTCAAAAAATCATTGAGAATGAGGGGGAGTGCGGAGTGGAGACCCAAAGCCCATCTGTGGGTATCGGGATACCCCCTTACAGAAGGGTTGCCAGGAGGAGACAAGCCATTCAGGGTGCAGTGTAGCAACAATGAAACAAAACTTTCCTCTAATTTTTAAATGCACCCCCCACACACTATCATGATACCAATTCTACCTTACAAATCCGGCTAGACTAGGGGATGTACACTGGTACAGATACACTGTACACTGGAAACATAGGGAATCCAGGACAGATGATTCCTTCAGGGCTAGTGGTGAGAGTGGCAATACTGGAGGGTGGAGGAAAAGTGGGGTAGAAATATGTAGATTATAAGGATCTACATATAACCTCTCTAGGAGACGGACAACAGAAAAGTGGGTGGAGGGAGATGTCAGTGTAAGACATGACAAAATAATAATTTATAAATTATTAAGGGTTCATGGGAGAGGAGGGAACGGGGAAGGAGGGGGGGAAATGAGGACCTGATACCAAGGGCTTAAGTGGAGAGCAAATATTTTGAGAATGATGAAGGCAACGAATGTTGATATATGTATAGATATGATGAGTTGTATGAGCCCCAATAAAATGATTTTTTTTTAATAGACTAGGGTCAGAGGGTGGCACCCCATTAGATTCGACCAGAAATCATTCCTAAGGTCAACAAACAGACCTGGAACTATTTATAGGGTTTCTCTTTTTTTGTTCTTGTTTTTTGTTTTGTTTTGCTTTATCTTGTTTTTGTGCTTATTTTTACTTATTGTTGTTTCTGCATGTCTATCTAGATAAGACAGGTGGGATAAACAATCCGAAGTAGAAAACAATGGGACCAACGTTTCTGAGAGGACACAGGAGAAGAGGAGATGTGGGGAAAGGAAGGGATTCTTCCATAGGGGATATCCAAATGCCTACATATGGGCTTTGGATCTCCACACTCCCCCTCATTCACAATGATATGATTTTTTTGTGCTGAT
>NW_022103904.1:5571250-5573970 GCF_000313985.2 Echinops telfairi
AAAAAAAAAAAAGATGATGTTTTTGCCTGCATCTCTCCACATAAACCCTATTTCTGGCATGTCCTAATTCCTCATATATATAATTCATATTTAGATACCGTAGAAATTCTAAGTCCTGCTCAAGTCTAGAGAAGAGTGAAGATGACAAACGATGTGAAGTCCCAGTGTTGCTCGGCCCTTCTCACTGGACGGGAATGCGAGCTGTCCTCGAGTCGACTCCTGCTCTGGCAGCCTCACCTCCGAAGGGCTCTGGAAAGTTCATGGAAAAGGGATTGCCTTTTAACTCCGACTTTGTAAAGCTCCTTCATACTTAACAATGACATGCTGCCCAGTCCTAAACGTCCTCCTCCCCATCGGCAACGTATTCCAGGCCACTGTTGTGGCCACTGTGCCAACCCATCTTGCCTAGTGCCTACCCCTCTCACTGGCCCTCTTCATCCTCATGTCCTTCTCCAGTGACTGATCCCAAGAGTAAGCAGCCAGACCATTTTCTGTGGGCGTCCATAATGCTTTCATCGACTCAAGGAGATCGTCAACCCTTGCCTCTCAGCCTGGAAGGTCTGCTGGAACCTTCCACCGTGGAGGACCCTGCTCATAGATGAAGTACTAATAGCATAGTTTCCAGCATCGTAGCTACACACAAGCCACAACGTTACAACAAACATGAGTAGTAAAACCAGTCAATTCTACCTCTAATGACCCTAGAAGACATTGTAGAACTGCCCCATAGGGTTTCCAAGGCTGTAATTGTCACCCAAACACAACTACCACATCTTCCTCCTGCAGAGCAGCTTCCACGGAGCCAATCTTTTAAGTAGCACTAAGCCGTCACAGCTCCCGCAGAGACAGGAAACACCCATCTCTAGTGATGCATTTCAAGGGAATTAGCCCGGGTAGAAATTTCATGAGTACAGTAAATCTTAAGAGCTTATCTGGGTACGCCCTGATAGATTTTCTGAAGAAATATCCTACTGCAATCAGTGGAGGCTTTGTGCAAATAATAATAAAAAATGAAGAAGAAATTAGCCAAATCAATGTGAGCAAAGCACCAAAAACACTCTTAAAGAAGTCCCAGGGTTCATTGATCAATAACGTTTCATAAATATGAGCTTCTGCATGAGAACCAACGAAAGTGAAAGAAAGAAATCTTGCCTTGTGTCTTGTCTTGGTCGCCTCTGTTGTGAGTCTACCAGTTCCTCCTAAGAAAAAACCCAAGGAGCATAGATGAGAAGGCACGAAGGCACTGAAGCTTACACCGCCAGAAATTCTGCAGGGATGGAATCAATAGCAGCTGTCATGCCTCACAAAATGCTTTGACTCTTGATGGTGTTTACACTGAGAAATAAGGGTGTGTCTTGTTTGGGTTTTCCATCTTTCAACTCCATTTTCCCATGAACTTTTGAAAGTTCTGTCATATTTAGATGGTTTCCCTTTGCTGTTAATATCTACTTTTCATCATTTTTCAAAGTTTGAACAGTCAGCAAATATTATTTTTATATAATAAAATATGTATAGTAATCAGCAGCTACAAGAAACAAAACATTTATAGAAACTTCTGTACATGTAGAAAAGGAAAAATACAAGTCTCTCCAGGGAGGAAGTAATATCGTCTATAACATGGTTTAGTATGGACAGGGAAGGTTTTTCTTGGACTCTCAAGGCTCTCTGCACTTCTGGAAATGAGACCTGTGTCGCTCACTTTTGTCTTTAGCTTGCCTATCTGCCTCAGTAACTATCACAAGAGGTTGTTAATGCCTTTCTTACAAATACGTCTAACTAAAATCTGTTTAAACGGACCAGACCCACAACAAACAGCACGCTCTGTTTTCTTGCCCTGTGAGTAGTCCGATCTTTCCAGAACTACTATCAATAAAGTGAAGTTCAGAATTACCTATGACTTCAGTTCTGTGGAAGTTGAACACTAGTGCTTTCACGCATGTGTGTCCATCTTAACCATGGGGAGAGGCCCTCGCCTCTCGATCCTTTTCTTTTTCCAGGAGCTGTTGAAAATTAGTTCATGGCCACTAGGTGGTGCTGGTGCATCCTGATATGTTAGTATATGTTTCTTCATAAGGAATGCAGCTTGCTTAGTCTTAGACCACAAGGACAAGTAGTCACGGATTATTCCTTAAACTCTGCCAGACAGACTGAACCATTGGTAAGACTAGATAGGTGAGTTGGGGAGAGTCTTCCGTGATATGTTAACAAATTCAGGAAATTAAGATTTTGGGGGAAGGGGAAAAAAAGAGGAGCTGATACCAAGGGCTCAAATAGAAAGAAAACGTTTACAGAATGATGATGTCAATAAATGTACAAATTTACTTGGCACAATGGATGGATGGATGGATTATGATAAAAGTTGTGTGAGCCACCCTCCCCACCCCCCAAAAAAGACATCACAGCTTTTCTGGTTTTACTCAATCAAAATAACCCATCATAAAGAAACCAATTCACAAAAGGATAAAGCACATATTTTCTATTTTCCAAAGGCCTTTAATTGAACACCTGAGGCCCAAGGAAGACAGTCTTCTAGCAGAACTTACAGAGTATGAAGTTATAATATCATATGCTTGTAACTTCTCTACTGGTCACATAGGACTGCATCTAAACTGTTATAAACAACAATCAATGTCAATATCTATATCATTTTCTCTCTGTTACACATACGCATAAGTTTTCAAAATTTAAAGGTAGGGAGAGAAATCACCTACTTTGTTAAC
>NW_022103904.1:5574757-5575452 GCF_000313985.2 Echinops telfairi
CCCCTGTGGGCTTCCAAGATGAACTATTTAGAGTAGAAGGCCTCATCTTCCTCTCATGCAGCAGCTGGTGGTTTAGAACTGATAGCTTTGCAGTTAGCAACTCAAGGTGTAACCACTACATCACCAGGGCTCCCCTTGAACGTGGCATGGTGCTTATTATTATCCCACTTTCAGCTGAGAAAGCATTTTTATAGACGGGAGTGTGTGGGAACAAAGGACTGCTCTCATGAAAGGTGCCACAGTGCTGAGGTCAGAGAAATGATCCACTTGGCCTGGCTGGCTCTGAGGCCTCTGTTCCTTCAGGGTGAACATGATACTTCTGACCTCATCGCAGGTTGCCTTTGTCTCCCGAGACAAGGTGGGAAAGCTAAGCAAAGTAAGTGGCTCTTGACAGATGGCGTTCAGATGATGGAAAGAATGACAGGATGTGCTGACAAAGAAGGACATTGAAGAATGGTATAGCTTTTTGGAAAACCAATGTAGATGATGTATCAAATCAGAAATACCTTAGTATTCATTACCCTGGAAATCCTACGTCCTAGGAACTGCTCCTAAGGAAATAGTTAAGCAGAAGATACTACTTCTCATCACAAACTATTCATTGCCACCTTCTAGCCAGAATCAGGAAAAATTAAAAACAACCTAAGGACCAACTTAAAAAAGAAAAAACTTGCTAAGCAAATTGATACATAATT
>NW_022103904.1:5575581-5576071 GCF_000313985.2 Echinops telfairi
GAATATGTGAAACTGAAAGATTACTCTCAGATGTGGTAATTATTGCACTCGTGGCAGGATTGGGCTGTTTGTTTTCCTCTTTCACAATGTCCCTTTCTGTCACCCTGCTGCTTTTACCCTCAGAAAAATATTTGAGAATATTTGGGAAAGTATTAAGAAAAGGAACTGTGTGTGCTTTATCTTGAAAGTAAACATCAAGAAATGAAGTAAATGCACTTAATTCAAAACAGTGAATCAGAAAAGGATTCACAGACTAAATTCTGGTGAGGAAATAAAAGTTTAAAATTAGAAAATGTTGATTAAATTTATATAGATAGCTTTTCAATGATTTAAAAAAAATAGCACCTAAAGTTTGTGCCTTGAAGAATACACATCAACTTTAAATCCTGATGGAAGAAAGGGGTATGGAAACGCTGAAAGCCTTTCCTATTTGCCTTTAGTGCGTTTTTGGATAGTCGTCGTAAGGTCCACGTCAGCGGACAGTCACATT
>NW_022103904.1:5580620-5599571 GCF_000313985.2 Echinops telfairi
TGTTTATTGGCCAGGTTGGCACAATAAACTAACTAACTCATCCTACAATACTCACTTCCTACACAACAAAGAATTGTCCTACATTCCTCACAGTTTTCATTATGTTAAGACTTTCTTGAAAATTAAAAATACACTGATAATTATCTGATCATAGAACCCAACGATACTGTAATATATGCACAAATATTTTTTATTTTGTTCTAACATTATGGCATTTTCTAGATTACAAAATGATTAAGTCCTTTGTAAAATCTTTGAACACGGCAGGAAACAAAATATGCCTTAGGAGAAGTAAATCTTCCATATTCCCACCCCTCTAAATTTTTCCCAGATTCTATATACAGGCTAACAAATGGCACGACTTTCTTTTCTAGAAATTCATTCCTTCAACAGATATTCACTGAATACCTACTGGATGCCATGAGGGACATATTGGTAACCAGTACCTACTGAAAGGAGGTCATAACAAATATATATATATATCTTACTTTTAAACCTGAAACTATCTCCTAGGTATCCAGCTACATCAACAATAGCCATCCTTTGCTAAGAGCCTTCTGTATTCTGGAGCTCCTGTGATGCAAAGGTACACACTCAGCTGATAACCAAAGGCTGCAGCTGCAAATCCCCCCAGAAGCACTTCAGAGAAAGACTTGTTGATCTACTTCTGAAAACTAAGCTGGTTGTTTGTTTGTTTGAACTAAGTCATTTAAAAACCTTATGGATCCCAAGTCTATCTGACACACCTGGGGTCTCAGTGTCAGAGTTGACTCCATGGCAACCTATCATAGTTTTTGTATGTTGCAGGCACACACGGAAAAACACTTATGTCTGCATTGCCTTAGGGTACCTACAACACCTTCATGTCAGATGCGATACTAGACTTGAAAGCCCTTTAGAAAATCAAAAGCTCAAAGTAATTAGACAGTGTCTTCTTTCAACAAAGGTGCTTAAACGATTCAGTCACCACTAATCCCCAAGCTTAGGATAACTCAAGCCAAGCTCACTGCCATCAGGGCATTCCTACGCTCAGCGACTCTCCAGAACGAAACAGAACTGTCAGATGGGCTCGACTTTCCCTCGTGCAGCAGCTGGTGGTTTTGAACCACTGATGGTGTAGTTCAAAGGTTGCCCAGCAGTGCCACCAAGCCTAGAAAACCCCTTAATAAGCAGTGAATTCTATTCATTATATATAGTATGGAGAATTGGAGGTCCAGAGAAGATGGGGGCTTTCAGGTTTTTGCTACAATCAACAAATTGATTCTGGTCAAATGGGAGCAAGAAATTATAACAACTTATTAAAGGATATTGGCTCAGAAGGCAAGTAAGAGTCGCTGACGGTGACTGCCCACTGCCAGCCAAAGACCACGTGACTCTTATTGCCACTGGAAATGATCTAGAACTACCTCAATGCTTTTGTTCCTGTGACTTCAAACTGCTAACTTTGAGATTAGTAGTGCGTTGCATAACAAGTGTGCCATCAGGGTTAGTATATAGCTTATGTATATATAGGAATCATCTAGAGATTTTTGTTAAAAGTTAGATCCTTAGAGATATAAGGATATAATATAAGATTACTTAGGGATTTGCTAAAATGAAGATTCTGTCTTGGTATAGCTGGGGTGGAAATGGAAATTCTCAACAACAGTCCAACCAGGATTAAGAAGTTCAGAGCCCTGGCTAAGAGCCCCCAGCTACTCTGGGGCAAAAGGATGTAGCAATCCACTTCCATAAAGATTACAGTCTTGGAAACCCTGTAGGGAAGTTCTACACTATCCTGTAGGGTATGAGTTAGAATCCTACGGGCTGGCAAGTAAAACCATGTACTTGATGGTTTGAATTTGGGTTTTGAATTGCTTTATTAGATTCAGTCATGTTCAGACATGTTACTGTGTGCAAAATAACTTATAAATTATTGTTCCTTTTAGAATTGAGTACTCCCAAATCCTGTTGGATCTTCATATAAATTCCTATATTCTTCTTCATAAAGGTTATATAACTCACGCTCAGTACTTATCTAGGCAAGAAACTATATTTTCTTCTCGATGGTGTCCAAGAACTGAGAAACTGTTTTAATTCAGATTTCTGGATTCATTGAGTTGGGATGACTCACCCAGGTCATTTGACCTGTAACCACGGGCCTTTAAAAAACTGGTTTTCCAGGTGTAGATTCAGGTCAAACAATAGCGTAGTAAACAGCTTTGGGTTTTTTTTTCCCCCCAAATAGTTTTATTGGCACATAATTTACTTTTCATACAATTCAATAGTTCAATGTTCAATCTTGTCAAGGGGCAGTCTACAGTTACCACCACATCAATCTTAGAGCAACACCCAACCCCCGCCCCATGGTTAAATTGCCTTTAAAATGAGTGGTGCAATTACAATCAGTTTGTTAAAACAGAATAACTCTGAAACCCTGTAAGTGCTCTGTCTCCAGAAACCAAGTTGAAAGGCATTTACAATGACCTTCAAGAAACTAAGGAACCTTGGTGGCATAGTGGTTATGCACTGGGCTGTGAACTGCAAGGTCAGCAGTTGGAAACCACCAGCCACTCCTGAAGAAAAAGAGAGATTCCTTTCTACTCCCCTAAAGATTTAAAGTCTCAGAAGCGCACTCAGATCTATGTGCCCTAATGGGTCAGTATGAGTCAGAATCGATTTGAGGTCAGGGAGTTCACTGGTTTGGTTTAAGAGATTACTCTGCCCAAAACAAAACCAAAAAATGTACTGCCTTCAATTCGATTCTGACTCAAAAGTGACCCTAAAGGACAGAGGAGCACTGCCCCAGTGAGTTTTCAAGGCTGTAAATCTTTTAAGAAGCACAAAGTTAATTTTCCTCCCACCAAGCACCTGGTGGGTTTGAATTGCTGACCTTTCGTTAGCAGCCCAACACATAACCCACTACAACCAGCCCCCTACATAACCTGTTTCATTATACGCGTTTCAGAGTGTCTTCGCTATACTTCAGGCTTGCTGCTCACCCATTCTAATCATGTTGTTGGGAGGTCTATTACAACTCACAGCCACCCTGTGTCCAGCAGGATGAAACACACCCGGTCCTGCACCATCCTTAAAATTGTTGTCATGTTTGAGCCCATTGTTGTAGCCACTGTGTCCATCCATCTCACTAAAGACCTTCCTTTCTTTTTGCTGCCTCTCCACTTTACTGAGCATGATGTCCTTCTCCAGAGACTGATCTCTCCTAAAAACTATGTGAGACAAAGTCACGTTATCCTTACCTCTAAGGAGCATTCTGGCTGTACTTCTTCCAAGACAGATTTGTTTGTTCTTTGGCAGTCCATGGTCCTTTCAATATTCTTCTCTGACACCACAGTTTAAATGCATCTCTTCTTCTTCGGTCTTCCTTATTTAATGTCCATCTTCACATGCATATGAGGCAATTGAAAACACCATGGCTTGAATCAGGTGCACCTTGTTCCTCAGAGTAACATTCTTGCTTTTCAACACTTTAATCTAATCATATCTGCTCACAACAAGTCTAAGAGGGCTCCAAAAGTTTGTGGAGAAATCCCATTATCTTTTCATTCTCTTTTTCCATAAACTTTTGAAGTGCTGTCGTATATTCAGTTACACGAATCGTTAGGGTGCAATTAATTTCTAGTATGCAGTAAGGCTTTCAACAGAACCAGCAGGGTCTAATTTTCACCCTCCCAAACTCCTGAGGAAGCTTGATGTTTCAAAGGATTGCTGTTCCCTACACACCTGGTAAGGTGATTATGAGGAACTAAACTGTTGGTATACAATTAGATTCAAACACATATGAGGAGACTTCCAAAAGTTTGTGAAATGGAAAGATAATGAACTTCCCCCATAAACTTTTGAAAGCCCCTCATACTGTTTCTGTTGTTATGAATCATCAAGTTGATTCTGACTCATAGCGACCCTATAAAACAGAATAGAACTGTCCTCTCCCAAACCCTTGGGCTTCTGAGGCCATAAAACTTTATGAACGCAGATAACTTCATCTTTCTCCTAAGGAGCACCTGGTGTATTTGAACTGCTGACCTTGGGGTTTTCAGCCCAACACATTGCTTACTACACCATCAGGGTGCCTTCAAAATTTACAGGGTAGTATTCATATCATTATAGCTAAAAACAAAACACTGTCATTGAGTTGATGCTAACTCATAGCAACCCTATAGAACAGATGGAACTGCCCCCGAGGGTTTCCAAGACTAACTCTTTATGGAAGTAGAAAGCTTCAAACTGCTAACTTTATAGTTACCAGCCCCACGTGACCACTATACCAGCAGGGCTCCTTATTATAGTTCTCTCTTAAAATCTTTCTTTTTTTTGCCTCTCTTAAAATCTTATCAGTGATAAAGTTTATCTCCTAGATTTTATCCAGGATACAGAAATATTATCGTTTATAAGAGCTATGAGTGGAAGACCCTCAATGAAATGGATTGACACAATGGCTTCAATAGCAATTATTGGCTCAGAAAATAGAAATGCTTGTAAGGATGATGCAAGACCAGGTGCTATTTCATTCTGTTCTACATAGAGTTGCTTTAAGTCAGAACTGACCTACATGACAGCAACAAGAACAGGATAAACAGATTGAGTTGCTCATTTGCTAATTGTTCAGATAGATTCCAGAAAATGGGAATCAATATTTGCTGTTGTGTCCCCACTACTACCCTTAAGAGGAAATGTTTTCTTTAGTTAGCATTCAGTCATGCTCAGAGACAACTGTAAAGCCCATTGATTTTAACTTCTACTTAATTGATGTCTTTCTCATTTTTCCCCCTAGGCCATAGGTTCCCAAACTTATTTGCCCTACTGGCCCTTTTTCAGAAAAAAACAAAACAAAACAAAACCTTAGTCTACACGCCCCTCAATGAAAAAATATTGTACCTTATCCCACAATCCAGGATAAAATGTAGGTATCTGCTTTTTCCATTGTCCTGAATAATTCCAGCACCCTCCAGGGAGCAGTATAACCTACTTGGGGCAACACTGGTCTGGACTATTGGAATACCCTCCTAGCTTCTGGTTGCTCCCCTTTCTTCATGACACTGCCACATATTTTTTTTTAAATATAAGCTTGATCATATTGTTCTCTTCATTGTAGCTCCATGGCTCTGAAGCTCCTGTTCTCAGTCTTCTTTTCCCATATCAACTGTCAATGCAACCAAAGAAATTCATGCATCAATGATCGTAAGGCATGCCATTTCCCAAAGAGCCCATGGTTTTGTAAGAATTTGTTACTGTCCTTCGAGTACATTTTTCCCACTGCCTCCTTTAAAATTGAAGTAAAGTATCCCCTCCTCTAGGAAATTGTTACTCATTTTCTAAAGGGGAAAGTAATAACCTATTCATCTGTAATTCCCTAGTATCTCCCATGTAATATATTCCTGACTCATGGTAACCACATGCACAAATGAACTAAACATTGTTTAGACCCACACCATCCTCAAGACCCATTGTAGATCAGGCTGTTGTAACCCCTAGGGTTTTCATCAGTTGATTTTCCAAAATAAATCACAGGACTTTTCTTCCTAAGTCATCGCAGTCTGAAAGAGCTATCGAAACCTGTTCAGCATCATAGCAACATGTAAGTCGCCACTGATATAGGTGGTGCCTATACATATAGGTGGTGCCTGGGCATGAGGCGCCTTGGAAAGGAATGTCTCCCAAAGTCCTGGATGGAAGTTGAGAATTCTACCATTGACCCACGATTGCCTCCGCTATAACACCCAGTGTATTACAGTTATTTCTTGGTGTTGTTCCATTGGATGGTGAATTATTTTGAAGCGTTAAATAGAATTTATTAAAATCTATTTAATCTTCACACAACCCCTATCAAAATTCCAACAACCCTTTTTTGCAGAAAAGGAAAAGCATAACTGTACCAATTAATATTCAAAAGGCATGTCAAGTCCAAGTGTTGTTGTTGTTGTTGTTAGGGGCCCCCCACAAGAGTTTCAACTCATAGCAACTCTATGCACAACAGAACAAAACAATGCCTGGCCGTGAGCCATCCTCAGTTGTTGTGATGTTTGAGCCCATTGTTGCAACCACTGTGTCAATTCTTCTCTTCCTCTTTTTTGCTGCCCCTCCACTTGGCCAAGCATGATGTCCTTCTCCAGGGACTGATCTCTCCTGACAGCATATCCATAATGCCATTTTTGCCTCTAAAGAGCATTCTAGCTGTACTTTTTCCAAGACAGACTTAAGACTAACTTTGAGACAGAACCCAATACTAAAACTCTTAGAAGAAAACAAAAGGTTAGGCTACAGTTAGTTACCTCCACAGAGTGCAAAAACTACTGAATAATGTCTATTACATAACACACAGTAATCATTTGATGGAGATCATTCAAAAATAGCTGCAGCCATTTCAATTTTCATAAAAGCTTTGCAGTATAAGCCTGTGTCCTTCAAGAAAATCCGTGACAGTGGTTCTTTGGGAATCACAAAAAAAGGTCACCATACACTTCTGAGCTTCTCTGCCTTGACTTTAACTGGCCTACTAAATATCCTCCAAAGGCATGTTTGATTGGACATCGCTTTCAGGATTGCATTGATAAATCCAAGGCTCCGTCTCATCCCGTTAAAATTCCTTGCATAAAATTGTCTTCATGAGATTCAATCTAGCTTGAAAAAACTGGTCTAGGGCAGCATTCCTGTAAACGTGTTACAAAGCTTGAATAATTTGAAAGATGGCCCTTAAGTCTTGTTAAAAATTTCGTTTTAGCCCTCTCATTAAAATTGTTTTGTTTCATTCCCCCCATGGCCCCAACAGTCTCTCTCTCTCTCTCTCTCACTCTTTCTCGTGCACGTGCTCTCTCTAAGGCATCCTGAAGAGGCTAATAGTGGTTATTTGTTGGGCTGCTAACCACAAGGTCAGTAATTCGACATCACCAGCCACCCCTCAGGAGAAAGACAGGACTTTCTATCATTGGAGAGAATCACAGTCTCAGACACTCCCGAGGGCAGTTCTCCACTGCCCTGCAGGGTCACTGAGTCACCATTGAATCAATGGCAAGCAGACTACGACAAGTGCCTTCCTGAGAAAACTTGTTTGCAGTCATCCACTGATCACACAGGCATGTTTAAACACATTTTGTATGAGATGGAGCCATAGTACCAATCCTTTTTCACTTACCCTGGATTATTACTGCAAGAAAAATCAATATCTTCATCTTAGGCAATTAGCACAGTGCCGTACACACAGTAGGCATGAAGTATGCATATATGAGATGAAAGGCATTACATAAGATAATTTCTTTAGCTCTATCACGGACTACATAAAACATCATTAAATTCATCAGTGTCTCATTTCATCTGGGAAAGGTACTTTGAATGTCTCTGAGAATCTTGTTCACTGTAATGACAATCAATGAATAAAGTGACGATCAATCTAGGAAGTCTAGCTTAGTTTTGATTTGTTTATCCCAGACTCACTCTGCTTTGGCTGAACAACAGAACACAAACTGAACTCCTGAGCAGGGGGTTAAAGTCCATGGAGCATCAAAGGAGGCTCATCAAGGTAAGACCTTGTTGAAGCATTTAGATGATGGTTAACTTTTTGTTTTTTATTTAATTTAATTTTTTTAATAGTTCCATTAGGGGCTCATACAACTCTTATTGCAACCCATACATACATCAATTGTGTAAAGCATATTTGTTCATTCATTACCCTTATCATTCTCAAAACATTTGCTCTCCACTTAAGCCCCTGGCATCAGGTCCTCTTTTTTTCCTCTCCCTCCCCGCTCCTCCCTCCCTCATGAGCCCTTGATAATTTATAAATCATTATTTTGTCATATCTTGCCCTGTCTGACGTCTCCTTTCATCCACTTTTCTGTTGTCCGTCCCCCAGGGAAGAGGTCACATGTAGATCCTTGTAATCAGTTCCCCCTTTCCAACCCACTCTCCCTCTACGCTCCCAGTATCACTTTCTGTGCTTCAACTTAACATTTTTTCCATTCTATGCATGGAATTCTATTTCACTGAGTTTAATTGCTTGTTGGTCCATAAGCAAGAATTTTTAAATAGTTAATGTTCTTTGATTATTCTGTTTGGTTATTATGTTGGCCATGCACATGATACTTTCCTTAATTACCTGTAATGTGTATGGATTTCTCTTTTTATTTTTGTTTTGCTCTTGGAAAATTATTTTCCAAATTGAAGCCAATTTGGCTACCTTTAACTCCACAGTCTGGTATTAAATTGACTGCTTCTTTGGCATTAGCTGAGTTTAAGGGGTTGTTTTTACTCATTGTTTACCATAATTACTGAGCAGATATTTTATTTATTGAAATATTTCTTTCATATATGAGAATAATATTTTTTTATTCTGTTTATTGTTTATTTTGTTCAGAGATGTAATTATAGCACCCAGACCAGTGCCTGGTAACATTTGGCACTTACTAAGTGTATCTGTTGAAAAATGAGTAACAATATAAATCATATTTATTTTTTTAATGTCCCAACTCTTAGTACTGATTATAATACACACATACTTATTTCTTTTATTTAAATTAATGAAAATCTACTTGTGATTTTAATGGAAAAAATTGTGTATTTCTAAAATTTGCTTCAACAATATTTTTTAACTTATTGATATACAATGTAACCTGCGAATTTTTTAATGTTTTAAGAATAGGATTTCTGTATTCAAATTTTTATGCTTCCTAGCTATGAAAATTAAAGGACAATCCATATTTATAAAATAAAAGATAATCTATTCATTTTGTTATGAGCCTTTGTGCTTCCATAATTAAAGGTAATTTACTCAAGTACCTGGCATCTCTATTATAAAATACTCTATTTCCCAGGAGGCTCCATGAGCCTTATTGAGGGCAATTCCAGGAATACCAAGCAGCAGCTATCGAAGTGAGAAAGCAACTGCAACAGGTCAGCAGTTAGGGAATTGGAGACTTATTTCAGGAAGCAGTGCTTGGAGGCAGTAGGCAAGAATAAGGTCACCAGAGACCCAGATGATGATGCACCAAAGGTGCCTTTCCAAATCCACTGACTTACAGGAAGAAGACACGGGGCATAAGTCATTAATAATGCTATAATAATATACACAAGGGTTCATAGCTTATCTCGGTAGAAACACGAAAATTCAGTGCACAAAGGAATATCATTTCAAAACAGCCCAGCCTCACTAAAAGGAAAATCATGTTTTATATAAATGAGCTTATTATTGAAGATATACTGTATATTTAAGTATTTATCTCATCAAACATTTACTAAGGCATTGTATTAAATACAATAAACCATAATAATACAATTAAGATCTCCTGCATAACTTAAATATTAATCATTTTAAGTACAAGAGATATTTTAAGGTGATATTTTAAAACAAACCATCATGTATACTAGTCTCATAGGGTTGCCATGAAATTAACTGGTACAAATATTATATATATTGAAATTATTAAAATATGCAAATAATGGCTAAGAACTTTTCATAGATGATATTATTTGTTCTTATAAGTTAGTATGACCCCTTACTTTATAGATAAAAAAGAGCTAAGGATGAGGAGTCCCTGAGTGGTACAAGCAGTTACACATCCAATTGCTAACTGAAAGACTGGAGATTCAACTCCACCCAGAGGTGCCTCAGAGAAAGGCCTGGGACTTCCGATGGTTAATCCATCCATTGAAATCCAATGGATCACAGTTCTACTCTGACACATATGGTGGATGAATTAGAACTGACTAAAAAGGCACTGGTTTCTAAAGTTGAATCTATACCTGCCTGGCTTCAAACTCTATCCTTTAAATTATTACCTGTAGCAATAGCCCTTTAGGCCTTTACATTGTATTGCACACATTATCTGTTGCCCCAAAAAAGAACTTAAAGACTCATGAGTGCACTTTTACTTGATCACATTTACTTTTCTTTCTTTCCCTATTTTACTTCCCCACTTCCTTTTTATGTTTCCTGGAATCATTTTATTACTTCACTTGCACTTGAAATGATTTCCCTTGAAACCTTGTTTCAAGATCTTCTTAGGAAAAGCAAATTCAAACATAAATCACAGAGTATACTAGTTAATATAGGGTAGATACTAACTTTTTCTTTAATACTTTTTGAGGTTCAGGCCTACCAACAAAGGAATGAATTCTCTTGGTTTTCATTTAACTGAAGGTGCTTTTATTTCACGTTCATTCTTGAAGAATTTTTGTTGCTAGAGGAAAAATTCCAGATACTTTTACTAAATAAAAGCAGTCCTCAAGTCATTAGCATCCAACTTGTGGACAACCCCTTCCGAAAACCGAAAACACCGCCATCAAGTCCGTTGCTACTCATAAGGACAGAGTAGAACTGTCCCCGTGGGTTTCCAAAGCTCTAAATCTTTGTCGAACTAAAAGCCTCATCTTTCTCCAACGGAGCGACTAATGGTTTTGAACAGCTGAACTTTCAGTTAGCAGCCCAACACAGAACCCACTATGTCACCATAACTTCTTGCCAAACAACTCTAACTTTATTTGTCCTTTAATGTTATCTAAAGTTGTGCTCACTTTGAAGTAATTGAACCGACTTCTATTCACAACAAAAATCGCCTTCCTGGGCTGCTTATGCAGATTTAAAATCATTGAGAGCCTTTCAGCCTTTTCTTGCATTAACTCAAATCTATTGCCTTCAAGTTGAAACTAACTCCTTGAGACCTTAGATAAGTTCTCCAATGAAGTGATTGGTGGCTTTGAACCACTGACCTGGCAATTAACAACCCAATGCCTAACCACAGCATCACCAGAGATCCTTACTCTTGCAATAAAGTGAGGCAAAATATGGACATTATGTATTTGTTCCAGCTTGCCAAAATATTCTGAGAGACACAGAATGGACTATATAATACAGCTGCTGTCTCTATCAAATACTTAGGAAATTCCACAACTTTTTTTCTTTCTTCCAACACTTTATAGTTTCATTTTCTTCTGACTTCTTATGAGAACTCAGCTGTCATACATATCCTTCTTTGTTGTCTGTTTGTGAAGTGCCGTTTTCTCTTTAAGTTTGCTTTTGTCATTGGATTGCGCTGTGCCTCACTCAGTGTGATTCTCTTTGTGATTATCCTGCTTTGATTTCACTGTGCTTCCTGCATATTTCACTAAATGTAAGACTATTTTGACAAATGTTCCTTTAGATGTTGGCTTTTTCTCTAACTTTATCCTCCAAGGATTCATTTGTATATACAATGTTAGACCTCTTAATAGTATCGAATGCGACTCTGCTTCTTTATCCCCTCGTCATTTTCCCGGTTTTGGAGACTAAGCAGTTTTGATTGTTGTGCTGCAGTGGTGCTTTTTCTTCCTTCTGTTACCTTACAGTTGTCAGGAGGCCCATCTTGTGGAGAAGAATCAATGCATGTGAAGGGCTGTGCTGGCAAAGAATATAGAAAATGCCATGGACTTCCAGAAGAACAAACAAGCCTGTCTGAGAAGAAGTACAGCCAGACTGTGCCAAGATGGTGAGACCTGTCTCAGACTTTGGACATGTTATCAGGAGAGACCACCTGCTGGGACAATACATCGTGCTTGGCAAAGTAGAAGAGCAGCAAAGCGAAGGAATACTCTCTATGAGGTGGATTGGCATCGCGGCAGCAACAAGGAGCTCAAACATAACAATTGTGGAGCTGGCACAGGACTTGGCAGTGTTTCATTCCTTTGGACATAGGGCTGCTATGACCCGGCTCGATGACATTAAAATCAACGGTGAACCTATAACATCAGCTATTGATGTTCACTCTAGGCTTTCCATTTGGTTATTTCTTTATAACTTCTTTTTCTCTACTGAGATTTCCTATCTGTACATTCGTTACAATAATATTTTTCTTTATGCCTTTGAATATACTTGTAAACAATAATTTAAAATCGTTGTCATGGAATTGGTCCATATTGATTATCTTGTTCTTTGACTATTGATCAAATTTCCCAGTTTCTTCTCGTACCTCGTAATTGTAGATTATATCCTGTGTATAATGAGTGCTACAATTTAGAAACTGTGAAATCTGCAATGTTGTTCTGAACAGTATTTATTTTTGTTTCAGTAGATAGTTTGGCAGAGGTCAAACTACAAACTCTGCCTCTCTGTGTTGTGCAACAATTGAAACCTGGTAGTTTTTATACAGGCTACTTGGATTCGGGCCCCACACATGCACAGCTCAGGGTTCAACCAGCTTTTCAACAAGTGTTTATATTCAGAAACTGGGGCTCCCCTTCTCTGGTTCTCCTGTTTCTGGAATATCTTTTTGTGTATTCCAGCTGCTGAGTTTGTTCCGAAGTCTTATTCTCAATTACCAACCTGTGAGCTTTAAGTTTAGCTCTAGTTGGCCTGTTTGATACCAACTTCAGTCTGCCCTCAAATAAAAACTCAAAAAAAGGATAGAGTAACTTCTGGTCATTTCTCTTTTCTTGCCTTATCATGTTTTTATTTTTGTCCAGAATTTCACAATGTGACTTTTGGAATCTGGCACAAGATGCTCCACTCTTCAGAGAAGTGGATTTATTTATTCTGTAACTCGGGCATAAACTTGCTCCATATCTAGGCATCTATATTGCAGCTACTCATTTCTCCCAATCACAACATCCTTGGGGTCTGTACCGTTTCAGAGGTAAATCTTTTGGAAAGAGGGTTGCTTCCTTCCTCGTGTTGTCTTGTTCCTGTCTCATTTCTCTGCTGAAAAGAAGCTGCCAGTCGATCTCCTCTCCAGAACCTCCCACTAATAGGACTTCTGCTTGTCCTGACAACCCTTGTGATTCCATTCCTGCAGATAAGTAAGTAGAAACATTATAGACTGGGAATTCTTCCCCTATCCCTCTCCCACCCTACCCCCACTTCTAGACAGTGCTTAGGAAAAATTTCAAGCATTCTATTATCCTCTTTTTGTTGTTGAGAATATGTATACAGTATCTTTCTGGAGGATGATATAGTATATTTCTGCATAGAGGAGGTTTAAGGCCACATTCAGTAGCATAAACTTGAAAGAAGAAAGGATTATCATCCTGCCACATATGCCAGAGGAAATGAGGAAATGCAGAGAGATACAGGCCACATAGCCAATTCAATTCAAGAATCCTTTATTGCCAAACTTTACTGGTGTCTAGGGGAAAAAACAGTGGTGTATAATATATATCAACCTTAATGAGATACAATTTACTCTATAAGTGGCTTCATGTAGGTGTTTTTCTTTTGTTTCATTTGAAGAATAAATAATATTTGAATGAACGAATAACCTTTTCAGTAACTGTTATATATAGGTAGAGAGAGAAACATTGCCTCTACTTCCTACTGCCAAATGCTATTATTAAAAAGTCCTTCAGATATATTCAAAACTCCCAGGCCAGATCTGGAAACAGTGACAGTGGCAATAGACAGAGACATGAGTGAGTTTCAAGCCTAGAAAGATTGACTGTAAAGATGAAAAGAACAGTGGTTTAACACTCAAGGAGTTCATTTGGGAAATGGCTTGAATCAGATCCTCCTGAGCAGAAGGAAACATGTTAACTTTGTTGGTCAAGTTTAGATATAGCCTATTGCTCTCTCTAACTCAAGTAACTAGGCTCCTACCTGAATTGTTAAGTTTTCTATTGACTACATCTTGTTTCTTGACTTCTGGCCTTAATGATTAAGAAATAAGCAAAGACCGAATTTTCTATGATTGAAGTATGCATTTATTTTAGAATTTGTGTTACATTACTTATCACATTGGATTGAAACTACCTATTAACTATCTTTCCTACTGGATAGCATGCTCTTTAAGCATGCTTATCTTTAAAGATAAGATCTATGTTTCAGTTTTGTATCCTTGGTCTTTAACCAGTACTTGGAATAAAATAGATATACAATAACTGTTTGTTGAATAAATAAATGATTGTGTGCAAAACACAGTGAATGTAGAATATTAGGTAACTTAAGATTTATGTAAACAGGCTATGTAAAAAACTCAAGAGAATTTTTTTAGAAGCAAATATGATGCTATATTTTAAAACTGTTTCTTCTCCTTTAGTTTACACTTCCAATGACAGTTTATACCTATAATTTTAAAGATATTTCTGAAGCAAGTCATGATAATTGATATTTGTCATCATTTAGTAGACTGGAAATGTAAGGCTTATCCCTAAAATCGAGTCATCTTTGAACTATGGTTTCTTCACAGTAGAAAGAATCTATAGAAATGTTAAAGAAAAAAATATTTTTAAATCACTTTATTGGGGGCTCCTACAACTCTTATCACAATCCATATATACATCCATTGTGTCAAGCACATTTGCACATTTGCTGCCATCATCATTCTCAAAGAAAAAATATTTTGCCTATCCTTCCTGCAATTATTCATAATGTACTGTATACTCAATGATACAAGTTTTTCTATCAGACTCTTGACACTTTTAGAAAACAGAGATTGGGATGTTTGCTTAGTTTGCCACAAGTTTAATTTTGGAGACTAGCCAGTTCTGAAAACTACCTAGCCCTTTGTTATCACATTTCATCTTTTCCCACAAAGGTACTCTTACTAAATTATCTTTTTCTTTTAACGCTGGAAAAATTATATTTCTAATCAGATGACAAATTCTTACCTACTGTCAATGGGAGACCAGTATCAACAGTAATACTAGGAGGAGATGCCAGGTTCATAGCGGTAGCTGTTGGGAGTGAAGTCAATAGATTTGTCCTGACAACAAGTTTCTTAATTCCGTCCCTTCACTTTCCAAAAGGTTTCCCTCTAAAAGGTGAGATGGTTTCTGTTATTTGTTCTAGAATATAAGAAGTCAATCCTCTTCCCAGTCAATTTCCCAGTAGAAGATACAGAAATTTTTTTAAAATTGTATTCAAATAACTTTATTCATAATAGCCAAAGACTTTCAAAAAAGGAAAATTTAGCTTGGACTGAGAAACAAACAAATAAACAGCAATAATGAAGCAGCCTTGTAGTTACAATGAAACTGTCCTTTCTAACACAAGGTTAATGGAATCTTTGAGTGAGCATGGGTTTCTTACTCAACAATGAACATTGGTCTTTAATTCCAGACTTTAACATATTTGCTGTTTGAAATTAGAATGTTAAGGACTATCTTACTTTTGATATAGAGTAGTTTTTCCACTGTTATGATCTCTTGTATTGTGAGTGAGGCTTGAGGAGTTCCAAAAGCATTTCCCACATTCCTTACATTCATAAAGCCTCTCTCCACTATGAACTAGAAATACAGAATTATTGGCATAGTCTGAGGAGGAAATCCTGTTTCCAGAGAGAGAAAAAAATTTCCTTTATAAAAGGGATAGATATAAAAAGTAGAAGTGAGGAAAGAATGGCTTTTCCTTGGGAAGGAATGCTGATGGAAACAACATAGATATTTGTGAATGTTGGAGAGGGAGAAATGAAAGCAACCAAGAGAAAGAGGAGCCACTACAACTCTACCCTGAAATTGACCATAGGTATTACGTTCATCACTGTTCCAAAGATGGAGAAGACATTTCTTCAATTCATCCTCTTATGAGGACAAGTAGAACGTAGGAATTATTGAGATGCAGTGCCAGATCATTTTAGGTTTGCATTCTCAATCCGGTGCTTGCTAGGCTACTCAGAACTTTGGTTTCCTCATCTGCAAGTAAGGGTAACCATGGCCATTCCACGTGACACAGTAGAATTGCCTCAAGGGTTTTCTTGACTGCAACATCTATACCACTACTGGTGCCACCAGGTCTCCTTCGTCAAAATCAACTTGACAGCAGGCAACAACAAGAAAGTAATGATGATAATATCTTATATTGTTGTTGTAAGAATTAAATGTGATAAATTACATGGTGAAGTTTCCATAATAATAAATATTGGTCATTATTAGCCTTTTTAGGTTCCTGGCCATATCATTTATTGTCCCCTTATATTTAATTTCCTTGGAAGTAAATAAGGCTATGGATGAAGAGGTACAAATCCTTGTAAGAACTTTATCTTATTAATTAGTACATTCTCAGTACATAGCATAGTAATTGGCACACAGATGGTCAATACTGAATAAAGCAATGAAGAAATTATATTAAGAAACCTAATTTTAATTAAAAATTAGTATCATCATCTTTATAGAAAGATAACTATTATAATGTATATGTATATTTTTGGTGGCTTAAATGTATTCTGAAAGATAAATTTTTATTATTATTTTGTTTAAGTAGGTGATTAGATGACATATCCAAGTTCTTTCCACTCTGTAATTCTATGAAAATATTAAGTATTCCCAATATCATCATGTCTTATTCACTGCTACCTTGATACCATTTCTCTGCCACTGAGTCCATTCTGACTTACAGTGAGCCCACAGAATAAGGAAGAGCTGCCTCTGGGGGTTTCTGAGACTGTAGCTGTTTACAATAAGCTCATCTTTCCCCTGTGGAGCGGCTGGTGGTTTTGACCTGCAGCCCATCATGCAACCCAGGACACCACCAGGGCTCCTGGCCAGGGATTCAGATTCACAACCAGTCAAAGCAAAAGGCCATAAGAGACGAAAGAGAACATCTGGATAGTGATGTATCAAATGTAGCACCGACCAAGTGCTCCTGGTCATCCTGAATAAGCAACCATCTGCCAACGCCAGAAAGATACCACAGCCCACACCAATCCAACCAACAGACTAAAGAAAAGCTAAGAAAATAAATAAATTAGTTTTTGCCTAATAACTAAAAGATGAGCAGAGTTATTTAAACAACAAATCTCTGAGGTTTTTTAAAAGTACAATTTGACTTTACCTAATCCATTACGATGAAAAAAAAATTAATGAGGATATGAGATGTCCATGTCATAGAGCCCTTTTAGCAAAGGAAAAGGATTCAACATCTCTGAGAAGATGCCCCTCACAAATATTCTAGAACAACTACTCATTATAGTAGCTATTTTTGTGTGTCATAGGGCAAAGATATTGCTTAGAACTCAAAGTTACTCTAATTGAATCTTTTTGGTGGAATGGCATAATTCCAATTGGTGGGAAAATTACTCACAATGTTGTTTCCCTATATTTGCAGAAGCTATAAAAGAGGAAGAAAAAAGACTGAAATTGTAGAACTTCTACCAATTTTTCTATGTCCCCAAAGTAACTGGCCTTTAATTTAACAGAGCATGTCATGAGTTTTACATATGCAAAGATAGATCAGAGTCCTGTAACTAGCAGGGGGGGGAATTTATTTGAAAATAAGAGGTAGAAGTTGTGATGAAGTGATGTGTCCCTTCATGAAGTCATGAACAACAGAACCAGTGATTGCTAACTGTGGAAAATGAGCAGTGTAAAGATCCAATAGACAGAAGTACTGAGTACGTTAAAAAATGTGAATGTACAATAATTCAATTTAAGACATTTTACTAGAATATTGTAAATTCCATTCCCCTGGCCCAAACCCTCAATCAAATTTCACACACACATAGCTTTTTGTATCTGCTGTGATTTTTTTTTTTTTCCAGAAAAGTATCGTATTCCGTGGCTGGATCGGCACAGTGCATACAGAAAACGTTTGCCAAAAGAGAGGAGATAATAGTGAGCTCAGAGTTCCGCGGTGGCAGGAAAGTGGACTTGAAAACAGCAATGAGACTGTTATATTGTCCAGAGAAATCCTGGAGGACATTGGAGTCCTCAGCAAGTGTGAAATGGCAGATTTTTCTATTGTGTAATGTCCAAAGATAGAGACGATCGATTTTTGGCTGAATGTAACAGAAAATGCTGGTCCAACTTGTCTTACACACAGAGGGATCTGTTCTCTCACATAGCAGGAAGTATAGAGGAAGAGCAGGAAACAGAGAGGAAGCCTTCGTTGACTCAGTGCCTCAATGATGTCATCCCGGATCCAGCTTCTTTTCATATCTCCACTCTAACATCGGGCAGCAACATGGCTATACCAGGTCTGGAAACATCCAGAAGCTGGGAAGAGGCCATTTCTTGGAAACTCCTTTCAAATGAGAAAGTCTTCCTAAGACACCATTCCAACGGATGTCTCTTTGTCCAGAACTGAATCACATCTTGCCACAAAGTCAGTATCCTGGCAAGGGGAATGGGAGCACCCTGATTGGCTTATCCCAAACAGGGTTTATTCTTGGGCTGGGGATGAGTCACCTACAGAGTGGTGAGGAGTGGATACCTAACCAAACAAGCGTTGCTGGGGATAGAGTACAACATGCACTAACATTCAATTTTCACTGAAGTCAGTATGTTGCAGGACTGTTCTCTTAATGATAATATATGATAGAAAAGACAGAGGAGCCATTTACACAAAGTACTTAGACAGCTTGCAATTTGTTAAGGCCAGCTTGATTAGCTGTATTATAATCATAAATAATGCTTTCTTTTTGTTTGTTTTTGTTTTTTTAGAAATAATTGTTTCAATGGTTCCCTCAAAATACCTTCTGTTTAAATGGGAAGAGCATAATGGAGACTCAAACTTGTTTTTTGTTGTTGTTTTGGTTATTTTTAGCATAAAAAGAAAGAATACATGTAAAATCCTTCAGTCACCTTAAGGCATAATATCTTATTAAAACTGACAAAAGGAGAGTATAAAAACCAAATAGAAAAAAGATCAAATAGAAGGAGCAGAGATAAAAGATGGGACTGTTGAACTTGACGCGGGTGGAAAACACACTTAGAAGAAGACAATAACAGTATGCTTTTAATTGATGAGCTGGTGCATGGATAATAGGGTATACAGGTTTATTCTGAGTAAAGGCAGGAGTAACAGTGAGATATATTTCAGTTTTATACACCATGGACATATCTAATAACTAAAACTGCCCCCATTGATTTCCTCACTGGACATTTCTGAGTAGTGCCTGCATTGTTCAGTTGCAATGTTATTGAGAGATCCTTGTTTTGGGTGTGAAACAGATCATGTCAAAGTGATTTTGTAAACCTACATGTGAGCTGCCATGCTGACTCACAGACTGGCAACTTTTTCCAAAACAGGTCCCTTCTTCCATTCTTCCTGGTGACTGA
>NW_022103904.1:5606002-5616936 GCF_000313985.2 Echinops telfairi
AATAGGTTCTGACTCAGAGGGACCCTTTGTACAACAAAAAAACACTACCTGGCCCTACATTTTCTTAACAATTGTTCCTATATTTGAGCCCATTGTTACAACCACTCGTGGAGGATCGCTCTCATTTTGGCTGACCCTTGACTTTACTATGCATGATGTCTTTCTCCAGGGACTGGTTCCTCCTGATGACATATATAAAGTATAAAATATGAAGTCTCGCCATCTTTGTTTCTAAGGAGCATTCTGGTTGTCCAAAATCAATTTGTTAGTTCTCCTGCAGTCCCTGACGTATTTAAGATTCTTCACCAGCACCAGCATTCAAAGGCGTCAAGTCTAATTCCGTCTGCCTTATTCCTTGCCCAGGTCTCACAAGCATATGAGGCCATTGAAGATACTGAGGCATGGGCCAAGTGCACCTTAAGTCTTCAATGTGACATCTTTGCTGCTTGTCACTTAAAAGAGTCCTTTGGCAGCAAAGTTGCTGAATACAATGCATCATTAGATTCAATTTCTTAACTATAATTTCTATGGGCATTGATTATGGATCCAAGTAAAGTTATATCCTTGAAAACATCAGTCTTTTCTTCATTTATTGTGATACTGCTTATTGGTGCAGTTGTAACGACTATGTTTCTGTTGAGGTGTAATCCACATCAAAACCACTTAATCTTTGGGCTCCATAAGTAAGTGCTTCAAGAACCACTTGCCTTTGAGCAAGCAAGGTTGGGTTATTTACATACTGAGGTTGTTAATGATTCTCCCTCCTATCCTGACACCTCATTCTTCTTCATATCAGTTTCTTAGACTATTTGTGTAGCAAACACACTGAATAAGTATGCTGAAAGGATACATGCTGACACACACTTTTCCTGATTCAAAACCAGAATATTCTGTGACTATGTTTCAAAAACTGCCTCTTGGGCTGTGTATAGGTTCCACATGAATGCAATTAAGTGTTTTGAAATTCCAAGCCTTTGCCATATTACCCATAATTTATGATTTTCCCAGCTGAATGTCTTTCCATAATCAATGAAATATCTTTCTGGTGGTCTCTGTTTTCAGCGAACCTGGCTTGAATTTCTGCCAGTTCCTTTTCAATGTACTTCTGTGACTGTTTTTAAAGGGTCTTGAGCAAAATTTTACTTGTGTGTGATAGCAATTATATTGCTCAATAATTTACACATTCTATTGGGTCAACTTTCTTTGGAATAGGAACAAATGTATAGCAAAGTGGAATTAGGGTTGCACATTGAATTAACATTGTTAATTAGATGGCTTTAAGATGGGAGTTTATTTTGAATTTTTCAGGTGTTCCCAGTGGAATCACAAGTGTCCTTAGAAATGGGAGACAGATGGGAAGAGGGACCTAGAGAGACAGCAATGTGAGAAGGGCCCAGCCCAACATTGCTGGCTTTGAAGATGTAGGAAGGAGGTTACAAGCCAAGCAATGTAGCAGACTCAAGAAACTGAAAAAGGAAAGGCAATAGATTTGTGGGATACAAAATGATTTCTCCCAGTTGTCTCCCCCAAATATATGCCAAACTCAAGACGCTGCTTGCTACACATGGTAAATGACTGACACTAAGAGGTCAGCAAACGTAGGTCAGAGGTTATTCTCCTTAAGGGTATCTAGAGCAACCAGACTGTATATTCTGACTCACATTAAATAGGGCCCACTCCCTTCTGATACTGTTCCCTTGAAGGAGAGCCCAAAGGCAAAGTCGGGACCACTCAAAGATGACTAAGGTTAGGCTACTATATTGAGTCCAGGGTCCGCCCATCTTGCTACATATGTACCTCTATTCCCTCCCTTTACTATTGCGTGTACACCCCTAGGTCAGCCTCCTCCTATTGCTTGTATTTCCGAAGTTACAACCCCTTCCTATGATGTAGGTCGTTATCTGAAATCAGGCGGCTTGAATGCCCCCAAAGATATATAAACTTTGGTTGGAAATTAAACCTCATGAGAGCTCTCTCCTCCTTTCATCTCCCACCTCCACGTGTACCACCAAGAGGAGCTGAGGTGAGCATGCTATGTTACTCTCTCTCCTATCTCTTGTACTCTCTATGACTTTACTATAATCTTTAAAAATCTTAACCATATGATTGCACCTATCAAACCCATGATTAGTTGGGGTCGGGGGACTAGTTACCCCCACATAGGTGCTCCTGAAGAGTCTCCCACAAAGAATGTATCCTAGCAACACCTTAACCCCAAGGAGATTCGTAGAAGCAAGGGTATGCATGAAATGCCACTTGCCTCTAGTTCTAAGATCTTTCAATAGCCAGCAATTTCTTAAATTCCTATGAAATATTTAGTTCAGTCTCCTAGAGAAGTTAAAAATTGTGTGCGTGTTGCATACGTGTGTGTGTGTGTGTGTGTGTGTGTGTGTAGACGCCCTAGTTTTGCCTACCTAGGGAATATATGAAAAGTACCTGTGTTGAGCAAGTAACCACAGGAAAAAGAAGAAGTAACTGAGGAACAGGGAGTGAAAGATGGAGTAAAAGGAGGAGAAATGTTTAGAACAGAGAAAAAGAGAAAGCCAGAAAACAAAGGAGGAAGAAAGTGTGAAAGCTAAGAGTGCTTAGGAAACTAAGTTAGGATGATCTTGTCTGTAATAAGCACCCAATGTTACAGCATTAATGCTGTAGCAGCTAATTACTTAATATGGCCCTTCTAGACATAGTCATCCCTCTGTGATGTATTGTAAACCCTAGACTCTGAACTTGTGGTTATAGTTCTATTTTGAAGTGAGTTGTCTGTAATGCTAATGAGGCAGGATTAATGTGGGCTCTATCAGGAGTCCTTGCCTTACTAGATTCAAGTCACCATCCTTACTTTCTTGGGGGGTGCGGTCTGCAGATTTGCTGTCATGTTTGATATCTTCAATAATTTTAAAAACAACAAAAAAAGACTTCCTGTTTAAGCTATTCCCTTAGTAAGCAAACTACCAGCTGTCAGATGGGGTCACAGGATAGGCTGACACTAGATCTGACCTAGCACGCACAGATGTGATCAGTATGTCTTCTGTTTAACCTTTGACAGCAGAATGCAAAAAAACTGCACCTCCATCAAAACTCAGGATGTAGGCAAGATACCATCTTTGTGATGCCTGCTCCCCTCTTTCTCTACTAAGCTTATGCAGAAGACTAATGCTGAGTCAATCAGACCTAGGGTGAGGGTGTACGCCCCCTGGGCCAGCCAGCACTCAAGGAACCCTCTTGGTGATGGGAATCTCAATGATATTACTGTATATACTCAAGTATAAGCCAACCCAAATTATCAGCCGAGGCACCTAATTTTACCACAAAAACTGCATTAAAAAATGTGCTGAAAAACTCGGTTTATACACCAGTCTATATGTCTATATGGTACTTTGCTTGGCTAATAAATTGAGACATTCTTTCATGCTCAGTCATTTTGTGTCTTTAGCTGCACTGAGCAATGCTCTTGTTCTGGATCTTGTCTCAGGCTCACCTTACATCTGACTTTTGGTTCTTGAAGCTTGAGCCAGAATCCTAACCTGATTTACCAGCTTCCACAGCCTGGTGAATCAACAAGCAATTTGGCGTGAGTGAGGAAAATCCTCCAGACATATTTCTAAAGTATGGATTGGGGATTTGTCAGCCTCCAAAGACACACAAGCCATTTCCTTTGTGTGTGGTCAGAAGCTGCAGTGAATTGTGAAAGCCTGGGAAGTGTGGAGAGAAGTGGTGGTTGATATCAGAGATGATGAAGTGGTATACCATTTTGGAAATGCTGGATATTCAGGATATCTTTAACTCCACATAAAAGTATCAACCCTCCTGCTGATCCTTCTAAAATAAATTATTCTTATAGGTACTGTGATTTCTTCTCAATTGAAAATATGTTTACTATAGTTATCACACAGAATTAAGTTCTATATTTTCTGGAGTTTCATTCCATATTTTATATTTTGAATAATTATGTACTAGTTCTCGATATCTACCGATAAAGAGTCTATGAAATCATAAGAAACAAAATGGATTTGGAGAGCATATAAATATTCTTAACAGTTCTTTCATTCATTAAATAAAAGACGTGGCATTGTAACTGCAGGCATTATTAAGAAATCACTTATGCAATCAATAATCTACTTATTACTTAATTGCCAGAAATACTGAGCTATGATTAATTTTATGCCACAGTAAAACTTTATTTATAAGCCTAATAATTCAGATTAAAATACTTTCAATCAGTGTAGAGCATACTAGTATAGCGAGCAGTCCAACATGTCAGAAATCCTTCAGAAAGTTGACTGTCATCTTTTCTACTCCTCCCTCCATTTTTATAAATGCTTATTGTTCAAGAACACAATAAAGAGATGAAAGCTATGCCAAAGACTTAGAGAAAAAAGCCTCTGGCCAGAAAGCAGGAGGACTAATGACCACAGGAAGAAAAGCTCTGAAAGGAGATCTGATGAAACTTCCAGAAAGTATTTTCAATATCTTGTTAGCAGATTCATAAATATAAAAAAATAAGACAAATAACTTAAAGATGACCAAATCTTTTAAAAATGAAACACAATCACATTTTCCTACTTGGTTATGCAGTAAATAATATTTACATGGTGTGTAAGTCTGGATAGACTAGAGAAACAAATTCATATAAACTCATACATGTATAAGAAAGAGCTTTAGATACAAGAGCAATTGAATATTAAGAAAACATCCCAGCCCAGTCCAGATCAAGTCCATAAGTCCGATATTAGCCCATATGTCCGATACCAATCTATAAAGTCCTCTTCAGACTTACGAAACACATGCAATGACACTGAATGCAGGAAGATCACAGGCCCGTGGGTGGAAAGTCTTGTGAATCCAGTGGTGGTGTACACAGCTCAGTGCTGGCAGGGGTCTCATGTGGCTTCTCCAGCTCCAAGGTTCTGGCTGCCATCAGCCTGTCTCCATGTGGCTTGTCAACCAGAATGTATCCTAGTAACTGAGCATAGCGAGGGAGTGTCTCCCACCTCCAAGGAGGAATAGTGGAGTTCCCAGAATCCTCAGGAGAAGGCTATGCCCACACATGGGCCTCATTAGCTATGACCTGATTGACAGGCTAGACTCTACCCCCGGCAATCTTAATCCACTCAAAGTGACAACAGATTACGTAACTACAACACATGGTCATAACAATATAAATGAAGTCACCAGGTGGTACAAATAGTTAACACGGTCTGATGCTAACCAAAAATAAAGGCATACATCCACTAGAAGCACATCAGAAGAAAGGCCTGATGATTTACTTGCAAACAATCAGTCACTGTAAACCCTATGTCTCATAGTTCAACTCTGACACAAATTAGGCAGCCATAGGTGAGAATAGACTCAAAAACAATTGGGCTTTTAAAGATGTTAACACTAATCAGTGCTTTATAAAACAACAACAACAACAACAACAGCGTTACCAAATTAAGAAGATGAGGAAAGTTTAGGGGTGGAGGGGGCAAAAGATGGGGCTTTCTGCTCTTGTAAACAGTCACAGTCCATAGGGGCTGTTCTACTCTATCCTATAGTGTTGCTATGAATCAGTACCAACTTGGCAGTGAGTTTGGGTTTGGGTGGTGGAGGGAGTCATGAGGCATGGTAAAGACTAGTAGGTATCAATGGCCATATGGAGTTAATAATTCTGTAATGGAAGACATTGAAGCTAATCTATAGAAAGAAACATAGGCACAATGTGCAAAAAGAGTCCTGGTTCCAATTATCAATAAGGATCAAACACACTTCTGAATTTCCAACTGCTTTTCCAATGGTTTTTGTTTTGTTCTATTTTCCCCAAATCATTCCATTTTTCTTAAGCCAGTTGGAGCAGGCTGTCACATGCAACCCAAAGATAAGATTATTCTATCACTGGGCTATACAGTGAACCCTCGTTTATCGCGGTTAATCGGTTCTAGACCCTACCGTGATAAATGAAATTCCGCGAAGTAGGATTCCTTATTTGTAAATCAAATATTTTCGTAGTTAGAGCATAGAGGACATGAAAAACACCCTTTAGTCACCATTACACTCGCATTACCCAATTTATTAAACGAAAAAGGGAAAATACAGTAAAACATTTTTAACGTTACAATTATCATTTATTATTTATTATATTATTTATGGCATCTAGTTTACAGTATTACATATTTCACATACAGTATTATTATACATAGTTCTTACAAATACTGTAATCAATGGCGTGCAACCTCCATGATTTTCTTGCCATCTTTGATCATATCCAAAAGTTTTACCTTTTCCTGGATGGTGAGCATCTTCCTCTGGCGCTTATTTTTATTGTCAGAAGGCTTAGAAGACGCAGCTCGTTTAGGAGCCATCATAGAGCTTAGATAAAATTTCTTAAAAATCGCAAACAATTACAGTACACTGTACAAAAGCAAAAATGCATCTGATACGTAGCTCCGATACATAGTGATGCAGACAGAAGCGTGTACAGTATGAGCCAATCAGTGGCAGTAATGACAGAGCATGCGCTGTTACGCAAAAACCACGATAGAGTGAAGCCGCGGAAGTCGAAGCGCGAAGTGGCGAGGGTTCACTGTACACAAATGTTTCGGTTTCCTTTTCCTTTGGGCACACGGCAAGATTGCCTACTTTGAGTAGGCATGGCTATGTGATTTGTTCCATCAATGAATTTTGAATAGATGTATGTTGCTTGAAGAACCAGGTTAAGATGTGACAGGTTCTCTTCCTCGGCAGTGATGGTTGAAACCCATGTTCCTTGGTGCCTCCAACTGAGAGGCAGTGAATGGCAGAGCGTCCCTATGAACCAGCATGGGACATGTAGTATAAGAAAGGAATGCATTTTCGAAATGTTATGATTTAGATAATCTACCTTACCTTGAATAACACCCGGGCCACTTACATTCATAAGATTTCCCCATGACTCATTCATTTAAAAAATTGATGCTAAGCCAATATGGAGAAGGACACTACACAAAACAGAGAGCATTCCAGTCCTCCCTAGTGAGTAAGGAAAACAAATAAGTAATTACAATGTCATGTGCTATAGACCAAGAAAAGTACTGGACACAAGGGGAGTGTGTACTTATGTCACCTACAGTGGTCAGGAAAGGCTTCCTGCATGAATTAATTTCTCATTTGTAATGGGGAAAAAGAGTAGGTGTTACTGGAACAGAGGAAGTAGATGGGGGTGGAGGGCATGCTGTGGAGGCAGGAGAAATAGCAGGAATAAGAAGACAGATAGTGGCAGTCTTAGTTTTACACATCAATCCTCTCCCCACTCCACTTCTTCTAGGGTGAGTTAACATTGTCGCATATATTCTGATTAAGAAAAACGTTGAAGCTATTATACAAAGTGATCTTAATTGCCAGCCAACTGCTTGACTTCAGAGCAACACTACATCTCTGTAGCAGTATCTGTGCAGTTATTTGAGTATTTTCTACATTGGAACCTAGTATCATATAAAATTAATTTAAAAAGTGAAACGCACTGCTGTTAAACAGTATAACTGAGATAAAGACCAAAAAATAAGAAGTAGGTTAACTTACAATCATGAACCTTTAGTCTAAATTGAAAGCCTGTGGAACAGATCATATGTTCAAAGGTAAGTTCAGGTGAAAGCTGAAGAAAGCTGAAACAAGTCCACAAGAGCAAAAATACAATTTTGAGCCTATCCCACTTTCATTTTGAGAACATCACAAGAACAGATTTGTTGCATTGAACACTAATGACAAAGACCTGATAAGCTGTGGGAGGACATCAGGAAGATCACCCATGAAAGCAAGAGGCTTTTAAAAAGACAAATGAGAAAGAAAAGGTCAAAGTGGATGTCAGAAGAGACTCTGAAACTCGCTCTTAATCAAAGAGTAGCTCAAGCAAAAGGAAGAAATACTGAAGTCCCACAGCTGAACAGAACATTTCAAAAGGCAGCTTGAGAAGACAAAGTAAAATATCATAATAAAATGTGCAAAGACTTAGAGTTAGAAAACCAAAAAGAAAAAAACATGCTCAGAATATCTTAAACTGAAAGAACTCTAGGAAAAAAAATTCAAGCCAAGCTGTGATATTGAAGGATTATATTGGCAAAATATTGACTGAGGCAGGAAGCATCAAGAGAAAATGGAACCAAGCCCTATCTGCAGGGTATCTGGTCCGACTGAGCCACTGGCAGATCCACTCTCGTCACAGGCAAGAGTCTCGAACAGCTTTGCTGTCAGGCAGAGACCATGAATTCAATACTTGGCCAGATGACCCGACCTGAGTTGGTTCTGTGTGCAAGTGTCTCTTACTTATTCCATGACAGAAACTTCCTCCCTGGCTTTTGAAATGTTGATGAAGGTCTTTTGTTTCTTATTATTTATATTTTTGGTCTTTATATTATTATTATTTTATAGTATATTTATATTATTGTTTTATCCTTTATGTTATTATTACTTTATCCTTTATATTATTATTATTATAAATTATTTTATAAAATAATTTGGTTATTACTGTTTCTGTTGGATTTCATAGTTTGTTACCCATAAGAGGAGTGGGTGCATAGTGATGTGGTGATAATAACGGATACAGGTGGTGCTAGGGAATGCAGGGGTGATAGGGAGGAAAAGAGGATTTCAGGAGTGGGAAAAGAAGATGGGAGTGGGGAGGGAGCACTACAACTGACTGTGATTACACAACTCACTCTAAAGGCAATTGAACCAATGAGGGGCAGTGTTCTAAAACTGATATGGTAACAATTGTACAATTCTCCTTGATATGATTGAACTATTGAAGTGTATTCTATATAAATTATGTGCCAGCAAAACTTTAAGAAAAAAAACAAAGAAAAGAAAATGGAGAGAATACAGAGTCACTGTACCAAAAAGAACAAGTCAGCATTCCATCATTTCAGGAGGTAGCACATGAGTACCAACTAATAGTATTGAAGGAAGAAGACCAAGCTGCACAAAAGCATGAGCTAAAAACAAGGCTCCAGAAATTGGTGGAATATCAATGAAAAGTTTCAACAAGCTGATGAAGAACTAGTACACACTCGCCTATGTCAGCAAATTTGGGAGACAGCTACTTGGCCAATTGACTAGAAGAAATCCATATTTGTAACCAGTCCAAAGAAAAGTGATCCAGTAGAAGGCTCAAATTATAGAACAATATCATTGATATCACATGCAAGGAACTTTGTGATGGAGATCACCCAACAGTAGTGGCAGCAGTACATTGACAGGAGTTCAGCGAGGGTTCAGAAGAGAACATGAAACAAGAGATATCATTGCTGACGCCAGATGGATCTTAACTGAAAGCAGAGAATACTAGAAAGATATTTACTTATGTTTTATTGATTATGCCAAGGTATTTGACTGTGTGGATCATAACAAACTATGGATAGCCTCAGTGATGGCATTTAAATAATTTAACAACCGATCCACTGCCCTCATGACCATTTTAAGTATAAAAAAGGATATACTGACAGGTAGTTTATTATTTCATACAGTTAATACTTAAATAAAGAAAATAAATGAGGTCACAAAACTAGATCATAAAAGCCTTAAAATATTTTTAAAAAGCCTTAAAATATACAAGGACCTATAGGTGACCTCCTCCCTGGGGGATGGACAACAGAAAAGTGGGTGAAGGTAGACGTCGGACAGGGCAAGATATGACAAAATAATAATTTATAAATTATCAAGGGCTCATGAGGGAGGGGGGAGCAGGGAGGGAGGGAAAAAATGAGGACCTAATGCCCGGGGCTTAAGTGGAGAGGAAATGTTTTGAGAATGATGAGGGCAATGAATGTACAAATGCGTTTTACACAATTGATGTATGTGTGGACTGTGATTAGAGTTGTATGAGCCCCTAATAAAATGATTTTTTTAAAAGCCTTAAAATATTAATGAAAAAAATCAATACCTGACAAAAAAGAATAAAACTGTCACTTAAGATATTGCCATATTGCTGCTTGATTGGCATCCTCACTTGCAATATTCTTTTGCTTGCATCCAAGCATCATCAACAGTGTGATTTATCCTTAATCAACTTCTCCCTGTAGGAGTAGGATCGCATTCTTTTAGAAGTAGACCAATTAGATAAGTCATTATGCTTGATATGTTAGAAACAGGTGACTTTTCTTCTCTGAACATATTATGTTCATCATTGGAAAACCGCTTTCCACTTCTGCTAAACTCACCACAATTGTTCTGACAATATTTTTAGCTCTTTGAACACTTTCAGCAATTGCATAATATACTCATAATATCTCGTGGGAATTTGGGGCATAACATGAAGCTGAAATGAAGGACAGGGTATCACTATCTAGTTGTGTGGCATTTTTTCTCTATGTTATATGTTTGTTTACTGAAGTAACAAACACAAGGGAATAAAATTGTAGTATTTAATTAAAAGTATAATGAGTTTCATGAATGAATAAATATTACAAGCATAATTACATCTATCTTTTTTCATACCTGTGGACAGAATTAACATTATTACAGGTGCTTAGAAAATGCTGTTGTACAGAGGACCGTTATAAAAGAGGAAGGGATGTGAATTTGTGATTTCCACATTGAGTGGTTGCCCAGACACCCATCTTAGAGAAAACCCTGATCACAATGCTATTTTAACAACTAGTTCTCAGAACTCAATGAACAATTAACTATTGGTTCTGCTGAAACAGTGCTAACCAGCTGAATGCCACCACTGGACAGCCTTGTTAAGAATGGGACTTCAATGTGCTCATGTGGAACATGTACATGGATCAAGAGGCAGTTGTGAGAACAGATCAAGGGAATACTGCATGGTCTAAAATCAGAAAAGGCATGCATTGGGTTGTATCTTCACCCTTTTTTTAAAAAAATCATTTTATTGGGGGCTCATACAATTCTTAACACAATCCATCCATCCATTGTGTCAAGCACATTTGTACATTTGTTGCCATCATCATTCTCAAAACATT
>NW_022103904.1:5617530-5626484 GCF_000313985.2 Echinops telfairi
TTCTGAGCTAGATGGCCGCTTGTTTATCTTCAAGCCTTTAAGACCCCAGATGCTATATCTTTCGATAGCCAGGCACCATCAGCTTTCTTCACCACATTTGCTTATGCACACATTTGTCTTCAGTGATCATATCGGGAAGGTAGGCATCCACTGATATGATTTTTAATTCTTTGATGTCTGATATCTGGTCCCTTCTATACCTCGATCTTCACCATTCTTAATTGATCTTATGCTGAGCCAATCAGAGAAGCTGGATTATATGAAGAAAAATATGGCATCAGGGTCAGAGGAAGACTTAACAACTTAAGATATGCAGATGATACAACCTTGTTTACTGAAAGTGAGGAAAATGTAGAGACCTTGCTGATAAAGATCAAAGCTTGCCTCCTACGCATGTGAAAGTTGGACATTGGGTAAGGAAGACAGAAAAAGAATCAATGTACTTAAGTTTACTGCTGGCAAAGCACATTGAAAGTACCCATGACTGCCAAAAGAACAAACAAATCTGTCTTAGAGACGTGCTTCTTTGTGCTTCTTGTTGTCAGGAGAGACCAGTTCCTGGTCAAGAACATCATGCTTGGTAAAGTATAGGGGCATCAAAAAAGAAGAAGATCCTTGAACAAGATGGATTGACACAATGGCAGCATTGATGGCTCAAACATAAGAACAATTGGGAGGGTAGCATGGACCCAGGCACTGTTCATACTGTTGTCCATGGATAGGTAGGGTCACTATGAGTTGAAACTGACTCAACAGTACCTAACAACAACAACATAAAATAACACCCATGAAAAATATACTTCTTAGAACAATCAACTCTATGAGCCAAACAGACAGCATTTGCCCAAATGCAAAGCTGAGAAGGTAAAGTGAAGCAGGAAAACCGGAAGCATGGCAATGGAGAAGACAGGGTGGAAGTGGAGAGAGGATGGATACATCGCAGGTGGATGTAGAGGGGGTAGCAACCAAAGCCAGGGAGCAATTTGTATATGAATCGGAAGTGAACTTGCTGTGTAAACGTTCATCTAAACATACTAAAATGTTCAGTACAGAAAGAGTTTGATTCTTAGTTTGCTACTTCAGTAATGTAGCAAATCTTTCGACTTATTTCTCAACACTACATATTTCACACGGTCACTAGGGAAACTTAACACAAATGTGTCAAAGGTATAAACAGTGCTCATAATTCTATTGCTAAGACATGTATTTTGAGTTGTTTTCATAAAGAATGCACAATTTGCTATTAAACAACTGCTTTTTTACCTGGTCCTAATACACCTGAGGCCTTTTTGTTTTGTTTAAGTTACTATAGGTAAAGTTAATGTATGCTCATATATTTTAAAATGCTAGTTGGTATATAATAGGCATGTACCTAAATATAATATGTACATTGCATAATCAAGAGTTTATATATGCATGGAACCAAAATCAAATCTGTTGCTGGTGCGTCAGTTCCAACTGAGGGTGGCCCCATGTGTTGCTGAGGAAAACTGTGCTCCATAGGCTTGTGGAACTAAACTTCACAGGGCTGTCTTGGCTGACAGCTTCATGGAAGCAGATTCCCATGCTTTCTTTCAAATGCTGCTGGGTCAAACACAAATCATTTGCATAGACATGATCTTTCAGGGGGAAAAATGTAATGAAGTCACCAAAGGAATGATAAAAATTTCATTTACTTCAGAAACACACACTGGACAAATCTCAGAGAGCTATGTATTTCTGATTAAACACCAATGTTCCCATGATATGATTCACAGGAAAAAATGTAGCTGTGTATAAATTTGGTATTTATCTATAGGGATATGAGGAATGAAAACATCATTACTGCCTTTTCCCTCTCTAGAAAGTATATATTAGCATAGGGTGAGGTCTGGGTCCTGGTACATTCTTCTGCAGGTGGAGATGCACTTTTTCCAGCACTATTTGTTGAAGAGGTTGTCCCTTTCCTATTTAATGCTTTTTTTTTTGGGTGCGGGGGAGTCCTTTGTCAATTACTACTAGGTGGATGCTTTTATCTGAGGTTTCTATCTTGTTCCATTGTTCTGTGCGTCTATCACTGTACCGGTACTATACCTCACCCCATGGACAAAATAGAACTCAAGATGGATTGGAGACTGAGATGTAAACCCCAGAGTTATAAGGATCATCAGTAAGAAAATTGGGACAAATTTAAGGGCCCTCTTGCAGGGCATACACAGACTAACAAATATAATAAAGGAGACATACAATGGAAGAAAAACCACATGACTAGGATCTATTAAAAATACACTTATGCACATCCATAGACTTTATCAAAATGTTAAAGTGAGGCCCCATGGATTTGGAAAAACCTTTAACAATGACACAAAGGACAAGAGACTAATTACTAAAATCTAAAGAATTCCAAAACACCTCAATAAGAAAAAAATTCTGACTAAAAGATGGACAATAGGCATGAATAGACAATTCACAGGGATGCCATTGAAATAGCTAAGAAACACATGAGGAAATGCTCACGATCACTAGCCATCTGGAAAATACAAATCAAAACAACAGTGTAGCAATACCACCTTACACCCACATTGAAAGCCCCATTTAAAAAACAAATTTAAAAAAAACAAAACCCAGAATCACAAAGCTAGAGAGGGTGAGGGAAGATTGGAGCTTTTATGCACTGCTGGTGGGTTTATAAAGATGTCCAACTTATTATAGAAAGCTATACATTTATTGTAGCACAGTCTACAATAGCAAAAATCTAGACACAGTCCAAATGCCCATCAGTAAAATGGACAAAGAAACTGGTACATACACACAATGGAATACTCTGTATCCCTAAAAACTAGCAATGAAATACCTCATGACATAGAGGGACCTGAAAACCATTATGCTGAGTGAAGTTAGTCAATCACAAACAGACAAATACTGTATGAATCCACTACAATAACTGTAACCACCAAGACAAAGGCAGGCTTCTTCATGTAATATAATTTGGGCTCCCACATGAGGTAGAGAGCCTATCTTGTGCCCATGAGCCTTCTAGAACTCCCTTTATATTTACATCTTAAAAACCACTTTGACAGAGGTGACCTTACCTTAGCTAGGCTCAGTATCTCAGGATGGGAGAAAAGAGAGAAGACCATTCCATTGCTGCCATTCAACATTGCACTAAGGTCACCCCAAATCAATAGACATTTCTACAAACCTTACTGGTAATTCAGATCAAGACATATCAGGGTGGGGGTGGTGATGAATGCATGTCTCAGAGAAGGCAATTGCACTTCTGTTGGCGGGTAAGCCTAGATTAGCAGCCTTCCATCGAGAAAAAACGCTTTAAAAATCCTTATATAAAACCCAAGGAGAGAATACACCTGGATTATGTTCCTAATTGGACACTTTTTTCCCCCTAACCACCTCATCTATCACTTACTTTTTTACATCATTTTATCGTGGGCTCGTACAACTCCTATCAACAATCCACACATACATCGTGTCAACCACATCCGTACATTTTTTGCCTAATTGGACACTTTTGACCTAGTTTCTATTCAGCCTTCAGTGACCCGAGCTATGTGCTATAAACTAAGGACTTTAGATTCTCATCCTTCATAAGCCATACCAGAAGGATTCAATGTGAAACTCCCACTAAATGAGTTAGGCTTTAATTCAAACACACTTATAGCAAATTTAAGGAGCCAACATACTTCCTTGGATTTAAGGCTGAAATGCAGAAGATTGCATTCCATAATCCCAAGATTATGGAATTGGCGGCTCTTGAACTTTGGTTTGGATCTCTTGCTTTGAGTGTTCCCCAATAAATGATGGTCTGAGACTACCACATATTTACTAGTTCCAGGCTGCTATCTTATGACATGTATTATTCTGGTAGGCAGGTTCTGCTTTTGTGAATGAGTGTTATTGAAAGTTTTGCCCTATCACAAACCCCAATTGTTTGTGTAAATAGTGTCCAATCATTTAAGAGCTCATGTGTTTTGGTTGAATGCCACCTTACACTTGAACAATTTCCTTTTCTCAACGATGTTTTAAATTCTACACTATTGACTAAATCATTGGCATTATCAATAGAATCACCTTATGCTCCAGGGAGATGATTTATAATGTTCGATATCATAAAATGATAATGGTGTCTCTAAAGTGAACCAGAGACATATATAAACCATAGATATATGAGTGGATTTGGAGGCACATACTTAATCCTAGCTCTAAGAACAATAAATTCTTGTGACATGGTACTACTCCATATTTGCCCTCATGGAGAGATCATTGAAGATATGGATGGTATAGCAAAGTGTGGTGAAGAAACCAGATGGTCCCTGGCTATGACAAAGAATTGCTTCCAGGGTCTTAAAGATTTAACTTAAAATAAGCAGTCATCTTAAGTGAGGTGTCAATTAAGTCCTCATACTAGCCTGCATGATCCAAGGATTGTAAATAATAAAATCCAAATCTGAGGAGGGAATGGTATTAGCATTTAACTTCTGAATATTCGGTATACAGAAGGCTATGGATGACACTGGAAGCCCAAAATCCATTTACAAGGTTCCCACATGGATTAAACCTCTGTTGAATCCCCTCTCACCACAGTTGAGGGATGTGACTAGCCATGCTATCAGACAGAGAGCATTGTAAAGTCAATTAAGGCAGATGTAGTTAGGTGAAAATGTAATACCTTATACTTTGTTCTTCCTTTTGACCCATTTTAGGAAGATGAGACTTTCTACTCCTGTAAAAAGTTACAATATCAGAAACTCAGAGGACCACTTCTGCCTTGTTCTTTGGGTTGCTATGAGTCAGTATTAACTCTATAGCAGTGAATTTTTTGTTTGTTGACCCATTTTAGAGTTATTTTTAATATTGTTTATTTTCTTTTCAATTGAGGTTTTGCTGATTTGTCATTTTTTTGTTTGCTTACATCCTGTTGGTGTTTTGTATTAGTTTCTGTATATGCATTCCATAGATATAGTAACTGGATTAACAATTAAAGGCAAAGCAAGGGAGGCTGTGGGGAAATGGAGAGCTAACAATAAGTCTGAGAAGAAAATGTTCCAAATTTAATTGTGGTGATGATTGTATATCTCTTCTTAATATGACTGAATGATTCAAGTATATGATATGTGAACTATATGCCAATAAGATCATTTTTAAGTATATATTAGCTGTAACTATATGTAAACTTACTTTAAACTTTTCCTCTTTTACTAGCAAACTATATTTGTTATTACACAAAGCATTATAAAAAATAATAGAAATTAAACCCATGAGTCAAAAAAGGTATCTAAGCTTTTTTTTTTCATTTCTAAAGTTTGTTGTTGTTGATTTTAAATTTAAAGCAAAATCCAGTTTGAACCATAAAATCCAGTTTTTGAGCCACAAGTTAAAGATTTTTAATATACTTCTAAAATGACTATATACTCAATAGTGAAACAGAATTAATAACATAACCTAAATGTGAAGTCTTCCTTCCAGTAGTTTATATATTTTCTTAGGATTAATTACATTTTAAAAAAAATCACTAACAGAACTGCACAAAAACAGAAAGCCATTTTTAAAATCACTTGTCCAAATTTATCGTTATGATGCTTGGATAAAGAAGAAAGGTCTTTACCAATAATTTGGGGGCTTTCCCTTTTTAATCAGGAAGCAGTTGGTGTTGTTTTTTGCTGCAAAGTCTTTTTATACTCAATCCCGCTAAATTATTGGTATATAGAAATCCGCATTGTAATATTTTGTGAGTCACTCATCAAGCTGGCCTTTTCCCTCTCATGCAGGTTGGGACCTACATGCATTGTCTACACTGACTAGTCCTGGAAGGCAAAGAACTTCCTTATTGCTCTAACCCTGCTTTAAAGCAAAATCCTTCATTCCTCGGAGGTGTCCGGGCAGCAAATTTAGAAATGTTTATGAGTTCTTCTGGATACTGCTGCTAATTATTAATATGTGCTCACAATGATGCCCTTTCATCCAAGTACCTCAAAGAGCTTTTAAAGTATTAATTTATTTCTGATAATACCTCTGAGGTTCATGCCAGTAGAAAGTTATTATTATCTCTATTTTACAGAGGGAGAATCTAGGGCATAGAGAGGTTGTGACTTTGCTAGGGTCATATAGCAATTAAGTAACAAAAAGAGACTGCAAGTTAATTCTTCTCATTTCCAGTTCAGGATAATATATATTATGTGGCCATTGAATACATTTAAATATACTTCTATTCTAGGAAAAGTTAGAATACATTTGACTAATTTTACAACTTGAAGCTGATGAGAGAGTTCCTGATATTTATGTTCCAAAAATGTTGCTACACAGGAACATAAAGTAAAAACTAATAATTAGTTTGGTTTGCTGCTGTAACTAGTATTTACAGGCCTTTGCTATTTGTGGATTTCTGAGGCCTCTGCTCAAAAAGGACCCTTTCACTTCATGTTGCTTTTTGGTAGTTCAGCAAGGCTGTGAACAACGAAGCAGGAGCTGAGAGACAGGTTGACTAATGAACTTGAAGTTGTCCTTCATTGTGTTCTCTTTGCTCACTCTTCTCGAACTCATCTTACGTCTAGGTCTCTTGTACTAACAAACTATTTATTAATACATAAAGCATGATAAAACATAATAGAAATTAAACCTGAGTCAAAAGATATCTAAGCATTTAAATTTTTTCCTAGTTTTTTATTGTAAATTTAAAGCAACATCCAGTTTGAATTATAAAACCCAGTTTGAAACACAAGTGTAAATACAATATTTACATCACCTACTAGTCTTAATTTTGGACTCATAGCTAGCCTAACAAAATTGTTGGCTGTTAATAATGAAATAAACATATTTATATTGGGTTTTCAAATTTAATTTTATTTATATTGTTAAAATATCAACATAATACTTCATTTTATGAGTATATTTTTCAACACCAGTTACCAGTCATACATTGTTTCTGGTAAGACCAACCTATGGTCCTTAGAAGTCTTGACTACTGGTCAATAGATTATCAAACAGCATGCATCATCAAATCAGATTTCTCTTTTTTTGTGTGTGCAAAGGTTTACACAGCAGTGTAAGCTCCTGTTCAATAATTTCTACACAGGTTGTTCAGTGACATTGGCAACATGTTTTACAATGCCTGAACATTCTTTCTTTCTGGTCATTCCATTTCTCTTCCTCTACTTTCCCTGCACCCTTTAACGTGGCCATCCTTGTTTTTAAGTAATAGACTTTCTCTGTCTCAGTTGATTTTTTTTTAAGTAACACAGCAATACTTAGGGGTGATTTTTTTTTTTAGCCAGTCTGTTATTTAGCTACAAGATGATCTCAGGGGTTAGTTTCTGCTCAAGGTTGAAGAGGATTTCTGGGCAAGTCCTCCAGTCTCAGCCAGTCCAGTTGGGCTGGTTTTATTTTGTTGGAATTTGAAGGTCAGTTCCACATTTTTCGATTTTATCCAAGTCCATCTACTTGTAGCCCTGGCTAACTGAGTCGGTAGTAGTGAGTTGTTCTGCCTTTTTTTTTCAATGCAATATTTCAGGAATGTTCGCAAGTAGAGAACAAAACAAAACACCCTAGCTCCAAAACTGTGTTCAAGGAAGTAGAGTGCATTGTTGGCTTTGACGTGGTGGTCCCAACCCACGCTGTTTCTAACTCCTCCCTAGAACTCTAGGTCCAGACAGCCACTGCCATAAGGCAGCATCTGCTCACTGGCATTTTGAAGTCATCACCTCCAAAACTAGACTAAGTTCGTTGATCTGTTCTCCACCAGCAGCATGGCTTCAACTGGAAATCTGTTCAGGGGCATCCTTCGACTTGAATCTCTGAGGGGGCTCCGCTTTGCTTCTCCGTGGCACGGACCGTACCTTATGAGCGGCTCCTGCCTGCTTCTCCAACTTCAGCTTTTCAGCAATTTAGGCTTGAATTTTAAATCCTGTAACAACTATTCAGACTTCTGCACACACATAATTTCTTATCCCTGCACTTGTATACATGCTCTTTGTATCTGAATTCGGATCTGCCATCTCATGCCATTTTTGTGCTTGGAAAAACGCAAGTTATATCTTCCAAACTCTAAACCAGAGTTAGTAAATTCATCCATTCATTTTCTCTATACCTTGGTATATATATGTCACTTCTAATCAGTTAATTATTTGCTTTTATGTTTGCCTGGGCACTAGTGTAGGCTTTCCTTCAAAGTAAAGACTTAGTCATGTCCAGTACATAGTGGGTACTCAAAATTGGAGTGGGGGGGGGGGAGGTGTAGGGGGAATGGCAGTCATGGGATAAGACTATGTAACTCCTGACAGATGTTATAAAAACGATCTATGGAATCTGTGGTGGAAGTTAACAAAAATCGGATTCAGTGGAACTACTTCTAACTTCAGTTCCCAAATCAGAGCGTCTCGGGGGAAGCAGGATGATCTCAATGCCACATCAAGCTTCAGACCAGTCCGGTGTCACCCAGGGTCCCTGACCCACTGTGCCGCCGAGTTGTCCAAGGGTCTGCAGTCGGACAAGAGGCCCCGAGAACTAACGATCCTCTCCAGTAGGACAAGCGACCGACCCACTTCCCGGGATTCAGCCCGCCACAAGCCACGTCACCACCTCCTCTGGATGGGGCGTGGGTGGGGATGCGGACATCCTAAGAGGCTCAGGGAGCACCGGCTGCCCCACGACCAGCAAGATGGCGGCCTCCACCTTCCCTTCCTCTCCCCAAGAACCCCTCCGGGTCCCCAAGAGAGAGGCAGGACGTCGCAGCGCCGACGCCGAGATCCGGGCACCTCCGTGAGCCCCGAGACCACGCCCGGGCCCCTGGGACGTGACTTCACCTCTCGGGCGCAGGGAGCCGGCGTGGCGCCGCCCGAAAGGCAGCGTGGACAGTTCTCGGACGCGGGGGGTGGGAGCCAGCAGCCCCACACCCTCCCGACTATTGTTCTCCGGCCGCGGTCCTCGTCCGTCCTCCCCGCCGGCCGCGGACAGGAAGTCGC
>NW_022103904.1:5626860-5636155 GCF_000313985.2 Echinops telfairi
GAGCGCTGCCTCCCCGGGAAGCCCCGAGAGGGGCTCGGGCGCCGTGGGGGTGTGTCCGGGCGGAGGCCCAGACGCAGGGCCCCGCGGCCGAGATTGCACGTCCCGCGTCCTGCCCGTGGGGAACCCCCTGCGGGAGGAGCCCCGGCTGGAATCCGGGCGCCGCGTTCGTGTCTGCGGGCGAGTGCGCTCCGAGAGCGGGCGGCTGCGGCGACGTCCCCACGCCCGGCAGGCAGCTCCCCCGAGTTGGCCTCGCCAGAAGGTCACCCCGCATCTCCGGACGGTCCCTGACCCGCCAGGCTGAGGTCCCCGGGCGGTGCCCGGGAGCGCGGGCATCCTCCGCCGCAGTCTCCGCGCCTCCCTCTGCTCCCTTGCCCTTCCACCCCGTGCTTTATGCAAGCAGTTGGTTTTTCAAGCTTCTTCGCCGGTGTTTTGTGCCAGTTCAAGAAATAGCTTTTTCACCCTGAAGTCATTAGACTCGCCGCACTGAATTGCCAGCCCTGGGCTCCTTGCACAGGTTTAGTCCATATTTGGGTAATCCAGTCTGTAAAACGAGGAAGGGGTGTAGGTATTTTCGGTTGTGGGTCTTCAGCCGCCCTTCGTTCCTAAAGGATTTCCAGATGTGGAAGACGTGATTTGAATGTGTCAGCCAGGATAGGTGTGTGTGCAGTTGGGAAGCAATGACGGCGCAGAGGTGGCAGTGTTTGAAGGTTTAGGGAGAATTAGGGAGTTAGCTGGGGTTTACTTGAAAACCTGAATGTCCAGACTTGTGAGAGCTAATCCAAGTGTCATTGAGATACTGTAAGAACCCCAGAGCCACGCCCTACTTATTAAGTTGAAAAGCAGCTAATGTAGAAAATTGTGTTTGTTGTGGAGTAAAGAAACTTTTCTGGGGAAAAACATTTTTCCCCCTGCCATTTGAAGCCTCTCGTTTTTTTAGTTTTTTCTGCTTCCCTCCCCATTCAGAAAATTTGTAAGTTACACACTTAAAAGCAAATCATCATTTGAAGAATGACTATATAAGAACAAATGTTGGGTTCTTTTAATAAAACGTGTCATAAGTGAGTTATTTTGCTCAAAGCAAATTACAACTTGAATCATATTCCAAAATTTGAATAGTAAATTTCATTAGTAAATTCTAGGTTGGAGCTGTTCCCTTTTGCCTTAGGCTTTTTAATGTATCTAAATATACTTCATTAGCTTATGTTTTCTGACCCTGAATATAAAAAGAGTTATAAAATAACTCTTGTGACTTTTAAAACATTGTTTTTGGATCTTGAGTTTCATCAGGGCAGAAGCCCTATCTTACTCATCATTGTTTTCATGTGATGTGCCTGGAACATAGAAGCTACTTACGTATTTCTTCACGGTATGAATGAGTGAGTGTGTAAATGGTCTCACAGTCACCATCCAGGAGTCATTTATTTTTTGTTAGGTTAGGCTTTTTGTTGTTCCAGTTTATTGTATGAGGGTAAATTAAATATATATATTGCTTCCAACCCCCAGTTCATATATAATTAGGTTTATTCAAAACAGAATGTGTTTAAGTATGTCTCTTTGATTAAAGGTTGGCTGCTGACAAGTTCAGTAATACACCTGTCTTGGTCTCATTAGGGTGCCTTGAAAAAAAAGGATGCTTTCTATACTATGTGAAAAGAAAGACAATTTTGATGTCAGGACTAATAACAAAACTCACAGGGCATCCTTCCAGATTATTGAAGCTTTGCAACAAGTTTACAAGAATGTTGCCCCGATTAAAAACAAAACATGGTTTTTAGATGGATCAAGCATTTTAAAGAAGGTCATGGTGACCTCAAAGATGAACCAGAGATGACAGTCAATCTTGTCAAATGAAGAAACTGTAGCCAAAGTGCTGAAACTGGTGGAAGAAGCCTGTGGAGTTATTAGTGATGTGCTAGCTGCTGCAGTTGGGAATTCGCATGGTATCTATCGCCTTATCAACTTGAAGCAAACATCTTGACCTCAGCAAGTGTGAAGATGAGCTAGCTCAAAAAGCTGATCTCTCCGTCAATCCTTAAGCAAGATCAAAGCTCATGGAAATAATTTTACAGAACAAATTATAACAGGATGGATCTTGAATTTACCAGTACAATCCAGAGAGCAAGGTCAAATGAAAATAGTGACTTCTGAAGGGATCTGTTGGACCACTTACATTCAAAGTAGAGAGGCCAGCACAAGAGGTCATGGTGAATTTTTTTACATTCCAAAAAGGTCATCTTTGATTGACTTTTTTTTTTTTGGAGAGAGGATTTTTTTCACAGTCACTTATTAGAAAGAAGTTTTTAGGAAATGGAAAACTTCACGGGAAAAAAAGGCTAGAAATATTTTTTTTGGAAGAATTTTTTTTCTATTACAACAATGCACCTGCTCATCCTTCAAGGATAGTATCTGAGGTTACGTTCTTGAGAGAAGCCAAACCAGTGAAGCTTATATATGAGGCAGTTTCAAAAACGGTATGGAAAAATGGGGTTAAAGGATCATGGACTTTTTGCAAGAACATTTTTGAAGCCCCCTTGTGTGTATATTTTTGTTGTTATTAGGGACCATTGAGTCAGTTCACACCCATAGCGACCCTGTGCACAACAGCAGAAAACACTGCCCAGTGCTTTGCCATCCTCACAATTGTTCCTCTGCCCGAGCCTATTGTCGCAGTCATCGTGTCAGTCCATCTCCTTGAGGGCCTTCCTCTTTTTCTCGGCCCCTCCACTGTACCAAGCAGGATGTCCTTCTCCAGAGACTGGCCTCTCCTGACAAGATGGCCAAAAGTACTTAGAAGTGTTGCCATCCTTGCCTTTAAGGAGCACTCTAGACATACTTCTTCCAAGACAGATTTGGTTGTCCTCTTAGCAGACTATGGTACTTTAAATATTCTTCATCAGCACCACAGTTCAAGTGCAGTGGTTCTTCTTCAGTCTTCCTTGTTCAGTGTCCACCTTTCACATGCAGATACGGCAATTGAAAATGCTTGGCTTAGGTCAGGAGTACCTTAGTCCTCAGAGTAACATCTTTGCCTTTCAGTACTCTAGGGCAGTGGTTCTCAACCTGTGGGTCGCGACCCCTTTGGGGGTTGAACGACCTTTTCACAGGGGTCGCCTGATTCATAACAGTAGCAAAATTACAGTTAGGAAGTAGCAACACAAATCATTTCATGGTTGGGAGGTCACCACAACATGAGGAACTGTATTAAAGGGTATGGCATTAGGAAGGTTGAGAACCACTGCTCTAAAAGTTTTGTGCAGCTGATTTACCCAATGCTGTACATCTTTTGATCTATTGACTGCTGCTTCCATGAGCATTGATTGTGGATCCAAGCAAGACAAAAATCCTTGACCACTTTAACCTTTTCTCCGTTTATCATGATGTTTCCTATTGATCCAGTTGTCTATACTGATGACTACCATCCTGGATCACCAGTAGCAAGTGCTTCAACTCCTCTCCACTTTCAGCAAGCAAGGTTGTGTCATTTGCACTTCACTTGCAGCCTGTTAATAAGTCTTCTTCCAATCCCGATGCCCCATTCTTCATAGAATGCAGTTTCTCTGCTTACCGGCTCAGCATACAGATTCAATAAGTGTGGTGAGAGGTTACAACCCTGACACACACCTTCCCTGATGTTAAGCCATGCTGTTCTTGTTCTGTTTGCAGAACTGCCTTTTAAGATATATACAAGATCCTCAGGACCACAATGAGGTGTTCTGAAATTTCCATTCTTCTCAAGGTTATCCATAGTTTATTATGGTCCACACAATTCAATGCCTTGGCACCGTCAAGGAAACACAAGTAAACTTTTTTCCGTTATTCTCCGTGATCATCCAAGAGCCATCTGATGTCAGCAGTGATGTTCCTTGTTTCACGTCCTCTTCTGAATCTGACCTGAACCTCTGGCAGCTCCCTGTCAATGTACTACTGCAACCATTATTAGGTGATCTTCGAGAATATTTTATTTGCATGAGATATCAATGATATTGTTTTATAGTTTGAGCATTTTGTTGGGTCACTTTTCTTTGGAATGGTCACAGATATGGATAGCTTCCAATAAATTGACCAAATAGCTGTCTTCCAAATATCCTGGTAGAGATGAGTGGTTGCTTCATCAACTTACTGAGACATTTCAATCTATATTCCACCAATTCCTTGAGCCTAGTCTTTGACCAATGCCTGCAGTAAAGCTTGAGCTTCTTCTTTTGGCACTGTTGGTTCTTGTTCTTATCCTGCTGCCTGAAATAATGGTGTTCGCTTTGGGTGACCCTGCTGGTATTTGAAATACCAGTGACATAGCTTCAGCATCATGCCAACACACAATCCACCACCGTATGACAAACTGACAGACAAGTGGCGGAGACAAATCCATGGAAAGATTTGTCTCATGGAAATGGCTGGTGTGGTTGTAGAGGCTGGCAAGTTCTAAGCCTGTGGGTCATTTGTCAGGTGGGAGGCTTTTCTTGACTTGATTGGCTGCTGGAACCCAGGAACCCAAGATGATCAGGTAAGATGGCAGGCTGCTGGCTGCAGAAGAAGGTTGACAGGTAATATGGAAGGCCTGTGGCTCAATCACAGGATTGGAGGCTTTATAGCACGCTGCTTGCTCAATTCCAAGGAACCAGAGATTGGATAACAAGCTAGATGCAGGAGCCAGCTCCAACAAAAAAGCAAAAGAGCTTTGCTAGTTTATCCATATCTATTGGAAGCAGATCACATCCCCAAGGAAACTCTCATTCAGCTGATGGACAGCACATAGCAAGTTTCATTTTGGGAGGTGATTACATTATATCAGATCTCATTATTAGGAGATGACTATCGTAACTGCAAAATAATTAATAATCATGGCACAACCAAGTTGACACACCACCTTAACCATCGTAGGTAAGCAGGGCTGTCCTATGAGACTTTTGTTGGGAAACCTTACCCCATCCATCGTATAGCCCCGATCTTGCCCCTTCAGACTTCTTTTTGTTCCCTAACTCAAAGAACATTTAAGGAACATAATTTGAATTCTGTGAGGGGATGTCAGAACTGTCATTTTGATGTAGCGTAACTTGAAGAACCCAGAATTCTTTGAGGAAGGGTTAGAGAAATACTGCCTTCAGATGTGTATAGACATAGATGGAAGATTTGTTGAGAAAGAATAGCTTCACTTTTTGATTTTGTTGTTGTTTACAAAAGATTTCTATGGTTTTATAGCAATACCTTTTTGACATCCTCAAACATGCAGGATCAGAAAAAAATCAAGAAGATTCCTTTGTTTTCCAAAACTAACTTTCCCTTAGAGGTGGAAATTATATTTGGGAGGGTGTAGGGGGACATTGTAATAGTTTATATTCCATTATTAAATTCTTACTACTTGAGCATGTTTATCTAATGTCATCAGGAAAACGCTTTCTTTATGAGAGTGAGTTTTATGTTTGGAGTTGATAACCATACCCTCTATTAATCAAAAAGGAAATTGGGAGTTACCATGTATTGGAAAACATGATGCATCACAGAATTGCTTAGAAAGGCTGGTTTCTCGCTTGGATACATGAAATCTTCTGACATTCTAATATGACTTGGGCTTAGTTTTTAAATATTTTTATGCACATTTCTTTTCAGAGATGCAGGTGCTGTTAAATACTGTATATGTTTAATGTACAGTTAATTTTACACTTCTTTTAAAGGAGTTTTTCATTGTAACACTATAATCTCAAGGGTATTATAGGGAATACTTGTACCTACTATTTGTGAAGATTATTTTTTGCCTGTAGATGGTTGGCTTTTAAGAAGTGCTGATGTTTTCTCTTCTCCAACTATCTGATAATGGTTCAAATTCTACAAAACAAACGACTATCACTTCTTACAAATGTGTATATCAATGTGCTATGCACTTGTATTCCTGAATAAATGTGTGGCAAGGATAATGACTTTTAAAGGCTTTGAGTAATAAGAAAAAGATGATTATTTGGGGAAAGTAAGAAAGCAGTTTATGCTTGTTTTCTAAATTCTTAGGCACCAAGGAGACTCTAGAATTCTTTGATCTCAGGAGCATTACCTCTGCAAAGGTCAGATTTCCCTATAATTCAACAGCTCTCCTGGTAATAACAGTTTTCATATATTGATTGTCAACCTAGCACTTTGCTAAGAGCTATACTGATAGGATTCTAATCTCCATAATACCTCTGCAAGGTAGGTAGGTTTTCCATATTTCATTAAAGTCAAGTTCTTTCAGGAGGCTACGTTCATTATAGGAGCCCTGATGGTGCAGTGAGGAACCCTGGTAGTGTAGTGTTACATATTGGGCTATGATCAGCACGATTGTCAGTTCCAAATCATCAACAGCTCCGTGGGAGAAAGACTAGGCTTTCTATCCTGGTAAATAGTCTTGGAAACCCACAGAGCAGTCGCTAAGAGTCAGTATTGACGCAAGAGTTTTGAGTGTCACTATGACCAGGAGCCCTTATGGTGTAGTAGTTGTGTGTTGGGCTTTGATCCTCATGGTCAACAGTTTGAAACCATCAGTAGCTCCGTGGGAGAAAGATGGGGCTTTCTACTCCCGTAAAGATTTGGGAAACGTGGGGCAGCTGCACCCTGTCCGGTAGGGTTGCTATGAGTTGCCAACAACTCGCAGTGAGAGGATCGCTGTGAGTTGGAATCGACACAGTGGCAATGAGTGTGGTGGAGTCCTCCACCCCACCTGCACCTCCATTTATGCAGCCAGCCGAGGTGCATGAGAGGAAGAGGAGGCTGTTGACTCCCATAAAGATTTACAGTTTTGGAAACCCTGTGGAGCAGTTCTTCTCTGCCCTAAGGTGTGACTTTGAGTCAGGATTGACTGGATGACAGCAGATTTGGTATGGAGCTAGTGCATCAGCTTGGATTTTCAAGTGGGAGCATGGATATTACAATTAATCTTGATATGCTGAGGATATGGTGATTCTGATTGAGCTGAGCTTCAAGCAAACCAAGAGATAGATCACAGCACCCTTTGCCTTGATTGGTGCTTAGAACTGCCATTGTCACTGGACAGAGGTTCTCTTTATCTCCATTTTTCCTACAAATTCAGTGTTATCCCTTTTGGTGCATGTCACAAAAGAGTGTGAGGTTGGGAAACGCTGACGATCACAATGTTGTTCATATAGGTGTCCTAGTGGAGTATTCAGAACACTGCTCTTGTGTTTGATTGCCAGGTGGGAACATACAAGGAGACTTCAAAAAGTTCATGGGAAAATACTGTTATTTTTTAAATTTCAATTTTTCCAAGAACTTACTGACATGAATACCCCCAATTTGAGAGAAGTACCTGAAACTATGTTGTTCTTTAAATGGTTCTTTCTCCACTGGAGATGGAGGGGGAGGGGCTGGAAGTAATGGGAGAAAAAGCAGAGATGTGCTTGTTCAGTATTTTTACCTTTTTGAGATAATATATCATTTTTCTTTGGGATAAGCATGCAGGCTGTTTTTTTATAGTTTTATTGGCATATATTTCAAATATCATACCATTTAATCAGTCAGCCATATTAAGATTTGTGAAATCACCACCACCTTCAATTTCAGAACATTTTCTTCTCATACTCATTTCACTCATCATCTTTTTTTTGTTTGTTTGTTTTGAAAAACAGTTATTTTTTTTTAACATTTTATTAGGGGCTCATACAACTGTTATCCCAATCCACACACACATCAATTGTGTAAAGCGCATTTGTACATCGTTTCTCAAAACATTTTCTCTCCACTTAAACCCCCGACATTAGGTCCTCATTTTCCCCCTCCCACCCCGCTCCCCCCTCCCTCATGAGCCCTTGATAGTTTATAAATGGGTATTTTGTCATATCTTGCCCTGTCCGACGTCTCCCTTCACCCACTTTTCGGTTGTCTGTCCCCCAGGGAGGAGGTCACACACAGTTCCATGTAATCGGATCCCTCTTTCCTACCCACTCTCCCTTTACCCTCCCTGTTTTGCCACTCATACCACTGGTCTTATAGGGCTCACTCCTCATCTGCCATGCCCCTTTCCAGTTACGGTCTCTATAGATCTGCCTGTCCTGAGTTTGATATACAGAAAATCATATAAACCCAAACAAAACCAGACAAAACAAACCAAAGACCCAGTAACAATAACTAGAGAAAACACAGGAAACCTCAAAGAGAAAGAAAGCCGAAAATAAACTGAAACAACTTTAAGGCATGTCAGACGGGAGCTCAGCTGAACTAGACTGCCATCATCGACTTTGTAGTAGCATGCAGAACTGAACAGTCTAGTCCAGGGCCATGCTTGTCACTCTTTCCAAGATTATGCACTTAAAATAATTTTTATACCGTTTTAAATGAGCTTAATTAGAAGGATCTGGGCATAAAATATTTAATTTTGCCCAATTACATTTTGCTTAGAGTGTGCTTTTTTTGGGGGGTTAAAAAAATAAAGCAAAGCATTATGTTAAGAAAAAAGCATCTCTTTAGAGCTCATTACTAACAGTTATGCTTAAGTTTTTATCTTTAGCTCTAAAATATCTTTCTTATTACATTATTGATTCATAAGGATTTGATTTCAATATAGGAGGAAAAATTAGAGAGCTGTGAGTTTTTGAAAGGTGAATGGGTACATTTTGGAAGTTTGAATTTTAATGTAATTATACTTGAATTAGTAAAGACTTAATCCCTCAAGATGAAACTAGTGTGTGTAAGCCCCTTAGGTGCGGGCGCGCGCGCACATAACCTATAAAGTATTAAGATATTATTTTTAAATCATTTTATTGGGGGCTTGTACAACTCGTATCACAATCCATACATACATCCATTGTATGTCAAACACATTTGTACATTTGTTGCCCTCATCATTCTCAAAACATTTGCTTTCTACTTGAGCCCTTGGTATATCAGCTCCTCATTTTTCCCCTCCCTCCCCACTACCCCCTCTCTCGTGAAACCTTGATAATTTATAAATTATTGTTATTTTGTCATGTCTTACATTGTCCCACGTCTCCCTTCACCCACTTTTCTGTTGTCCATCCCCCAGGGAGGAGGTTATATGAAGGTCCTTATAATTGGTTCCCCCTTTTTACCGCACCTTCCTTCCACCCTCCTGGTATCGCCACTCTCACCACTGGTCTTGAAGGGATAATCTGTCCTGGATTCCCTGTGTTTCCATTTCTATCTGTATCAGTGTACATCCTCTGTCTAGCCAGATTTGTATGGTAGAATTAGGATCATGATAGTGGGGGCGGTGGTGAGGAAGCATTTAAGAACTAGAGGAAAGTTGTATGTTTCATCGTTGCTACACTGCACTCTGACTGGCTCGTCTCCTCCC
>NW_022103904.1:5637604-5660571 GCF_000313985.2 Echinops telfairi
ATTGGCTGCTCTGAGCGGGAATATTGTCCTCAAGGCTTGGTGGGCCAGGATGTGCTCCACTCTCTCTTCCTCCACCTTCATTTGCTCCCGTGTGCTCTGATCAGACATGCCCCTCTCTCCGAGTTGCAGCTTCGGTGCTGTCCTCTAAAGTAAATTCTTCTGGGAGGAGGGGCAGCTGTCCATGTAGTTGGAATTGGGGCCAGGCCCTCAGACCCCTCCACTGGCTCCCCGCTCCATGCCGGCATGCTGCATTCACATCCCAGAACACCAGGTTGAAGTCTGGTCCCGCTTTCCCTATGGAGATATAAACAATACCCTCCTCTTGGGTGGAAATGCTATTTTTTAAAGCAGTAATAGTTTTATATAAGGTGCTTCAGAAAGGTTGTGGAAAAGTAACATCTTTTCATTCAACTTTTCCACAAACCCTTTGAAGCATTGCATATCTTGCTCAACTTTTTATATCTAGTTAAATTTTAGACAGATGTACAGTTTCTGGCAGCAATTATAGTAATCGGTGTTCTAGTCCTACCCATAGTGCAATTTTGTCCATCACCATCACCATCCTCTTTGACCCCTCCTTCCCACACTTGGTAACCAGTAATAAACTTTGGTCTCCCTATATTTGCCTTTTCTTGTCGTTTTGTGTAAGTGGGGTCACGCAATATTCATCCTTTGCTGGTTTATTTTTTTCAGCATAAGGTGTTCAAACTCTATCCACATTGTAGCATTTATCAAGACTACTTCTGCTGGCTGAGTAGTATTCCACTCCATGTATGTTTCACATTTTGTTTATTCATTTTTCAGTTGATGGACATTTAGGCTGTTTGGGCTATTGTGAATAGTGCTGCAGTGAACACTGATATACAAATTTCTGTTCAAGTCTGTGCTTTAAAAATTCTGGGACTTCTTCATCTGACACACAAAACCTTTGAGAGTTTCTCTTTGCCTAAAACCCTCTGGCTTCATTTCTTTTCCTTCCTTGATATTCAGTGTCTAGAGCCCTGATATTTTCTTTCTCCATTTTTTTGGTGGGGGTGGGGTGGAATGTCAGCGATCGTTCCTTCCCGTAGCCTAGTGTGCTCTTCCTAGTAGGCCTTCAAATCTTGTCGTAGGTGCTGCTGCCCCAGACGCTCTGTCCTGATTAAATGCTTCCTTATGGCCCATCTCAGAATCAGATCAAGCAGACTCCCAAGGCTGGCTTAATTGTTCCTCTTTTGTGCCACCATAACATCACAGCACTTACACAGTGTTTACAATATGGGTGTGCAATATTTACCTATTGTAAATTTGGTTGTCCGAAGTCCATACTAATTTCATAACCACACATTCAGACATGTGTGCACATGTAGACACATGCACGCACACGAGCATGTATACCAGCACTTATACACTTAAAGAGCGCACAAACCTTTATTAGAAGACGTTATCATAGGTTCCCAAACTTTCTCTGTTAATGGCACCCTAAGTATATCAGTAATTTTTTTTTCATAGTATCCTCAGTCAAAAGAAATACTTGATAGCTGTCATTTGTTACGTAAATAATTGCGAGCAATTTAATAACTGTTTATGTCCTGACAGCTTGGTCTGTAGAGTCTTGGGTTATGCATATAGTTAAGTGTTTGACTTCTAGCAGAAAAAGGCAGGTCTGGGCAGTTTGCTTCCTACGAGTCACAGCCGTGAAAACCTTCTAGAGCAGTTCTACTCTGCATACACGCTGTCACTGTGAGTCGGGATCCATTTGATGGCAAAGGCCACCAAACTGGTCTAGGACTCAAGATGGTGCAAAATGGTGTGTGTGCACCGAAAAGTGGATGAAGGGAGACGCCGGACGGGGCAAGATATGACAAAATACCCATTTATAAACTATCAAGGGCTCATGCGGGAGGGGGGAGCGGGGAGGGAGGGGAAAAATGAGGACCTAATGTCCGGGGTTTAAGTGGAGAGAAAATGTTTTGAGAAACGATGTACAAATGCGCTTTACACAATTGATGTGTGTATGGATTGGGATAACAGTTGTATGAGCCCCTAATAAAATGTTATAAATAAATAAATAAAAACAAAGGGGGTGGGGATGGTGTGTGTGCAACGACTAACTAGAAAGTTGGCAGTTCACACTCACCTGATGGCACTTTGGAAGAAGGGTGCATTTACAAGATTACAGCCCTAAGGGAGCAATAATCCTACCTTGTAACGCATGAGGTCACCATGAGTCAGAATTGATTCAACAATAGGTTTGGTTTTCATTTTTCTAAAAACTTAGCAGCCACTTGCAAAAATAGTATGCAGAAATTTAAGAAAGAAAACTACTTTTGTTCTTAACCGCATGACACTCTACTGTAATTACTCTGTGTGTTTTTAACTTCATCTGCTACTTGAACATTTAAATAATTTCCAATATTTTGCTGTTATGAAAAATAATGGAATGAAATATTTTATGATTGCCAAATTCCTTTCCATATGGTTTGCACCATTTTGGATTTCCACCAACAGTCTGCAAGAGTATCTTTTCCCTTGCAGCCACACCAACAGATTATTTTACCAAAGTTTTTGATTTTTTTGGCAAAGGCAGGTTAATCTGTATTTCTCTTATTAAAAGTAAATTGAAATTTTTGTTTATCTTATCTTTTTACTAATCATCTGTTCATATTATTTACTCGCTTTTCTATCTGTGCTTTTTGATATTTTTTTCCTCATTTTAAATACATCCACTTAGAGCTATTAGCCATTTAACCCTTGACATACTTATAGGTTGCAGATATTTTCTTTTATCTCTCAACATTGCTTTTGTGTTTTTTGCTTTTGTGTGTTTTTTGGTGTTTGGGCATGGAAAGTTTGTTTTATGTAATCAAATTTATAAATCCTAAGCTTATTACATCTGGATATTTCATCATAGTTAGAAGGCTTTGGGCTGCAATTGGAAAGGTCATCAGGTCAAAACCACCAGCTTCTCTGGAGAAAGATGGGGCTTTCTACTCTAGCAGTTATAGTCTAGGAAACTCACAGGGGCAGTACTACCCTGTCCTATTGGGTCACTGTGAGTCGGCATTGACTCAGTGGAGGTCAGATACCTTAATGAATGGTGTCAAGATATCTGAACCAAGAATAGTGAGTGTATTCTTATTTCCTCCAGTCTAATTTTGTGTCTTTAGGGAATGATTGCTGCTTTTCTTCAGAATTTTTGAACATTTTTTGTTAGCTTTATTCCTCTGTATTGAAAAGGCTAGGTTTCAACCTCTGGCACATGTTGTCACCTTATTAGCAGGGCTGGGCCAATACGAGATCTCTTCTCCTTTTTTTACACTAATCCTCACCTTGATACACCCCTGCTTTTTCATGTATGCAGACCTCTCTCTCCTTATATTTCTGCCTAAGACATTTACCTATGCCAGGTGTTGGCAAACTACAGTTCTCGAGCCATATTTTTGGCTTTCTGTACGTACATGTGGCTCTGAAGTAAAATTGAAAAAAATTAAAGGCTATTATTTAGATAATGGTGATTTTGCTTGTTTGTAAAGAGGCATTTATGACTCTTGAATCATTTTTAAAATAGCTGTGAGGAACAGAATTGGCTCTTCCCTCTCAGAAGTTTGCCAACCCCTGTCCTGTGCCATGAAATCCCCATCTCCTGAGGTTTTAGACCCTAGTCATTTAATGCTTTGATTATTGATAATCTTCACATTGAACAAATGTCAAGTTGATTGAGACTCCATGATGGCAGAATAGAACTGTGCTCCCTAGGTTTGTAATGGCAGGGTTTCGGAAGTAGATTGGCAGGCTTTTCTGGTGAGACACTCGGGGTGAACTCAACCCTCTAACCTTTCAGACAGCAGCCAAGTGCATTGACAGTTTGCACTACTGAGGAACCTCCCCACCATACCCCGTTAATCTCCAGGGTCTCCCTGTCTCATATATCTACATGACGACAGAGATTTTCTGTGCTTGGTACCCCACTTACTTTTATTGTGTTGTCACTTTCAGTAGTTTTTTCAGTCCCTCTGAGATAAATCTCCATCATTTGTTCTGTTCGTCTTTTCTTTGCTTTTGATCTAGATCTGTGGTTTTCAACCTGTGGGTCCTGACCCCTTTAGGGGTCGAACGACCCTTCCACAGGGTCGCCTAATTCATAACAGTAGCAAAATTACAGTTATAAAGTAGCACGAGAATAATTTTATGGTTGGGGGGGTCACCACAACATGAGGAATTGTAAAGGCTCTCAGCATTAGGAAGGTTGAGAACCACTGGTCTAGACAATAGAACTCATTCTGGGCTTGAGGAACCCACTTACACCAACCAAAAAGTTATGTGAAGCCTAATCCTATGTTTGCAGTCTTGTTCTTGCCAGGAAGAGACATAAAGTAAGTGACTACTTTTTAAAAATTGGAACTTGGTACATTTTGTGTACATGGTTTCATTGGATCTTTTCATCAGCCCAGAGGTACAGGTGAACTGTGTGCTGTTCTAGATGGGACAATGTATTGACTTTATCCAAGTTTTTTCTTAGACATAATTAGCGCTTGAAGATTTCAACACCAAGTAATAACTATGTTGCTTCCTCTTAAATAACGTACCAAAATGTACCTATTAGCAACAGCATTTTCATAGTGATAACTTACTCTTGTGTGTGTGTGTGTGTGTGTGTGTGTGTGTGTGTGTGTGTGTGTGCAATTAGTTTATACTTTTAGTCCCATTTGCTTTGTTGGTTCCTGCATGTTAACATAGTCATAGAACAAAGAAATGTAGCTTTTATACATCAACTTTGTGCCTCTTTATAAATGTACAGAAACTGCTTTAATGATTTATATTTGGCTATGTTTTAAAATTAGTGCTATTTTATTCCCAACTTGTGGTTTGAAACATTTCACACCTACAGAAATGTGCAGTTTTCACCAGTAATCAGTTATCGTTTTGCTACATTTACATTCTCTAACTATAATCAAAAACAAAACTTACAATGCCATTGAGTCAATGCCAACTCATAGTGACCCTATAGGACAAGGTAGAACTGCCCACGTGAGTACTCTCAAGAGTATTTGGTGACTTCAAACCGCCAACCTGTTGGTTAGTGGGTAGCAGCTGAGCAATTCACTCTGCCATCAGGGATCCTTATTGCCATTCTAGTGAGTATAAAATATTATACAAGAGGACTTCTAAAAATATGTGGAAAATTAAATTAGAAAATAATGGAATTTTTTCATGACTGTTTTGAAGCCCTCTTGTAAAGTGGGTATGAAATGTTCTCTTGTTATGGTTGAAATTTGTATGTGCGTAACAGCCTCTTTTTTTTTAAATTGGGTTGTATTCTTAATGAGTTCTGAGAGCTCTTTGTGTATTTTTGATATATTATCAGATGTGACTTGGAGATCCATTTTCAGAAGGTGATACATCATGGGTACCAAAAATAAACTGGAATCACCAACTTTATCACCTTCAAAGTACTCTGATACACTTAATACATTTGTCAAATCTTCAATTCCATTTTTCAAAGTAATCCATTGGATGGCTGACAGCACCTCCCTCAATTTTTCTTCATCTCTTCTGTGTCATCAAATCGCTGTCTTTCATGTCCCTCTGCATTCACGGAAACATAAAGAAGTCTCATGGAGTGAGGTTAGGTGAATCAGGTGCTTGGAGCAAGAGAGGCATGCTGGGGTTTTTTTGTTTGTTTGTTTGTTTAGCCAAAAGCGGGTGCACTGAGGTGGCTGCGTGAGCAGGTGCATTGTTGTGATGGCAAACCCAGTCCCCCATCTGCCATAAATCAGGCCTTTTTGTCCATCCTTTACACTTGTGATACAGTAACAATCAGCTTCATTTTGGGAAAAGCTTCCATTAGATATCGCTTCTGTGTTTTTAAACTAGTCTATTGCCCTTCAACTTCTTTTTGTTTCTGATTTTGCTATCTGGAGTAAGCACTTTCAATTTAAATGTTTAACATATTCAAAAGCACTTTTACAACTGTGCATCTGTTAGCAGAATAGTCATTATACGTGTGCCTTACTTTAAATAGTTTAAATTACAGGCATATAACCTTCCTTTTGGCTTCCCAGGTGATCTGCCTGTTCAGGCCACATAACTCTCATTTCTTAAAGTTAAGTTTCTGATTATCTTGCTCACAAGTTTCTGAAAGTAATGCAGTATCCCTCACCTTTCTGGAGCTCAAATTTTATAGATTAATGCAATACAGTCTTGAAGTGTAAGGGGAGCTTTCTGTGGCGGAGTTCTGAGCTAAGTAATTTCAGATTCATTACAGCCACTCCCCACTTACTGATATGGTCAGGTCCAAAGATCAGGTCATTATGCAAAGTTATGCTGAAATAGAGGATGACCATATCATTACATAATTTCCACTGAGGATCATGGGCTAGCCAATGTAGCACATTACCTTAGCCATCACAGCGTTATTCTCTTATGGCATCTCCAAGTAGGTTATTGCCAGATGTATACTGTCAATATACAAAATAGTCATTTAGTAGCTTTTTTTTACTATAGTTATAAATGTGAAATGCCACATAACAAGATTGCCAATAAATGAGTAGGTGTATTTCATATACTCGACCAAAGAAAACTCTGTAATGTAGCAGATTAGACACTTAAGCAGACACCGTAAGAAAAGGGAATTATTAGCCGGATGAATAGTTCCTTGGGGGTATGGCAGGAAAAGTTGCATGGTAATGGGGAGCTGATAACAAGGAGTACAAGAAAAAATGCTCTAAAATTGATTGTGGTAATGATTATGCATCTCTTCTCGATATAATTGAGCTATTAAATTTTGTGATATTATATCCCAATACAACTGTTTATTGAGGGGGGAAATCAGGAATTAAAGTTTGAAAGCGAAAAAGAAAAAGCAAATAGTAACAGTGACGTGTAGACACCTTTGAGTATTTAAAGCAGAAATGCCAAGGGGCTTTGAAAAGTGAAGGGGGGAAAATCCATTATCTTTCAATTCTGTGTTTTCATGAACATTTTGAATTCCCCCCTCATACTTGTGATGCCTCAGAGAATAATTCTATCATTACCCAGAGCCTACTTCCTTTTATCTTATACCTAATTGTAGAAAGCCTGGTAATTTGCTTCCACACCCTTCTGAAGGGGGAACTGCTGGAGGTAAGCACATAAGCATTAGTGGTCAGTAGGGGTGACTGTGAAAGGAAGGGACAAGGCAGAAAGATTACAAAATATAAAACACCAGCAGGAGAATTCAGAATTCCACAGTTTAAGTCTTCTGAGAATAGGATACTAGTTGCTTATCATAATTCTGGGTCATCAAGAAAAGGGAAAAAACCTTCAGCCAAAAAATGCAATGCCAAAATATTTATGGATCCCTTCTTTAGGTTTTCGTGATTGTTGAAGCCTTGCAGTCCTAGCAGTAATCCTTATCCGAACATTTCTGCTATTGAGGATTGTGCATTGTGTTCACGTGTGCTTTATACTTTTAATAAAATGTTAGGGGCGTCATGTTAAGAACAGTTTTGCTGTACAGTATAGAATAATGGACTCTTTACCTGACAGATGTGTGCAAAATGTAATAAATCCAAATTCAGCTTATTAATTGTTATTTGATTTTAATGATGGATTAAAAGAATGATGTAACTAGATTTATGTATAACTGTTGTCCCTTAAAACTCTGAAATATTCTCTGGTTTAAAATATTGTGTTTATAATTGTGAACTGATTTGGGTTCAGGAACTTGGTACAGTTTTCCAACTTAATGTTGTTACAGAATTATTCTCACTTGCATTAAAATGCTTGAACCAACGGTAAGCAATAGTAAGGTTCTTTTTTGTATCTAATTTTTATTCGTATTAGTAAATAGATATTTCTTTTTTTTTTTAGTAAATAGATATTTCATAGGTTATGTCACAGTATGGGAGGTGAAGTAGCAGGATTTAGAATAAAGTATTCCTTTTTATATTTATTTTTTTGATTTTAATAAATCATTTTATTGGGGGCTCTTACAGCTCTGAAGTATTCCTTTTTAAAGCAGTCATATGAAAGTAATTTTGAGATGAAAGGTGTTGCTGATATTTCCCTTCTTTGTTCCAAAACTGATGGCAGTTGGTGTCTCAAGTGAAGTAAAAAAAGGGTGGAATGATAACAATTCAAAGGTTGTTTGTTTGGCTTTGAAAGGATAGGGTTTTATTGTTGCTGCTGCTGCATAGCTCTTTAACATTTGAAATTGACATCTATTTATTGTCAATAGAATATGACATTTTGAATGGGAGCATACAACTTTTTAGGGCAACAATAAGGTACAGGGACATGGACATATGCGTTGTACAGTAAAATGTTTTGTAGAATAAACAAGCATCTAGAGTGTGTCGAGGACTCTGCAAGACGCCTAAGGACAGACACATTTTAGGCTTCAGGAACAGAACACGCTTCCCAGAAGATACTGTAAGAAGGCGTAGGAGGCATTAGGTAACAAGGATGTATCAGATTGAGTTGGTCAGTGAGTATTCAGGCCTCGTCATTGTTGGATACTGTCCAGTCATTTCCGACACATAGCAGCCCATGTAGAACAGAACCGAATATTGCTTAGTCCTGCACCACCCTCACACTTGTCTTGTTTGAGCCCATTGTTGCAGCCACGGTGTCAGTCCATCTTGCAGAGGGCCTCCCTCTTTTTTGCGGCCCCTGTACTCTCCCAAGCACTGTGTCCTCCTCTAGAACTGGTCTCTCCTGACATCGTGTCCAAAGTACTTCCTTGCCTCCAAAGAGCATTCTGGCTGTAATTCCAAAACAGATGTGTTCTTTTGGCAGCCCATGGTACATTCAGTGTTCTTCGCCAGCACCATAATTGATATGCCTAGCTGCTTTTTCTGTCTTCCTTATCCAATGTCCAACTTTTACATGCAGATGAGGTGATTGAAAAACCATAGCTTGGATCAGGCACACCTTAGTGTTCAAGGTAACATCCTTGCTCTTCAACACTTCAAAGAGGTCTTGTGTAGCAGATTTGCCTAATGCATTATATTGTTTGATCTCTTGCCTGCTGCTTCCGTGCGCACTGACTGGATCACACTTAGTATAAAATTCATTGCTGTGAATTTAGACAATATGGGACATTCCTGCAGGATGTGGTAGGAAAAGGAGAAAGACATCGATAAGAGTAGATCCTAAGGGTTATAGTCAGATCGTAAAACATCTTATCTTATGCTGTTGAGGAGCCATTGACAAAGCTAAAGAATCCTTATGATCGAATTTGCCACTAGACAGATTTCTTTTGGTATATTGCAAAAACTCAAAGAAGAATGAAAATCCTAACTTACCACCCAAAATTATTATTGAAAACCAAAGAAAAAATATTTTTTCAAGTATCTCACATAAAGCTTTGGACATTAAACCCTTAATGTGCATGCTTGTTTCACTTCTGTTTCAACAACTTACCAACTGTATGGCATTTCTTCTGTACAACATGTTATTTTTTCCTGATGTCAGACTTGTACTTCCCTATCAACAACCACCTTTAGAATCTGTGGTCAGATCCCTGTGGGTTTGGGAAAGTCTGTTAGCATGCAGTCTTTCGAGCTCTGAAGTCAGGCAAAATTTAAAGACACTAGATTTTAAAGATGTCCAAGATTCCTAATCAATACTCTTATAGTTCTAAAAGTCATAGTCTTTAAAGGGTAGTATGTGAAAGAAAGCAGTGTGTGTTGAGGCTAGTCAGTGGCAGAATCTTGGTGTATTAACTCGTACACCAGAATGCTCTCTACTATGGTGTGTAATTAGGGACTTTGGTTAAATTTTAAAAATCATAAAATGGAAAATTAATATGTAACGTATTTTGTTAATAACATTTCTGTCAGTTTAGAAAGCATTCGCTTTCCCTTTTTGCAGTTAACTCATTGATTCATTAAACAGGAGCCCGAGTGGTTCAGTAGGTAAGCGCTCAACTGCAAACTGAAAGATTGGTGGTTCTAATGCCCAGCTTCTACATGGGGAAAAGATATGGCAGCTTACTGTAATAAAAATAAACCGTTTTGGAATCTCTGTAGGGTAGTTCTCCACCTTATAGGGTCAAAATGGGTTGCAATTAACTCAATGGTAACATTCAACAAATATTTCTTAAACCACTTTCTGTGTCAGATACTAAAATTTCCTGCCTTGGCCTAATTAGAATAGATAAGTGTGTTAGTCAGGGTAGACTAGAGAAACAAATTCATAAACACTCTCATGTATATAAGAAGGAGGTTTATATGCAAGAGCAATTGAATATTGAGAAAACATCCCAGCCCAGTCCAGATCAAGTCCATAAGTCCAATATTAACCCATATGCCTGAAACCAATCTATAAAGTCCTCTTCAGACTTACCAAACACATGCAGTGTGAAGCAAGGCTGAAGATCACAGGCCAGTGGGTTGGAAGTCTTCTGGATCCAGTGGTGTTGTAAGCATCTCAACGCTGGCAGGGGTCTCTTCGTGGCTTCTCCAACTCCAGAGGTCTGGTTGCATAAGGGTAGGTCCATGTGGCTTCTCCAGCTCAGGGCACTAGTATAGATCAATGTGTCTTGTCAGTAGAGCATCGTCTCAGGGAGTGAGCAGAGAGAGAGTCTCCAAGGCAGTGAGCAGTGAGAGAAAGTGTCTCCCACCTCCCAGGAGGAAAATACATTAGACCGAAACCAAATCAAACTCACTGCCATTGAGTCATGACCCTACAGTGATCCCATAGGACCAGCAGAACTGTCTCTGGGGGTTCTGAGACTGTAACTGTGTGGAAGTAGATGGCCTCCTTTCTCCTGTGGAGTAGCTGGTGGTTTTAAACTGATGAACTTGTGGTTAGCAGCCTAACACATGACCACTATGCCAACAAGGCCCCTGATTTATTAGAAAGTGAGCCATAAGCAAAAATAAAACAAGACAGGGACTATTGGGAGTAATTCCGTTTGGGATATTGTTGCCAGGGAAGAACTCCCTGAGAGGTGATGTCCAAAGATGTGAGAAATCTCATGCTTATCCATGTTCTTGACACAATAGTTAACTTTGACCAAAAAATCCCAAACACCCCAAAAACTGATAAAGAGTGGGCTGGAAAGGAGTCGAGAGGAACAAAATTGAAGACAGAGTTTAAGAGACAGACATAGAGTTCAGTGGGGTTTCTTTTTTAAGATTGAAGAAATAACATGCTTTAATCCCATGGAGAGACAAATTCATGATAATTTCCTGGAGTCATGTGTTCTGAGTTAGTAAGAGGGAATGGAATCTACTACATGACAGAAAGGCTTGGTCTCACTGGAATGATGCCAGTTCAGTCACAACAGAAATTGGCAGACTAGAAGGTCCGTGGTGTGAAATCACCAGCCATGCCAAGGAGAAAGATGTTGCAATGTACTTATAAAGAATATTACCTTAGAAACTCTCTGGGGGAGTTCAATTGTGTCCTATAGGATTGCTTTGTCTTGGATCAACTCAACACCATTGGGTTTGATTTTTTTTATTTGGGTATGTTTTTGAAATAAAGTTTTGTTGGAGCACAGTCTCACCCATTCATGTCAGCATTAACTTATGGTTGCTTTTGAACTACACTAGCAAAGTTGAAGAGTTGCAACAAAGAAACCTAAGGTATTTACTGTATGATTCTTTCTAGAAAAAGAGCGCTGGTGGCTTAATAGGTTACATATTAGGCTGCACGGTCATTGGGTTTTGTGTCAATTTGGCTCAGGGTTCTCAGTATTTCGGGAGTAACCCTAATGATGTGACCTAACAATGTGATCAATTCCATGGTGGGATCTGCTGTTAGCTAAACCAAGATTAGGGTGGAGTGCAACTTCCTTATTTACGTCACAGTCCTGATGCCATTAGAAGGAAATTTCCTCGAGGTGTGGCCTATTTCCTATATAAATTGAGGAAGCCAGTGCACTTCTGGCTAGATCTGGAACCTGCATCTGTCTCTTCAACCTCTAGTTCTTTGAACTTGGGCCAGCAGCCCACCATATTACCTGCTGACCCTGAAAGTCTACAGGACCTGCCATCTGACCTGCCGACCCTTAGCTTCATCAGCCTCTGGATCCACCAGCCTGTGGTCTTCCTGCCGAATCTTTCTGCTTCCTGTTCCATCAACCCTTGAAGCCACATGAGTGAAGAGACGCCTCTAGTTGAACATCTGACCCATGTACTTAACACCGACTAAACTTAACCCACATCTATAGCTATGTGAGCCATTTTCATGGTATACATTTCTTTACATACCTATGTACATGTCACTATCTGTGCTTCTCCAGAGAACGCAGCATAGCACATGATGCTAACCACAGGTTGGTGTTTCAAACCCGTCAACCATGCTGTAAGAGAAAGATGAGGATGTCTGCTTTCTTAAGAGTTTACCAACCCAAAGACTGTAGGAAGCAGTTCTGTCCTGTCTTACAGGGCTCACTATTGAGTCAGAATCAACTTGATGGTTTTTAGGGTTTTGGTTCACCCAAAGGCACTTTGGAAGAAAGAACCGTGACCCATTTCTGGAAGGAAACAAAGAAAAACACTAAAAAACAACCATTGAGAACCCTGTGGAGAACAGTTCTACACTGACAGACAACAGTTTGCCATGAATCAGCATCAACTCAATGACACTTAAATTAAGGAAGAGAAGATAGTATGAACTCTGTAAGGTAGGGAAAGCAGTAGAAGGTATATCTTAGGTACTGAGTGTTTTAAAGTATCTTCGGGTGTTAGCCCAATCAGATGGGAAAGCAGGACCTTGAAATGAGAACAGAATGACTTGTGGCTACAAGGGTCCTTTTCCCAAAGATGAGCTCTTGGAAGGGGGCCGAGTCTTCAGCACTGTAAACTAACCATGTATCTGTTGTTGCTTTAACTGGTACCCTTGGAGGTGTGTAGTGGGTTTTATGTTGGGCTGCTAACTGAAAGGTCATCAGTTTGAACTCAACAGATGCTCTATGGGAGAAAGATGAGAATTGTTATTCCCATAAAGATTTACGTCCTTGGAAACCCACAGGGGCAGGTTTTTTTTTCTGCCTTCCAGGGTCACCATGAGTTAGAATGAACTGACTACTGAGGAGTTTGGTTTGAGTGACTTAAAAACAACAAACATTTGTTATCTCAGTTTCCATAGGTCCAGAACCTAGAGGCAGTTTAGCTGTAGTGCTTTGACTTAGTCTTTCCTGAAACTGCAATGAAGTTGTCATCTGGGGCTGCTGTCATCTGAGGCTTGATGAATTCTACATGATCTGCTTCAAGCTCACGTTTTGGCATGCTCCTTGTCACTTGGGCTTCTCCACAGAACTGCTCACAACATGGTTTTCCTCAGAGGTAGTGATGAGAGAAAGCTCCCAGTAGGATGTCTTTTATAAGCCCACGCTGGAAGCAACATGCCATCATTTCTGCTGTGTCTCATTGGTCACACAGACAGATGGGATTATTGGGAGGTTTCTGGACTAGGTCACTGAGATAGTTAAGGTTTATTGTGCCAACCTGGCCAATAAACACGTGGGGTTAATTCAAGGGCAGAGAGGTAAAGAAATGGCTCAGTGAGCCTCACCATTCCAGTTCCCGGGTCTCTTGCTCTCTGATGGTCGGACCAGGGTGCAGCTGCCTTTAGCTGGCAAGGGTCACTTCCTGCAAGACATCCCTGAGGAGAAGCCACATGGACCTACACTGATGCAGCCCTGGGATGCTGGAACAGCTGCATGGAGACCCCTGCCAGCGCTGAGATGCTTACATGCTTACTGATTTGGTTTTCCTCCTGCAGTCGGCATCATAGTGTGTGTTTTGTGAGATGGAGGAGGGCTTTGTAGATTGATGTCAGACATATAGGCTAATATTGGACGTATGGGCTTGGACAGCATTGGCTTGGGATGCTTTCTGAATGTACACTTACCCTTTGTATAAAACTCTCTTATGTACATATGAGTTTCCGTGGATTTGTTTCCCTAGTTTACCCAGACTAACGCAGTCACCATAGTGAACTGTTAAAATATTCTGTGCATTAGTTTTTGTATTCCAACTTTGACTTGTGATTGGTGTGTTTATGACAGCCGAGAGCAGCTTTTTGTGAAAGGTTGGTTATGTTAGAGCCTAACCAGAAACACCATTTTATGAAATTTTAAAACTGAACCCCACCCCCACACCTGTTACCAAAGTAACATACTCCTGGTAGATGTATTAGAGTAGAATTCTGGCATCTCTCATAATACAAAACTAAGAGCATACATAAATACTACTTGGGAAGCTCTTTCAGGAGCCCTGGTGGCACGGTGATCAAGCACTTGTCTGCCAACTCAGTACAGTGGGCAGTTCGAAGTCAGCAGTGGTCTACATACATGAAATTTTTGTAAACAGTTCTTAAGAGTCATTTGGTATGCTTCTGTAGTGTCATTATATGGCTGTCCATTGGCTCCTTCATTATTTTGTGTTGAATAACTTTTAGAGCATATCCTTGTCACTCCCTACACACAGCCATATTTTAAGGAGTCCTGGTGGCACAGAGAGGGCTTATCATTGAGCTGTCCTTAGCCTGACAGCTTTATTTTTTATACGTATGTTTTTATTAAGAACTCATATAAAGGCTCAGCAAAAGAAATAAGTAGGTATAAGCTTTGTAAGATTCATAGTTTTTTTAATTGTAAAAAAAAAATTTGCCGATTCAACATTTTAAGGTATATTATTAGTTTTTAAACAGGACCATGGTAGGACTTCTCAATGGAGGATCCATTAATTTTGGTTTTTTTTACTGGACTGTCAAAGGAGACTATGATATTCACAAAACCAAAAAGAATGGTGTCATCATGTATATTCCGATGGATCGCGACCCTGCATACGGTTGGTTTCCAAGGCTGCAGACCTTTACTAGAGCAGGTAGCTTCATCTTCTCCTGTGGGATGACTGGTGACTCCAGACTGCTGCCGTGCAGTTAGTGTAGTTTGTAGCCAAAGGATTCCTATGATGTTCACATAAATGGCAAAAAATAGTTCTGTTAATGTCGCCATTACCTTACACGAACCTGTTTCATTGAGTATATGATCCTAGCAACTCAAGCTCCTAAAATTCAAGATTTCTAGCAGATGAGAAGCAAGAAATGTTGTATTGGCTTTTTGGAGATTGTTTCACTTGCTGTAGAGAGTTTAAGGAACTCATGTTGCTGCCAAGTGAGCATCGGACTGCTAACCACAAGGTCTGCAGTTCAGACTCACCAACTCTGCCGGAGGAAGGTAAGGCTATCTGTTGTTATCTATTTACAAAGCCTCAAAACAATACGTAAGGTCATTGTGAGTGGAAATTAACTTGATGGCAGTAGAGATTTTTGCATAGTGATTTTAAGGCGCCCTGGTGGCATTATGGTTCATCACTGGACTGCTAACTGCAAGGTTGATGGTTCAAACCTATCAGCCACTCTGTAGGAAAAAATTGAGGCTGTCTACTCCTGTAAAGGTTTAAACACTTTCAGAGACCTATTAGAACGCTTGTAATCAGTCCTATAGGGTTGCAATGAATTGCAATTGACTCAATGGCAGTGGGTTTGGTTTTTAGTATTTTTATAATCATTTTAGTAAATGAGTAAGTCATCAGTATGTTTAATTTCCTAGTGAAATATTTAATAATGATATGGCTGTATTAATTTATTAAGGAAAAGTGCATGAAATATCAGGTCAACTCAGCAGAATTACCTCATCCGATTCAATTTATTTTTTCAGGAGCTCTTTAAAATATTAGTCTGTTAAAAACTAATTTAGCTTCTGAGATGAGTGTTGAACTTGTCTATAATGCATAATACATTGTAATTCCAGGTAATACAGCACGGCGTTATCAGATGTGGGAACAGCTGACTCCTTTGCTGGCTCTCCTTTCCCAGCCTGTCCCTTCAGTCAGCAGTTCTTAACTGGGATTCGTATTCTTCCGGGGGGGAATGTACCAAAATGTTTTTCCAAACTTGTTTTCTAGAATTTTAAGTTATTTTCAAATATGCATGTAAGTACTAGATGTTTTCTAGATGGTGAGCTAGATTAAAGAGCTGTAAAAGACAGTTTCCAGTGATTAATACAGTCAAAGGCATTGTTAGACTTCTGTCCGGATGTTGTATGGAACAACTACAGAAGTGAGCCACGTGGCTCTGAAGAGCAAATGGCAGGTAGAAAAGGCTTAGCAGCCAGGGCTCTGTTTAAACAACCTTTATATGTACATTCACATCACCAAATCAGAAAGCAGGTGCTTTAATGAAATTGCATTGACTAAGAATATACATAAGAGCCCTGGAAGTGCTGTTGGGTAAACATGTGTTTGTTGTAACATTTCTGTTAGCTTTCTCTCAATTCTTTGGGCTTTGCTTTTCACTAGTGCCTGCATTACCAGTTGGATTTCCTTCTCAGCACCATCAGGTCTTCCTATCAGTCCATTTGATATTTAATTTAGCATAGTTTCTGGAGTAGCAAAATAGAAATCCCTGTTCCTGATCATCTTACATTTTTCTCATGCTTTCTACATTATAATTGAATCTTGTTAGCTGTAATCTAGCTAGCATTTAAAAATTCATAACTACCTGAATGTGTTTGCTTCTGTTTGTGAGCGTGACCACTGTGTTAGTCCCAAGACTATAGTCCATTGGAATTTTTAAAACACAGGCTTTATCTACTCATGCTTGCTGGTTCTCAGATTGATATCTTAATGTAAAGCACCTTTGATATTTTATTTTTCTTCCTTTCAAACCTATCAAGTCATGGTTTTTCTAATTTGGTGTTAGCTGTGATTATCTGAGACCCCCATTACTGACTTTTGACCAGCAGCAAGAATCCAGCAAGGGCAAAGGGTGATTCATTAGAATAATTGTATTTAAAGTTCTTTGTAACAAATTTCTTTGTTTTTATATAATGCCTGTCGCTGATCATTCAGGGTTTGGTTTTGTTTTTAGCATGAAGCTACTGAAGTCAAACCTGCAGGAAGTTAGACTCATTTAGTTGAATTCAGACTGTTAGTTAAAGTCAACCCTCCAGTATAATAGATTCGTGACTGTGGTGATTACTAATCACAGAGTAAAACAGACATACTTAGACCATCCCTTGAGCTGCACCGAGGTTAGATAAATTTAGAGAATGAAGGTATAGAATGGTTGCTTCAAAAATCAGTTGTTAGTTCACAAAGCTTTCGTGCCCAATCTATTTACATTGCATAGATACATAGAATCTGCCGGGTCAGACTATCCTGAGTCTGTTCCAGTTTTAACTCTACCACAGTTTTCTGTGAAACTGCCTACAAGTAAATTAACTACTCTCAAACTCTTATTTCCTCCTATGAAAAACGAGAGGATTAGATTAGCAGATAAGGGCTTTCCTCTTGTTATTAACTGTTAATTAACTGTTAATAACTGTTAAGTTATTCAGAACAGCTACCATTATGCTTTGATATTATTAGCTGCCAGTGAGCCTGTCTCTTCCCACAACTCAAGTACACTGGAGAGATATGTTGCCCAGTTCAGTGCTACCCCCACGATTGGTTGCAGATCAGACCACTGTGATTCATGGAATTATCTTTGGCTGATTTCCAGAAGTAGATCCCCAAACCTTCTTCCGAATCCTCCTTACTGTGGAAGCTCTGCTGAAATCTGTTGAGCATTTTAGCAACAAACAGACCTCCACTGATTTGAATAGTTGCTATGCAGGCCTCCTACATGGAAAGTGAAAGTTCTGTACCTAGTCACTAATGCCCCATAGCATTATGCTGAGGTAACTTAGAAGAACATTTTACAGGGAAACTTGTAGTTGAAAGTGAAAGCAGCAAGAAAAACTGACAATAAGAGCTGGAAACACAGGGAATCCAGGACCTATAAACCCCTCGGGACCCATATTGAGAGTAGTGATACCAGGAGGGGAAGGGGAAGGTCCAGGGGGGAGAAAGGGAGAACCAGTCACAATGATCTACCTATAACCCGCTCCCAGGGGGATAGACAACAGAAAAGTGGGTAAAGGGAGACATCAGTCAGGGTAAGACATGAAATAATAATAATTTATAAATTGTCAAGGGTTCATGAGGGGAGGGAGGGTGGGGGGAAAAAATAAGGAGCTGATACCAAGGGCTCAAGTAGAAAGAAAGTGTTTTGAAAATGATGATGGCAACAAATGTACAAATGTGCTTGCTTGACACAATGGATGGATTGTGATAAGAGTTGTACAAGCCCCCAATAAAATGATTTTTAAAAAATAAAAGCTTATTAACATCAGATTGGATGAAGGATACTGGACTAGTTGAGGTCACCAGAAAGGTCACCTACTTTCTGTTGTGCCTACAGCCTCCAAACGGATGTCACCTGTGTGGTCATCAGACTTACCTCTATGCTAGTTGAAGCCTCCTCTCCTTAAATTTTCATGAGATAGTGCAACTTTGCTTCCAACCAGTATTTAATTTAATTGAATGTGCTTGATGTTTGATTTTTAAATATCTGATTGGCTTAGTGGTAAACTTTGAAAAGATTGAAGTTTTATTTGTGTATAGGCCTCTGAAAACCTTCCAGTGTATTTGAGTTGGGGGAAGAGACAGGCTCACTGGTAGCTATAGAGAATCTTCCAGGCTATGGTACCTGACCATTCCAGATGAACCACGACTATACGAATAAACCCATAAAAGAAGGCACACTGCACACCGCACACCTACTCTGACCTGGAGTAACAGATTACGCATTCTAGCCCACACTTTGACCTGTCAGACACATTGGAAATGATTGAGGAAGGATTGTCCTTCCCTTCACCACAGAGACAATTGCAAAATACAGGACTTGTCTTTGGTGTCTTCTGTTACTACCATTAATCCATTTAATCTGAGCCCAGTGATCTTTACCTAGTAAATAACAGCGATTTGCATTCTAGAACACCTTTCGATTGCCTTTCTATTCCCTCACTTACCATATAAAGTCTAGGTAGATTTTTTACCCACTTCTTCCCTAGGGTGATCGAAATTTTCAACTATAAGCATAAACAATGTAGTTAAAAGTGCCCAATGCGGCCTCCACTCAAATACTCCCCCACTGCAAGAATACTTTGTTCTATTAAACTGGCATTCCATGATGCTCACCTTCCCGACACAATTGCTGACTGAAGACAAATGTGTACATAAGCAACTCTGGTGAAGAAAGCTGATGGTGCCCGGCATCTGGGGTCTTAAATGCTTGAAGGTAAACAAGCAGCCATCTAGCTCAGAAGCAACAAACCCCACATGGAAGAAGCACACCAGCCTGTGTGATCATGAGGTGCCGAAGGGATCCGGCATCATCAGAACAAAAAATCTTATCATTGTGAATTGAGGGGGAGTGCAGAGTGGGGACCCAAGACACATCTGTGGCCAACTGGACATCCCCTTACAGAAGGGTTGTGGGGAGGAGACGAGCCAGTCAGGGTGCAGTGTAGCAACAATGAAGCATACAACTTTCCTCTAGTTCCTAAATGTTTCCTCCCCCCGCCCCACTATCATGATCCCAATTCTACCTTACAAATATGGCTAGACCAGAGGATGTACACTAGTACAGATAAAGTCCTGGAAACAAGGGGACTCCAGGACAGATGAACCTCTCAGGAGGAACAATGGGGGGAAAAGGGGAGGATGGTTGGACAACTCAGAGAATGTAATCTGTGTCCCTAAATTGTACACGGAGAACCTGCTGGTGTCTGCTCTGTTTGACATGCTCAACAACAAGAAAAATAAATTATTATTTAAAAATACCAGATCTCAAAATAAGATTTATTGGTACTTAATCTCATCAGGATTTTCAGAGAATTTAAGTCTTTTTTTTTTCTGTTGTACCTTTACATTATCTTTTGTATAACTTAAATTTAGAGTTTAGTACTTTTCAAATACACTTTTGTCTTTTCCCAAGAAAAGGAGTTAACAACAGTGAGCAAGCCACGCATGCCCATATGACACATAATTTTAAGGTAGTCAAGGGAAAAATGATGTTTCTCTAGTAGTTGTTTGCCTTCACTGGTAATTTGACTGTTATGGTATCTCCTGAATAAGTGGATTCTAGAGAGTTCCCAAATCCTGAGCAATGACACACACCCCCCCCAAAAAATCTTAAAACCCAGAAAAGAGGGTTCTTTCTACTCCTATAACCAATTCTCTCTGATTCACACCCCTTAAAAATAAAATGTGCTATCGCAGTACACACATCCTTTTTATGAAAAAACAAACAAACAGAAGTACGGAGAAGTTTCAGTGTGGCTCATGCGCACCTATAACCCAAATTTGTGATAGGGTCCACTTGTCGCTTGTCTGTAATGGATTATTTTAATGAGAGGTAAAATTCAGATGGTGGGTTTTTTTAATTGAACGTTATAGAATTTCTGCATCCATAAGTGACATTTCACTCTAGTTGTTCAGTGTGGTTATTGCTATTTTGATAGAATAAAATTATTTGGGTGGCTTTTCTGTACTACCTGTGGGAATTAACTTTCTGCATTTAAAAGAAAACGCCTGTACAACTGCGTGGGCCCCACCCTTTTAGAGTGGTCCTCTTTACCCCTTCCATGGTAGCAGTTTCAGATAACACAGCGTAAGTTCTGGATTGTTTTAGTCTGGCTCCACACCAGCAAAATGACTTTGGGCTTGCATTTTAGTTTACGCTCTGTAAGGCAAAATTCTCACCAGTGAAATCTGAATAATAATTACAAAGTTGTTTTTAGAGTCTTATGAGATAAATAGTTGAAAGAGTGCCTCCCCCATAGTAAGCACTCAATAAAGGAAAATGATTTTCTCGGGTTGTTGTCTTATCATATATTGCGATTCTTTTCTCCTGTTTTCCTAGGAATAGTCTGCACCAGCTTCTTTAGTAATACGAGTGAATATTTTTATATGATAGTTAAAGAAGTTTAAGATGCAAAAATGTTTTAACAGTGGGTGATGACTATCCAGGTGGTTTTCTTCCTTCTTATCTGTGCTTTATGTGTGATGAACACTTGGTACCTTTCTAATTTGCAAACAGTTGTTGAGAGAAGGTGATTGCCAAGTCCTGGTCGGGCCGCATGTTTGTACATGCATAGGGTGGGAGATCACCACGGATGATTGTATTGAGAGTAATAAACAGCATGATATATATGAGGGAGTAGTGATTCCGTGGTAGAATTCTCACCTTCCCTATGGGAGATTTAGTTCCCATTCCTGTGTATCTTGTGCACAGCCACCACCTTAACTGTCAGTACAGGATGTGTGTTGCTGTGATGTCGAACAAGTTTCAAGGGCACTTCCAGACCAAGCCAAACTAGGACGAAAATTAGCCAGTGAAAACCAGAGCCTGGATAATCTGCACCCAATCCTGAGGCTAGTACAGAACTGGCAGCATTTTGTCTCACATGCATGGAATCACACCATAAGTCAGGGACCAACTTGCTAGCCGCTAACAACAAATTTTGCAGTCAGGAGCATAATTGATGCTCCAAAACTCAAGCCCACTGCCGTCACTTGATTCTGACTAATAACTACAAGCCATCCTTTTTTGCACAGAATAGATCTGCTCCGTAGAGTTTCCAAAGTGGCAAATCTTTACAGGAGCAGACAACCTCATCTTTCACCCACATAACTGGTGCTTCCCATAGCATCATTTCAGATAATAAATTCACTACATTCATTGCCAGAGATTTTTGATATTGTTTTTGCTTATTAGAAAGGTACATTCGTTGTACAATTGCTCTGCCTTACTTACATGGTCAGTATCTTATAATATTTACCAAGAGGGTAACCTTGATTAGATGAATCTGTGGTGCCGTGTATAACAAGTTAGAAAGCAAAAGATTATCGATCCATTTACTTATTTTATCTGCTCTCCGGTACGCCTCAAAGAGAATTGGCTATTTAACTCCAGTTCTAAAGTAGGAGCTCATCACTTGGTACGTTAAGAAGGTGATAGTAAGCTGAGATGCCACAAAGGGAACCTTTCTTTGCGGCTGTCGAGTCCGTCTTTTCCTTTTAAGTTCTTGAATTATGAACATCCCAGTGCTGAATTTGTGGGACCATGACTGAGCAATTGCAAATGTTGAATTTTAGCTACCTCTGTGAAGAAAACATGTTAGGGCAGTGGTTCTCAACCTTCCTCATGCTGCGACCCTTTAATACAGTTCATGTTGTGGTGACCCCCAACCATAAAATGATTTTTGTTGCTACTTCATAACTGTAATTTTGCTACTGCTATGAATCGGGCGACCCCTGTGAAAGGTTTGTTCGACACCCCCCCCCAAAGGGGTCGCGACCCCCAGGTTGAGAACCACTGTGTTAGGGGAATGAAAAAGAACAATGAAGATCCTAGCTCACCTTTCTCTTCTCTACCACCTGTGCTTCTGCCCCACTCCTTTGTATGCCACATAGTGGCCAGTCTATTTCTGATTCATTGTTCAGGAAGCTTACTTATTTTTCATAGTTGGTACTAAAAAGAAATTTTCTTTAAAACCCAAGCAAATTTTAATTAAATGTCTAATTAAGATATGTCATAGTTTCTAATTTGAAACATTTTTTGGTTCCAGAACAATTCAACTCAAAGTTCTGTGAAAGACAGTAGAATATGTGTCTTAACTCCTCTGTATCCTCAAATCCCTATGAAATAACGGGGGGAAAGGTACAGACAGAAATGTGTAAATCCATTAATAGCACCGATAATGGGAACAGATGGAGTGACCATCAGCAAAATAGACACTCCAGATTCTAGAAGACAGAAAACAGGTGGCACTGTGGATAAACAGGGGTGAAGGAAGCCCCAGCACAGCATACTCATGAGGGAAGGCTGTGGGTGGAATTAATTCTTCCCTATAGAGTTCTGAATCAGCCCCAGTGGTGTAGTGGTTATGTAGTGGGCTGCTAAATGCTAGGCCAGCAGTTCGAAACCACCAGCCGTTTCTCAGGAGAAAGACAGGACTTTCTACTCCTGTAAAGAGTTTCAGTCTCAGAAACTCGCAGGGTCTTTTTTTTTTTTTCTTTTTTAACATTTTATTAGGGGCTCATACAACTGTTATCCCAATCCATACACACATCAATTGTGTAAAGCGCATTTGT
>NW_022103904.1:5662202-5704846 GCF_000313985.2 Echinops telfairi
TACATCCATCCATTGTGTCAAGCACATTTGTGCATTTGTTGCCATCATCATTCTCAAAACATTTGCTTTCTACTTGAGCCCTTGGTATCAGCTCCTCAGTAAGCAGTATTATTGCTGGATGAGTAAAGAACATGACTAACAATTCACAAAATAAACATGCAAGAAAGGTAGTGAAATTATTCTTGCAATTCTTTATGCAGAATATAAATTACTAATAGAAATGTGAATACGTTTGTAGGTTAGAGTAGCCAAAGCAATTGTATAATAATGCACAATAAATCTGAGACAATTCATCTTTCCTGAGATGTAATCTTGTGGGAAACATTTTAATTGTAGAATAATCCTCCATTAATAATATTGAGTTCAAATAACGCTACTAGTTTATGGGATTTGAGAAATAGTCTACATGAAAACAGACCCAACAGTTTTCAAGTTGACTCAGCTCAGCGGCAGCTCCATATGTGTCATACAACAAAACATACATCAAATCAGCAGTTTTCCATCTATACCTTAATAATAATGATTACGTCTTCTAGTTTTTCACCCTCATTTTTTGCATTGTACCTCCCTTATTAACAAACTCACCCCTTCTAAGGTTCCAATTTAGTCTTTCATGTTGTTATTAATTTGATCCCAGGTAAAAATACTTCTTAAAAGAGCACAATGTGTAGAGTTGACTTTTTTTTTTAAACTAGTTCAGCTAAACTATTGTTCGGTTCTAAAAATACTTTTGGAATATTTTTTGTTTCTGGTTTAAAGATTATCTCAGAGTAAATAGTTGCTTATGTTCATCTGCCCTCCATGGATACAGGAAATCTGTACTCCATGACAATTTGAAATTCTCTATTTCTTCCGTTTGATCAGGAGTCTTCTGTGAAATTGTTGGGCAAAATGTTCAATAATGGTAGCTAACTACCATCCAGTTCTGGTCTAATTCCAAAAGAGGCAGTTGTTTATGAATTAGCCACACATTCCATCTTCTCCTCCTAGTCCTAATTTTCCTTCCTTTGTTGTGCCAGGTGAACAGAAACCGGTCGTTGTGCCTTGCATGACTTCTTGCAAACTTTTCAGACCCGGACAATACTTGTGCAAAGAACTAGGAGATAAAACAGGACATAATAAGCATGTTATTAGATCCATTTAACTGGGCCATCCCATGAAACCATGACCCTAGACTCCAAACCAAGCTACCAAACACCACGAAATGTTTGATTATACATAAGCAACCTCAGCAACTACTCTTTTTGTTGTTTTTGTTATTAATGTATCCCAGCTTTTGCCGTTCACTTTTTTACAGGTGTATAAACAGCAATTACAATAAACGGCTGTACAGGCCTACCCTTAATGAGATTTTTCCATCACTGCTACCTTCTTTTCCCCCTCCTTCCTGCCCCTGGTAACCACTAATAAACTTTGGTCTATGTATATTTGCCTTTTGAGGTTTTTTTTATGTAAGTGTAGTTGTACAATATTTATCCTTTTGTTATATAATATTAAATTGACTTATTTTGCTCAGCATAATATCCTAACGCTCCATCCACACTATAGCATGTAGCAGGTATCAAGACTGCATATTTCACACTTGTCTGGGGAGTATTCCATTGTATGTATGTACTACATTTTGTTTATCTTTTATCTGTTGGTAGGCATTTAAATTGTTTCCCCCTTTTGGCCAATATTGGTGTACAGGTCCCTTTTTGCATCTCTGCTTTCAAATTTTTCGGGTTTATACCTAGGAGTGAAATTGCTGGGTCAGGGGCCATTCTATAGAGAAGGACATCATGCTGGGTAAAGCAGAGAATCAGAAAAAGAAGACCCTCCACAAGATAGATGGACACAGTGGCTGCAGCAGTAGGCTTAAATGTAGGCACAATTGTGAGGACTAAGCAGGGTTTGTTCTGTTGTGGAGTTGCTATGAGTCAGAACTGACATGATGGTAATTAACAAAGCAATACTGTTTTTAGTTTTGGGTTTGTTTTCTTTTCTTTTTAGGATCTGCTACCCTGTTTTCCACATTGGCTGTCCTGTTTTACAGGATCACCAGCAATGGATAAGGTTCCAGCTTCCTCACAGTGGTACCCATAGCTGTTACTCATTTTCATTTTAACCTTCCAACTGCTGTTGCCAAGGGCCACCAAGTCACTTCCAAACCATAGTGACTCCATGCCCACTAAATCAAACACGATCTGGTCCTGCACCATCCTCACAATTGTTATCTTTTGAGCCTATCATTGAAGCCACAGTGTCGATCCTTGTGCGAGTCTTTCTCTTTTTGCTGACTCTTGCTTTACCAAGTAGGAAGTCCTTTTGCAAAGACCAGTTTCCCTATGTCATGTCCAAAATACATGAAGAACTGGAATTACAGAATACTCAAGTGTGCTCAAAATTAGCTATCCTAGTGGGAATGTGATGCTATCTCGTGATGATTTTTGGATTGCATCTCTCTGGTAGCTAATGGTGCTAAGCATCTTTTTATGTGTCTGGTGGCCAGTTGACTGTCCTTTTTGGTGAACTGTCTCTTCAGATCCTTTGCCTATTGTATGATTAGGTTGCTTTTTGTTGTCATAGTATATATTTATTGTTATTATACTTGTGTCAGATTTATGATTTCTGAAGATATTCTCCTAGTCCACAGCTTATCTACTTACTTTTCTGTTAAAGTCTTATGATGAACAAAAGTTTCATTTTTATGAGTTCCTCTGTATTTGTTTTTCCTTTTATTATTATTATTGTTGTTGTTATATTAGATAATCCATTGTTGAAAACTTGGCCTGATAATATTGCCCCTTCTTGTACTTGGAATTTGTTTCTCTATATTGTAGGAAACATGGATCCTGTTTCATTTTTCTGCATGTGGAAATCCAGTTTCCCAGCACCATTTATTAAAGAGCCTAAAAATCAATTGACCATAGATGTCTACTAGGGTCTATTTCTGGACTTTAAGTTCTACTCCATTAATCTTTGTGTGTGTTGTTTTACTGATACTAGACTGTTTTGATTGCTATAACTGTATCATTTGTTTCAAGTAATGTGAATTTTCCTCATTTGCTCTTCTATTGCAACATTGCTTTAACTCTTTCCATTCCACTTTGAGAAAATTGAGGGTTGGTTTTTCTGATTCGGTAAGGAAGCCTGTTCTTTGATTAGGACTGCATCCATCTAGATTACTTTGCATAGTACTGACATCTTAACAATATTAAGTTTTTTCAATCCATGAATATGCAATATCTTTCGGTTTATTTACATCTCTTTTATCAGTGTTTGGTAATTTTCATTGTATAAGTCTTTCACATCCCTGGTTGGTTTTATTCCAGAGTATTTTATATTCTTAGATACTATTGTAAATGTAATTGTTTCCCTAATTTCCCTTTCAGATTTCTCTTAGCTGGTGGTTAGAAATCCAAATGATTTTTGTTTGTTGACCCTGTACGCTGCAGCTTTGCTAGATTTTTCTGTTATTTTAAAAGATTTTTCTTGGAACTCTTAAGATTTTCTATAGATAGAAATATATCATCTACCAGTTAAGATAATTTTTCTTCTTTTCTGATCTGGATACTTTTTTTCTTTAGACCTTCTGCATCATTTCACTCTGTCAGTATATCTAAAGGTTTGTCAATTTTATTGATCTTTTCAAATTCTGGTTTTATTGATGCTATTGTTTTTCTTTTTTTAATTTTATTTCTGTTCAGGTATTTGCTATTCCTTTTCTCCTGTTAGGTTTAGACATTGATTGCTCTCTTTCTAGTTCTTGGGATTGTCAAGATAGGCTGTTAAATTAAGATCTTTCTTCTTTTTTTAAGTAGGCATTTATTGCTATAAATAGCCCTTAGAGTAGACTTTGCATTAGAATGTCTGGGTTACACACAACCTGTCAGTAGTTACAAATCAACCCCCATGAAGTCTTCCCTTCCATCCTGGCTCACTGGGTCTATGCAAAATGTAAATGATGTGTTGTTGCTGCCTGGTTAATCATAGCCCCAGACATTCATTAGGCAAGTACTTCACAGCCCTTCCTTCTCGTCATTCTGCCTTCCCTCCCTCCCCTGTCTTTCCTTGGGGTGGCGGCCACTGCCACTGTTCTCCTGTTCATTGGCCAGCCATACCCAGCAAAGTGCAAAGACTGCCCTCACCCTGGTTAGCCTCACTACTGCTCCCTTACAACTAACTACTGCTTGGAACTGAACTGGCCCTTGACGCCACAGTGTCCGTGGCTCCCTTACCAGCCACACTGCCCTTCCCTGCCCACCCTGCACCAACTTGCAGTGCTTATCTGGCTCACATGTCTCCTCCCCAATGTGCCTCACAACAGTACTGTTACACTCCAAAAAGCAAAACAAAACTTACAGCCATCTAGTCAATGCGACTCTTAGAGACCCTGAAGGACAGGGTAGGACAGCCCGTGGAGTTTCCGAGACTTTGACTGTTTACAGGAGTAGAAAGCCCTGACTTCTAGTGGTTTTGAACTGCAGACCTAGCAGTTAGTAGCCCAACTTGTAAGCACTACACCACAGGGCTACTATTGTATTATATTTTAAATGTTTGGGTGTATCTGGAAGTGTTTGTTTAATGATTCATGCAGAATGCATTGGAAAGTAGATTTTTGCAGATGCAGTTAGTTTAAAATGTATCACCTAATCATTTGATCTCCCTTATGATCCATTTAAATTTGTTCCGGTTTTTTAACATTTTCTGCTTTTTTTATTAAGGTTTTTATCAGTTTTACTTTGTTATTCTTGTTAGTTTTTTGTTTTGTTTTTCATGCTTTTCTGTAGCTGAATCGACATCGGCTTCTTGGAATGAGTTTGGTTTGGCATGTGAAATCCAGGATAGGTAAATCTGTAGAGATAGTAACTGGATTAGTGGTTCCTTGGGGCTTTGGCAGAGAGGTTGGGGGAAATGGAGAGCTAATATTGATGAGTACAAGAATGAAAAAAAATGTAAAGCTGATTGTTGCGATGATTGTACAACTCCTTGTGATAATGATTGAACTATTGAATTATATGATACATGAATTAAATGCCAATAAAACTGTTGAGGAAAAAAAGTATATTATGTAGTGAGATAAACAAAACTGATATTAGTTAAGAAACATACCTGTTGTAACTTACATATAAATTCAGCTTATTTAGACAGATTTAGGAATTATAATCGTAACCTAGGGACACCCTCTACTGCCTTTGCCACCCATAAGTTTTGGTATGTTATACTTTGATGTTCATTTGACTCTAAGAAATTCGTGGGTTTGTTTTCTTCTTAATTTCTTCCTTGACCCATTGGTAGTATAATAAATAGTAGGTTATTTTATTTCAATGTTTGTGTGTTTTCAAGAGTTGGGTTGGTTTTTTTTCTCTTTTTACTGATGTCTAGTGCGGTAGTTACATAATCTGTTGTCAATTTGAGGCTTATGAGTGAAGGGGTAGAGTTTAACCTGTCATTCCGGTCGCAGCTTGATGACCTCATTTAGAGGTGCTAAGGAGATAAATAGCTCACTGGAGGCAGGACGCAGGCTCAGTCCCTGGGAGACATTGCAGCTGACAAAACACATGGAGCTACACTAGTGCCCTGAGCTGGAGGAGCCACATGGAGACCCCTGCCAGAGCTGAGATCCCTCTACCAGCACTGGATCCACAAGACTTCCCACCTACTGGTCTGGGAACTTCCTGCAATCAGCGTCATTGCTTGTGTTTCATGAGTCTGAAGAGGAATTTATAGACTGGTATAGGACATATGGGCTAATATCGGACTTATGGACTTGATCTGGACTGGAGTGGGATATTTTCTCAATTTCAATTGCTCTTGTACATAAAGCTCTTATACACGTGTGAGTGTCTGTGAATTTGTTTCTCCAGTCAACACAGACTAGCACATTATAGTACCTTGTTCGTGGGGTACTAGAGAAACAAATCATAAAGAGGGAGAGTGAATGTTTGTTCAACCTCTACTTCATGGTTGTTTTTCTCTGGCTAGACAGAGGTCAGACAGATAAAGCCACAGTTTACTCAACTGTTTTCAGGAAAGAATGTGGGAATTCAAAGTTTTGATTCCTAGAAATTGTCTTTGGTTAATCCTGTCTGAAATCGTGAAAATGATTGTGATAAATGTGAATCTCGAGCTTGGGTGGCAAAATCGCCCACTGAATTTCTCAGAGCTGCCAAGTGAAAATGGCTGACAGATAGCCTGGCTCTGGCTTGATGCTCTCAGAGGCCTAACCCCATATTTTGTATCAAAAGAATAGTTTAGATAAGGATTAAGATAAGCTAAATAAGGATTGAATTTGACTGGTTTGAGAATTTTTATTAGTATCTGATTCTACTTTGTTTATACTGATTTCTTCTGCTTATTTTGTTGATATAAATGATTATTGGGAAGTATGAAAGTAGAGAGCTTGTAAGTCCACTTGCCTTGAGCCATTAAAATTTGAATCTTTACATGGTTTAGCCTTCCAAAGAAGGCTGTGAAAGGATAAGCCCCACCCAGGGCTTTGAGTACTCAGGATATTTGCATTCCAAGAGACCTGCCTAGGGGATTGTTGACAGATTGAAGAAAAAAGGAACTCTTGGATTTTTTGAAGCTTGAACTAGTGGTTTTTGTCAGAAGCTGGAAAAAATCTGGAACCATGAAGAAAACTCTCTAGGACTGAACATTAAAGGGAGCCGGTGGCAGCCTGAAACTCTTGCTAGGTGATCACCTGGATCCACATGTTGAGTGGAATTGGGAGAAAAGCAGCAATAGAGAGATGGGTTGAGTCTGTCTACTAAACCCATGGGCCTGGTTTACAGTAACTAGAGAAGAGGAGCGTGGTTGACTGGTCTGAAGTTCCTGACCTAGCACAAGGGGGCTAGGCTTTTTGAGAATTTGTAATAAGGCCATGGTCTAAAGGTAAGGTGACCAATGGGCACCCTGGTAAGGCTAAGTGAGGCAGCCCACATTGAGCTGACAAGAACCCGACCAGATGAACAGAAGATTCTGAGCCTGTGAACTGGAGCATATTGTGCTGACTTTATGGCTGTCCTGTCCTGATTTGACTTTGCATATGGATGCATATTTTACAAGGTTCCAACTGAAATGAAGAGTCCTTACGTAAAAGATTATGCTTGTCTCCTCAGAGCACTGGGTTGATGTAACTGAGTAGTATAGAAATTGGATACTCAAAATGGGGAGGATAAAGGCATGAAGTGGCTGGTTTACAAACTTTCATAGCTGGGGGAATATATTTGATAGAATTATAGGATTAAGGTGTAGGTGTTACTTAATTGCAATTGTTAGGCATAGGGGGGGCCTAATAAGGGTGCTATCAGTTTTTTCCTACTGAAATTAGGAGAATGGTCTCTTTATTTAATGCCTAAAAGTTAATATGAACACAAAATGGGAAGGGGCAAGAAAGAATGGGAGTGGAGAACATGGGGAGGAAGTGGGACGGGAGCTGCTGGCTCCATGGTGGGGCTTGCAACCAGTATCACACAACAAAATGTGTACTATCCCAGTGTTGGATGGAAAACTAATTTGCTCTGTAAACTTTCACTTAAACCATAATAAAAAGTTCAAAGACAAGAAAGTGATCTGTTAGTTTGTTTTCAAAATCTCTGAGATTATACTCCAAGGCATTCCTGTCAGCATGTGGTTACACTGGGAATATTTTCCCTTTCAGAGATAGCTCCTTACCAAAACCCAACAATACTAAGAAAAATACCCTTGGGTCACATGCTTGTGCTATTGCTGTGGTGTTCTCTGGTAAATGGCTTCTTCCCTTGAGTGGGTGTCCTTCCTTCGCCGCCTGTTCGCAATCACTGCAGAGTAAAAGCTACTTTCTTCAACCCTGAGGACATCTTGTCACCAACTCGAATTCTGGAGAAGATTACACTAAGCGTACTTGTTCTTTCCTTCTTCACAGGTTCTTCTTCATCCTTTGGTGAAAACTCTGCAACAAAAAGATGGCTGCAAACAAGCCCAAGGGTCAGAATTCTTTGGCCTTACACAAAGTCATCATGGTGGGCAGTGGTGGTGTGGGGAAGTCCGCTCTAACGCTGCAGTTCATGTATGATGAGGTGAGTGCTTACTTCACGAGGACTATTCATGTTTGGGGCTTGGAGACGATCACTCTAAGTTAGGCCTGGTGTTACGGATTTGAATGATTGCTGGAATCCTTAAATAATCATTTTTGTTCATTTTAAAATTCAGAGTCAACAGCTATACTTAACTTGATTTTATAAGTGAAGTACTCAAGGTGCTTTAAAATTTCATGCTTAAAAAAAGAGAAAGAAAAAGTAATGAAAAGAGTATCTGTATTTTGAGCAATCTAACTATCTTTGACTTACCATGTATAGGTCAAGTTTTTCAGCACATTTTTAATGCCGTTTTGTGGTGAAATTGGGTGCCTTGGCTGATATTTGGGTCAGATTATACTCGAGTATATACGGTATATTTTGTATTTTATTGGAGATGCCCACCCTAAATTAATAGAACTGATACTATATAGTACTTGATACTTGAGGTTAACATAAGAGGGAACTTAAAAAACATTGGAAATTTTTCATTATCTTTTAATTCCATTTCCCCCCCATAAACTTTCTTGAGACCCTTTTATAAATACAAAGTGCCCTTTAGGAACCTCAATGAGAAGGTTGGTTATTTGTTTTGTATTTTGCTTGGCACTCACTCACCACTAAACAGGTTAAATAAATATGCCCCTACAATTTACAGTTACTGCAGGTTACAGATTACTATGAATAGGTCTGTGTGAAATTTTATTGTGCCAGAGTTAAAAATCTTGCCCCGTCATCATCCCCCCCTCCGCCCCCACTATCATGATCCCAATTCTACCTTACAAGGCTGGTACAGATAGGGACTGGAAACGCAGGGAATCCTGGGCAGATGACTCCTTCAGGACCAGTGGTGAGAGTGGCGATACTGGAAGGATGGAGAGAATGTGGGGTAGAAAGGGGGAACCGATTATAAGGATCTACATATAACCTCCTTTCTGGGAGACAGACAACAGAAAATTGGGTGAAGGGAGATGTCGGACAGTGTATGACATGACAATATACTAATAATTTATAAATTATCAAGGGTTCATGAGGGAGGGAGGGTGGAAAGGGAGGGGGGAAACGAGCTGATACCAAGGGTTTAAGTGAAGAGCAAATATTTTGAGAATGATGAGGGCAATGAATGTACAAATATGCTGGACACAATTGATGTATGTATGGATTGTGATAAGAGTTGTATGAGCCCCAATAAAATGATTTTTTTTTTAAATCTTGCCCTGTATACTATATAACGAATGCAATGTATTCTTCTTTACAGAACATTACCAAACCTTAATGCTTTAAGAGTTGGTAATCCAGTTTAAGCATATAACCTCAATTTTCCCCACAATAGAAGTAAGGTTTTATTATATTCTTTTTTCTTTTTCTTTTTATGCTTGTAAAAATCCTTCCTGGCTGCTGGTGGTAACCCCAATTTACAGATGAAAAAATAGGACATTGGAATGTTTACCCAACTTACCCAAGAAAAATGACTTCTAATAAGAAACCAAGATGAAAACTTGGTTTCCCATTTTTTAAAATCTTACAGATTCGTAGCATCCCATTGTTTCTTCCCGTTGTCTACTAGACACTGTTAATTTCACAGGCATAACACTTGTTGATTCCTATAATAAGATGCCACAGGGGAGAGGGGTGTTGAAATGGTACATTAAGTGAGATTACGAACTTATTTGTTCGTTCATTTTCTTTGCTACTTAATAGCCATCTTCTCTCAAGCTGATCCTGAAATCAGGCCCTTTCTCCTTGACAGTGCCAAGGAGCCTTACTGCCATCAAGGCAGTTCTGACTCAAGACTGCCCCATAGGACAGAGTCGAATTGTCCCTGTGGGTTTCCGAGGTTATATATCTTACTGTGTGTAGAAAACCTCAACCTTCCCCTGTGGACTAGCTGTGGTTTTGAATTGATCACTTTGTGGTTAGCACAGAACTCTTAATCTACTAAGGCAGCAGGGCTCCTTCCTTGACAGTAAGGAGGCCAAAAATGAACATAGTCAGATGCCTGGCATTGGTTGAATGGTTAAGTACAATATTTGCATGTAAATATAGTAGAGTGATGGATAGCTTTTTTTCTAATAATAATTTTATTGGGGACTCTTACAGCTCTTATAACAATCCATACATCATTTGTATCAATCACATTTATACGTATGTTGCCATCATCATTTCTAAAACATTTTCTTTCTACTTGAGCCCTTGATATCAGCTCCTTTTTTTCCCTCCCTCCCCTACCGCTCCCGCCCTCACGAACACTTGATAATTTATAAATTATTATTTTCATATTTTGCACCGTCGGCTGTCTCCCTTAACCCACATTTCTGTAGTTTGTCCCTCCGGGGTGGGGTGGGGATTACATCAATCATTGCAATCAGTTCCCCCTTTCTCCCACCACTCTCCCCACCTTCCCCCTACCCTCATAGTATTGCTACTCTCATTATTGGTCCTCGGGTTTATCTGCCCTGGATTCCGTGTGTCATCTGTACCAGTGTACGTGCATGGTCTAGCTGGATTTGTAAGGTAGAAGTGGGGTCATGATAGTGGGGGGAGGGACAGCATTAGAGAATTAGAGGAATTTTGTGTTTTGGTGGTGCTGTATTACACCCTGGCTGGCTCATTCCTTCCTTGTGACCCTTCTGTGAGGGGATGTTCAACTATCTACAGATGGGCTTTGGGTCTCCATTTGGAATCCCCTTGTTCGCATCAAAATGGTTGGTTGTTTTTGGTCTTCTGGTCTTCTGATGCCTGATACCTGATACTGTTGACACCTCGTGATGCTTCTTCTATGTGGGCTTTGTTGCTTCCCTGTTGGATGGCTGCATGTTTAACTTCAAACCTTTAAGACCCCAGATGCTATATATCTTATAATAGCCAGGCACCATCAGCCTTCTTCACCACATTAGCTTATGTACCCATTATGTCTTCAGCAGTCATGTTGGGAAGGTGAGCATCACAGAATGCTAGGTTATTAGAAAAAAGTGTTCTTGCCTTAAGGGAGGACTTAAGGCCCAATGTCCATCTGCTACCTTAGTACTAAACCTATAAATATATGTACATAGACCTATATCGTTCTAGGTGTATATTAATATATTTACATATGTACTTTTGTATGTTCATACCTCTATAAATGTCTTTTGCCTCCTAGTTCTTTCCTCTATTTCCTTTTGCTTTCCTCCTGTCTGCACTATCATATCTGACCTTCATTAGGCTCTCTGTACTTCTTCTCAGCTACATTGCACTTGGTCAAACTCCAACAGGCATCCTGTGCCCTCTTCACCATCGCTTTTAGATCACTTGTTGTCCTCTTGTCCTGGGCTTATTGTTTCCCACCTTCTTTTTCCCCACCTCCTCCTCTCCCATGTACCCCCAGAACCATCCGTCCTGTTGTTTTCCCCTCGGGATTGTTTAGATGAATAGCTTTTGCAGTTACAAATACACTGTGTCTAGCTTTTAATAATTATTTACTGAGTACCTGCATTGTTCCAGGCATGGGAGGTATCGCATTCTTCATAGTAAAGGTTCCTGCTCTTGGGGCTTCTGTTCTTGTAGAGGACATAGACCTTAAACAGATAAACAAGAAAACATCAGATAATGAAACTCTTTAAAGTAACTAATCAGAAATTGGCCAAGGGTATCTGTGTGGATGTACATGTGTACATACCAACAGTGAGTCACTGATCAAGTAGTGTGTCAAGGTGACAAGAATGAGTGAGACGTGAGTCTGTGCTAAAGATTTATGCAGCGGAAGATAGTGCAAGGTAAAGTAGTGTAATTGTTTTAATAGGGGGGAATATCAAAGTTCAGGATTTGACAGAGCAGTGCAAGCTATTTAATGACTTGATTCATTTCTTGAGAAAGAAAAGATTTAATGCTACTTTCCATGCTTACCAACATATTAACTTCCTCTCTAAATATCTCAAATTCTGGAACTAGAATTAAAGCTTAGAAGAATATATTTTATGAAATATGTTTAATAGTTTATGCAGGAATAATGTTTCAGAAAAGAAGAAAACCACCAATTTCACCTGTAAAACAGACGGAAGGTAATAGTTCATCCCTCTCTTTTTGCAGCTGAGGAAGATGCTAAACTGTCTAAATTAAAAATAACAATGCAACTTTTTTATTAGTATTATTTATGGAAACCGAGAAGAAGGTAAATGTTATGTGCTAAGCTGATAACCAAAGATCAACATTTCAAACCTACCAGCTGTGCTGTGTGGGAGACAGATGAGACTGTGTCCTTGTAGATTCACAGCCTCAGAGACTGTATGGAACAGGTCTACTCTGTCCTGTAGGAGAGCTGGGAGGCAGAATCGGCTAGACAGAAGTGAGTTTGGGGGACTGGGTAAAGGGCACAGAGGACTTCCATCACTATTTTGACAATGTCATGTGAATTCTAGTTATTTCAAAATTAAAAGTTTTAAGAAGTAAAAATAATAATTAAAAACATGATGTGTTTTGTATCTTTTTTCTAGTTTGTGGAGGACTATGAACCTACCAAAGCAGACAGTTATCGGAAGAAGGTCGTGCTGGATGGGGAGGAAGTCCAGATCGATATCTTAGATACTGCTGGGCAAGAGGACTATGCTGCAATCAGAGACAACTACTTCCGAAGTGGAGAGGGTTTCCTCTGTGTCTTCTCTATTACAGAGATGGAATCCTTTGCAGCGACAGCTGACTTCAGGTGTGTGGAAAGCAGTATTGATAACTGTATGACAATGTTCTCTCCCTCAAAGCAAGCGGAAAACAGGACTCTCTCGTTAGACTTTCACTGTGTCTACTTGGGTTTATTTCCTCTCTGATATTAATACCTGACTCTGCACACTGTGTACTTAGTTATTCAGCATGCCTGACACGATCTCACAACTGTCCGCAGATCAGTTGTATTAGGGCTTGAGTGTGTGATAGCTTGAAGTAAGTACCCTAAGTCTCTGTATCTATTTTTGGAGGAAAATACCGCTGGTGCATTAAGTTAATATTTAGAGCACATCATGGAGCTGTGTCCCAAATTTTCTCTCTTCCTGTGTAGTCACTGGTTTTTCAGCTGTGATGCTCAGCAGGCACATTGTCATCCTTGCAATACGATGCCCTAACAGCACTGGCAGATGCCTTTAAGAGAAGTAATATTACTGCCATTTAGTACACTTGCTGTTGTTGCTTACTCAAAATTCGGTATCCATTGGTTCCTGGGGAGGTTGTGGTGATGGGAGGAGTCCTTTTTTCTGTAAGCTAAATTTGACAAAGTCTCCCAAATACTGCATGCAGAATCGAAGTTATGTTTTAGTTGCATATTTTCATTTCTTTTTGAAACATCTGCTTTGGGTTGTGGGGGATACAAAAGAAGCATGTAATTTAACCTTTATTAAACATACAGCCTTTTGAATACGAGGGTAAGTCCAAAAGTATTGCTTCTAGGGTTCCAGTTCCTACCTGTACTAGTTTATTCCGAACAAAATGTCTGTAAACATATATCTGCGAGCAGTCTCTCAGTAATACATTTATTTGTCTTAGTCTTATTTTTTTTTTTTTTTTGTCTTAGTCTTATTAAGAAGCCATGCTGGCAACGTGTTGGGCTGCTAACTGTGAGGTCAGCAGTTTGAAACAACTCCTCGGGAGAAAGTAAACTAAAGATTTAGTCTCAGAACCCACAGGGACAGTTCCACTCTGTCTGTAGGGTCACTGTGAGTTGGAATCCACTTGGTAGCAGTCAGTGAGAAGTCTTGTTAGGAAGTCTTCCCCCGAAGAGGTTCCATCAAAACAGAAGCTTCTGGGGGGCTTTACTGCGTCAGTTAAATTTTGCAAGGCAAAGAGGTCAGCATGGAAGGTTATGGCAATTATTTTGTAGGAATTCCATGGAAGTCACCATGATAGATTTCCTCAAAGGACCCAGAATGACCAGAGGGGCTTATAATGAAGACATTTTCCAGAAAGGGAAACGACATTGGTGAGAATAAGGCTAAAAAAGTTGTACAATGAATTGTTTTCCATCCCGACAATGTATCTGCTCACAAGGACTGTCTTATGAGAATTTCATTGGGAAACCTTACCCTATCCACTTTATCACCAGAGCTTGCCTTTTCAGTTTTCTTTTTGCTCCCAAAACTCAAAGAACGTTTCAAAGGCACACAATTTGAGCTTATTGAGGAAGCCCAAACAGCCATTTGGATGCGCTGCAAATGGAAGCGCACAGGATTCTTCAGGGAAGGGTTAGAGAAATGGGAAAGCCACCTTTAGAAGTTTATAGACCTAGACGGATGATGTGTTGAGAAACAATAGCCTCATATTTTCATATTTTTGTTCAGTGTTTCTATGATTTATTTGCAGTACTTTTTTACTTACCCTCATAGATAAGGTCATGAAACCAAGAGGAAGTTAGTGGCAATATAGGAGACCTAGGCAGAGCTCAGAATGGGGTATCCAGTCAGTGAGAGAAGGGTTCATGAAATGGATAGGCCTGAGAGATCATGATTTCCGCAGATGAGGAATGAAGGTATTTCAGGTGATTTGGGCAAAAAATGGAGCCTGGACTTATACAGAAATCAAAGCATTCCTTTTTATATACACTTGAAATGTCTTAAGAACTTAAAGTTCACAAAGAATACATCACAAAGGCATCATTGAGGCACTTATAAAATACAGGTTTATTTATAAAATTAAATTCGTTGGTTTCTGTAAGGAAGGAATTTCATATATCATAAAATGCAGAGACATGAAACCCTAGGAGGCATGTTGAAAGTTACATAAATAGTAATAGTTATTCATTTGCTCAACAAATACCTAAGTGTTTATTATGTAGCTGTCTGTGCTCTACATAGTAGAAGAAATTGTGTCATCGTAGTCATCAGTACCACAGTGGAATCTCGAAAGAATGGATATTCTTAGACCAACCTAGAGCATCATGGACCATTGCTATTACAGAAATAAATGGGTGTTTCATTTCATTTTGAAAAAGTCCAATTTGTTGTCCTTCCCATAAATAAAAATGGCCCTAGTAACTCACCAGCAATAGGGAAAATAATGTTGAGAAAATCCCAGTGTTACAGGAAGGCACAGGAGCTAACCTGCACAGAACAACATGAATGTCAGGCTCCCTCTTGAGTTTTCCTGAGCATTTCTATTACCAAGAGAGACTTCGCTCCCTAATCTTTGTTACACTTACCACACTCCTGTACTAAATTTGACATATATGTGTTACTCATGATAAGGTTAAAAAAAAAAAGAGCAGGATCCACTTCTTATTCTTCAAAAGTATCCTTAGTAATCATAATTGGCACAGTGACTAGCATGTAACATTTAGCACATGCTTAATAAACCTTTGACTTTATTTGAACATTCCCTGGCCCTCCTGGTTCTCACTTTTCTTATATTATTGAAGCCCTGGTGGCATGGTAGTTTGGCATTGAGCTGCTAACCATAGGGTTAGCAGTTCAAAACTACCAGCCACTTCTTAGGAGAAAGATGAGACTTTCTACTCCTATAAAGAGTTACTGTCTTGAAAAACCACGGTGACAGTTCTTCCCTGCCCTGCAGGGCCTCCATAAATCAGAATGGACTGGATGACAGTGAGTTGGTTTTTGCTTATTTTGTTTATTTAGTTTATTTTGTACTAAGCTTGATATGTATGTGCAGCATCCATTTCTTAGCCATCACAGGTATCCTTAGTACCCGTAATTGGCACAGTGGCTAGCATGTAACATTTAGTGCATACTTGGTAAATCTTTGACTTTATTTGAAAATTCCCTTGCCCTGTTGGTTCTCACTTTCCTTATATTAAAATTGAAAAGTTAGAACTGTTTGTAAAGGTGCTTTCCTATCTTAAAATTGTTTTATAGCCTCAAAAGTTATATTTTACATACATAGATACGCATCACTGTAAGCAAAATGTGTATGGAAGTTATAGGCATAGCATTACCTTTCTCTGGCATCCAGGAGAGTATCTAAGAAAACCCAACTTACTTACTGACTCAAGAATATTGTCTTCCACCTCTGAGCTCAGAAGGTCTAGGTTTCCCACAGCCATTTTTCTGATAGCAGTGATCACTTCAGTATCCCTGAAGCATCGGACTCAGTGTAGCGTAGTAAATGCTTATTGACAAACAGATTAATCACTATATGAGGAGGCTTCAGAACGTCTGTGGAAAGATGAAATTAGGACGTAATGGAACTTTCCGACGAACTTTTTGAAGCCCCTCATGTATGTCTATACATATAACTTAAAATATTAGAGTCACAAACACCTGATTCAGACTCACATACCTGGTGCCTACTCAGACCTTACAGATGTTAGTCATGATCAACATTATTATTAGCCTCTTAATTTTAGGTTGTTGGTGATAAAGAAAACAAAATCACAGCAAAATAGTTGTTAGCTGCCCTGGGGAAAGATTATGAATAGCCACAATCCTCTTCACAAATATATCATACTTTTCATAGCAGCCTAGTGGTGAGTGTTACCGTGGGAATGTTAGTGGTGGGAAACATCACTATATTGTGCCGTACTACACAGCTTACTCTCTGTCACCCAGATCCATGCTCATTTGGCATTTTCCTTTTCTAAAAGAATGTCTAAGGTAAGTACAAATCAATGAGGGGTGAAGATGGCTTTATGTATTTTCCATATTCTATCTTTGTATTAAATTTCCATATTCTATCTGTGGTATTAAAATTTTTCATATCTTTCTGTTAGAAGAACTGAGAATAACCCTTTGCTTTATGATTCAAATTCAGAGAAATTCCTGAAATTTTGATTCTGTCAGAATTTTACTACCCCAACAGTAATCAGGTGAACAAACTAATAATAATAATAATAATGCTTGCTACATAGCATTTGCCACATGCCATAGACTGTCTAAGCACTACCAAGTATAACAAACCTATATGTAACATAATATTTACAGAGATTGCTTAGATTTATTTTAAAAAGTATATCAGTGTTTATAGATTGAATAAGAGGGAGGTCAAATATCTAGTTCCAAAACTTGAACCTAATTGGTTGGCGGAACAGATGAAAATCGTGGGTTTAGCTTTATGATCTTGCTGTTAATCCCTTAGCTGTATGGGATCTCTTAAATTAATGGTGATTCTTTTGTAAAACCACATGGCCACCACATTTCATACTTTTTAATTGAATTTGGTAAGATTCCTGACTAAAACACTAGTCTGTACCCCTACTCTTTAATGTATTAAGGATTTTTATATAGGATATTATATAAATCATATAATTAAACTATTTTGTGATGTTATATCATAAAAACACTCTTGTTCTCTTATTAATGACCAGTCTAACTCTAATGGAAACAACTAATTTGAAACTTTTTTTCTGAATGATTAAGTGATTTTTATTTAACATAGTTTCTTGTCACCTTTTTCTCATGTTCCCTGTGGGATTGAGCTGGTTACATATAATAATAAAGTTTCCCCTCTGCCCATTCGTAACTTTGACGTACAGAGGATATTTTGTCTTACATGGAAAACTACGCTGTATTGCCCAGTGGACACCTCAATGTCCATTCCATATCAAAAATAGGGTCTGGTGAGGGAGAATTTGGGAGAATTAAACCTTCTTGAACAGGATTTATTCCCTCCATATCCCACTATGGAGGTATCATAGCATCCACTATAGTTGCGGAGCATTTGATTGCTCAGGTTGAAATCTAAATTCTTCGAGTTCACTTTTGAACAAGTTATATAACATCTCTCAGATGAAAGAAATGGCCTTCACTGGAGATCCCCTTGCAGAGGGGTCTCGGGGAGGAGATGAGCCAGTCACGGTACAATGTAACAACGATGAGAAATACAACTTTCCTCTAATTCCTAAATGTTTCCTCCCCGCTCCCACTACCATGACTCGAATTCGACCTTACAAGTCTGGCTAGACCAGAGGATGTACACTGGTACAGATAGGAACTGAAAATCCAGGGAATCCAGGGCAGATGAGCCCTGCAGGACCAGTGGTGTGGGTGGCGAGACGGGGAGGGTAGAGGGAGAGTGGGTGGGAAAGAGGGAACCGATTACAGGGAACTATATGTGACCTCTCCTCCCTGGGGGACAGACAACCAAAAAGTGGGTGAAGGGAGACGTCGGATAGAGCAAGATATGACAAAATGCCAATTTATAAACTATCAAGGGCTCATGAGGGAGGGGGCGGGGAGGGAGGGGAAAATGAGGACCTAATGTCGGGGGTTTAAGTGGAGAGAAAATGTTTTGAGAATGATGTACAAATGCGCTTTACACAATTGATGTGTGTATCGATTGCAATAACAGTTATATGAGCCCCTAATAAAATGTTTAAAACAAAAAAAAGAAAGAAATGGCCTTATCTCTTAGATTAGACTAATCGTGGGTTTGGGATGCGGGTTAAATGGGATATGTGTGTAAAGGATTTACAGTAGTGCCTGCTGACGCCTCATGCGCCCTCAGCAGACTGAGAGAGGTAGTGAGGGGGTGATGGCGTCCCAGAGGCACCCCTGTGGAGTACAAAATAAACCATCTCTCAAACTGCCCCATGAAGTTTCCAAGGCTGCAGTCTTTGTAGAAACAGATCAGCAGGTTTTTTCTCCCCGGGAGCCAGTGGTGATGAGGGTGTCACTGCCCCCTTTGTTAGCAGGTGCACTCCACCATTGTACAACAGGGCTCTCTGTCACTGCAATTAGCCCTGTCATATTCTCATGTTCTCTTTGTCTAAAATACTGACATACCTGCAGTTTTCAATATTTTAAAAATAATTTCAAAGGAGAGGGGTCTGAAGGAGACCAGGGTATTAAGTGTAAGTCTCTTACAGACTTCTCAGGTCTGTTGATTTTACAAGAAAACATCATCTAGTGGCCTGTCAATAATAGCATGAATTGGATATTTGCCACATGCCAGTCACAATCATAAACATTTAATAATTCTCATAGCAACCATAAGGAAAGTATTATTATTAGCCCATTGAATAGATCATGTTCACAAACATATTTGGCCTCCTACCCCCTTTTCCAAGGGATAAAAAACAAAAGAGGAACTCTGTACCCGGCAACTGTTTCTGTTCATCTAAAACCTTTCAATTATCAGCAACGTGTAAAGGGCAGTTGCATTTGACGCTTTCATTTGCCCCTCTAACTCCTAGGCTTACACATCTTTGTTAGTGAACAGGTGCACCTCAGAGATACTGGTGTTCAGTTCCAGACTACCTCGATGTAGTGAATATTGTAAGAAAGTAAGTCACTGCATGATTTCCCTTGGTTTCCCAGCACATGTAAAAGTTATGATTACACTATACTGCCGTCTGTGAAGGAGCCCTTGTAGCACAGTGACTTAAGTGGTGGGCTGCGAACTCAAAAGGTTGGTAGTTCTAACCCACCAGCAGCTCTGCGGGAGAAAGATGAGACAGATGGATAGCTGTAAAGATGTCTAGACTCACAAACCTTCCAGGGCATCTGCCCTGTCCTAGAGGGTCTCTTGGAGTCAACTCAACCGCAGTAAGTCTGGTAGTCCATGAAGTGTGCGATGGCATTGTGAATAAGTTTGAATAGTGAGGATTACCAAAGTGTAACACTGACACATGAAATGAGTACATGCTATTGGAAAGACAACTCCAATCAATAGACTTGGCTGCTTAAAACAGGGTTGCCATACACCTTTAATCTGTGTTTGTTTTTGTTTGGGGGAGGGAGGCATAGCTTAAGGTATGCCTGTATTTTTTTTTTCTGTATCACTATTTAATGAAGTGATTATGTAATTTAAGTGATTGATGATAGAATCACTGCTATATAACAAATGAGCTTGTCATTATTGGATAGTAACATGCACATTATCAGTCAATGTTAATTACAGCTATTTGTTATGTAAAGATAATACTAACATTTCTTCTGATTTTCTTTTATTCAGGGAGCAGATTTTAAGAGTAAAAGAAGACGAGAATGTTCCGTTTCTGCTGGTTGGTAACAAATCAGACTTGGAAGATAAAAGGCAGGTCTCTGTAGAGGAGGCAAAAACCAGAGCCGATCAATGGAATGTTAACTATGTGGAAACATCCGCCAAAACGCGAGCTAATGTTGACAAGGTAAAACGTGACTCTCAGTCCTCTGAATTCCTGGTAGAAGTAGAGTGGTGTGCCTTCACTCGGCCCCATTTTGTTCAGCGTCTATGAGACTTCCAAAGAGTGGCATGCTTTTTAATATATATTGATCCTTATCAGCCCTGAATGCTCGAGCTCAACAAATTAGGAGTTTCTTATTTTTCCATAGGTTCCCAAGAGATATTCAAGCATGAGACACTATAGCTGAATAGTTTGTCTTTTGGTTTTTTTAGTGCTAACAGGATTCCTGACCTGAATCCCTGCCCTTTTTTCTGGATGAGCTAGATAATTTTTAAAGAATTGTGTAAGTCCCACGATACCAGTACTGAACTTCCTTACCTCTGACCTCACTCCTTTCTGATCCCATTAAGTTGTCCTAAGTGAGGTGCCTCCCAGATGTGAGGATTCTAAAAGCTCTGCCACTACACTCATCACCTCACCCTTGATTCCCCCTGCGGTGAAAGGGAAAGCACTGCCCTGCTGCATTCTGTGCAGGTCCCTCCACCTTTTCCCTTATTTCCTCACTGGTTAAAGTGGGCCTTCCTGGGGGAGACTTCCTGTGGAACACCCTTACCTAATTTCTGGAATCCTCCCAAGTGCATTTCATCTTGGAAAGAGAACCCCCTCTGTCCCTAATCTAGCAACCTGTCTCACCACTTGTGCACTCTGGTTCTTAGCTCTTTCACCACCCCCAGCACAGAGTTCCCACTATATTTTCCTCCTCTGGGTTTAATTGGGCAGCTGCTTTCCTACTGACATACAGCCTCTGGAGAACCCTTGTAGGACTGTTTCAAATGGAAGAAATGGGCATGTATACAAGCATTACAGTTGTTACAGGCTATTGTGTGGTGAGTGGTTATGCTAATCAGGTCAGGAGTTCAAGACCACCTGACGCTCCTCAAGAGAAAGAAGGCGCTTTCTATTTCCATAGAGAGTAACGGACCCAAACACTCACAGGGGCAGTTCTACCCTGTCCTTTAGGGTCACTATGAGTCAGCATGGACTCAATGCTAGTGAGTTGGGTGTTGGCTATTTATATGAAGTAATGCTTCTTTGTAGAGACAAAATCGTTTTCGACACATGCCCCTTTCGTCCATTTCAAACAGTCATACAAGTTCTCTCGGGCTGGCTGTATGTCAGTAGGAAAGAAGCTGCCCCGTTAAGCCAAATGTAGGTGGGAACTCTGTGTAGGTGGGTCATGGAAGGTACTGTGTATCTAACCGTGCCACTATATTCCTGGGATCCTGGATGTCATTTGGAGTTGCCTTGCTTGCAGTGATTCAAGCTAATGTTCCAGCTGATAATACATCTTCAGACACCCTACACTGAATGCATCTGTCAAGAGATTTAGATAGTAGTAGAGTTCAGAGAGACCTGTGTCCCCTCTAATATGTATTGAAATCCAAATTTGTTACACAATTTCAGAAATGCGTAATGCAGCATGATTTTCATTAATGAAATCACATAGTGTCAAAAAAAAATCAAAGCTTGGAAAGCAAATGTTTTGAGAATGATGACAGCAACAAATGTACAAATGTGCTTGACACCATGGATGTATGTATGTATGAATTGTGATAAGAGTTATATGAACCCCCAATAAAATGATTTTTTTTTTTTAATCAAAAGCTCAAAATAATTGGATCTTGCCAGGGTTAAAGTCTTCTGGTGGGACCTGTCTTCATCCTTGCTGTCGAGGCTCCACAGCTGCACCTCTCAAACTGTTAGGTTCAGAGGAGTCGCCTGTAAGCACAGCTACTCTTTCCCCGAGAGATTTTTTCATTTGGTCTGGAGTGGGGCCTGAGGATTTGCATTTCCAGCAAGGTTCATGAGATCTGTACTTAGATCAGTGCCATGAGTTTCTACTCAGTATTCTAGTTTTCTCTATAATTTAGGGCAGTACGTGTTGAGATTGTGTCTGGGGTTTTGGAAGGCAACATCGAACATTACAGAACTCAAACTCTTAACATCTCCTCCTAATTGATGTCATGAGCTAGTAGAAGAATACATTCTAGAAGATACTTGAACTGAGGAAAACGGGAAATGAAACAAGCATCACCAGGCCCACGCCTGTGGGGGTCATCTGCTGGCTGGGGACAGAAGATGGTGTTCATTATCAGCACGGTACAAGAAAGACCAACAGCCCACTGTGAAATGGTCAAAATACAGACATGCTGTAGAAAGAAATCTAAGTGCCTTTAAACTTTAAAAGAGAATTATCTGCGTTGTCTAGTGTTGCCTTTGTGATAGAACTGTTCCATAGGCTTTCCAAGACATTAAATCTTATGGGCGTAGACAGCCTCATCTTTTTTCCTCTAGGCTGCTGTTGGGTTTGAACCACTGACCTTATGATTCGGTGCCTAACACCTAACATACAGCACCACCCTGGAGTTTTCCACTTCTAAAACAAAAAGTGCGGTTAAATATATAATTATACACCTTTCACTTGTCACATTGGAAAAAAGGAAAAGGCTGACAATGGACTATTCATAAGAATGTTGATTCATAAGAATGTAGAAAAACAGCAACTCGCATGTTGGTGAAAAGACAAGTTGGCAATTATCTATCAAAATTATGCCCCAGTGATTCAAGTTTTAAAAGTTCATTCATATCAAAGCATATATTCATGCATAAATATGTCCAATAATTGTCATAGAAGCAAAAGACTGTAAGTAGTCCTAATGTCTAATAATAGACTAACTTAACTGTAGTATACTCATTATACTCATAAAATGAAATACTGTACATCAATTAAAAAGAAGGGGTGCTTGCTTCGGTGGCACATATGCTAAAATTGGAACAATACAGAGAAGATTAGCATGGCCCTGCGCAAGGATAATATGCAAATTCGTGAAGCATTCCATATTTTTCTGTGCACATCAATAAAACAAACTGGCTGAAAAAAATAAAAAGAAGTAAGGGTAGGACTGAATGTGCTGACTGGAATGATCTTCAACATCATGTAAATGGGGGGAAAGCAAGGTGCAGAACAGTGTCTATAGTCTGCTGCCACCTCTGTTTCCCTTACACGTACGTACACAGTAGATGGATATTTAAGAATCTTGTGTCTGTGGTAACCACCAGAGAACTCAGCTAGAGATGTATACCCTTTTTATTGCAAATACCCTTCTCCACTTTCGTATTTGAATATTTAAGCTTACACATGTATTTTTTTTAAAAGCAAAAGTGTTGAGCTGAGTTAATTAACATGGCTATATAATGGCGATAGAACAGACTACCCCTAAACTCAGTGGACAAAATAACCATTTACTGTGCCCATAGCTTCTATGAGCCAAGAATTTAGACAGGACACAGTGGGCATGACTTGCCTCTATTCCACAGTGCGTAGTGCCTCGGCTAGAAAGTGGAGGCTGGGCACCGGCACATCTCAACTTAGATTCTAAAGTCTTGTTCACACAGCTGGCAGCTGCTGCTGGCTGAGTCTAAGGATGCCTCACTTCCTCTTCATGTGATCTGTATGTGAGCACTGTTTGCGCTCCCTCACAGTACGGTAGAGAGTTCCAAGGAGAAGAGCCCCAAGATCGTAAGGAAGAACTAGACAGAAGTTATAGCAATTTTTATGATGTGTACAGGGCAGTACCCAACTTCATTCCTGCCTCATTCTATCGGTGGAGGCACTTAGTCTCACCTAGGTTCACGGCAGGGGAAAAAGCATGGGGAATGGCAAGATTCTGAAAAAAACATTCTCAGAAATATTTCTGTGCCCATTTCTGAAAAGTACAATCAAGGTCACCTCTTCTGAACCAAAGCCATTTTAAATTGGGCTGTGCTTATCAGCTAAGCTACAAGGTCATGCTGAAAACTCTGGTTTCATTTCATGGGCTTCAGCATCCTGGAGAATGCTGCCAGAGAAATCGAGGGCCTCGGTGGCTAAATTAAAATAACGGGTAACAACAACTCAAGTTCCAAGTTTGGGCTGTAACTTGATTTTTTTTTTTTTTTTTGCTCAGGAAATAGTTGATGTAATAAGAACTCATATTTACTGGGCTTATAAAAAGAACCAATAAGTGCTTATAAAAAAGGCGCTATGGCAAGCACTGAACATTTCATCTTTAACCACGTGAGGCACAGATACTCTTGCTCACTATTTAGACGAGGAAACAGAGGCTAGGGAGATCATGGAACTAGGTCAAGGCCTCGGGGCTGGGAATGGTGACATCTGGTGGTTTGGAATGGGCAACACTGGTGCCCCCATCCTCTACTCATTTTATTCACAGTAATCACTGGAATAGCCTAGGCTGACTTGGTTTTTTTATCATCCACTATTAGAGGCCTGATCACAAGTTCTCCAGAATGGCCAGTGTTAATATTATCTATTTCTATTAAATTGCAAAGTATTGTGCTTTGTCACGGAGAACAGATACTCGCTCCCCATATGATCTTGTACCTTAGCCATATCTGAATTCCAGTGGATGGAAGTTTCAGAAAGGTGGGTTTTAAAGTCTACCCTGTGATAAGATTCCATGACCACCAGAGCTGTTGAGCATGGCCATGGCCTGTCTGCTGCTTACCTGTCACAGAGAGGTTACCTGAAGACCAGGCTAACCTATTGTGTAGTCACTGGGTACCATGTTCGTCCAGGTGGCTTCATTTGCACCCTTCTGTTCCTTAAGCTATAACTCTAAGGTTGCCTTTAATTTTAAAGAGCATCTTGGGAGGACTGGAGGGAAATTGAACAACTAGACACCCAAAGGGGAAATATGGCTTATTATGTCAAAAAAGCTAATTTTATATTGGAGAATGAATCTTAGTAAAAATATACTGGGGTTTTTTTTTAAATCATTTTATTGGGGCTCATACAACTCTTATCACAATCCACACATACATCAATTGTGTAAAGCACACTTATACATTCGTTGCCCTCATCATTATCAAAACTCGCTTTCCGCTTGGGTTCCTGGAATCAGCTCCTCATTTTCCTCTTACACCCCCCCACCCCCCCACTTCCCACTCCCTCCTGGACCCTTGATAATTTATAAATTACTATTTTATCTTACACTGCTCAGCATCTCCCTTCACCCACTTTTCTGTTGCCCAGCCCCCAGGGAGCAGGTTATATGTAGATCCGTGTGATCTGTTCTCCCTTTCTACACCCCCCCACCCCACACCCCACCCCTCATTCCCTCCCGGTATCGCCACTCTCACCGCTGGTCCTGAGGGGTTCATCTATCCTTGATTCCCTGTGTTTCCAGTTCCCATCTGTACCGCTGTGCATCCTCTGGTCTAACCAGGTTTGCAAGATAGAATTGGGATCATGATAGTAGGTGGGGAGGAAGAGTTTAAGAACTAGAGGAAGGTTGTGAGTTTCATTATTGCTACACTGCAATAGTGACTCAGGAGTGACTCATCTCCTCCCCACTACCCCTCTGCAAGGGATGTCCAGTTGTCTACAGATGGGCATTGGGCCCCATCACGCGCTACCCTCATTCACGATGATATGATCCCCCCCCCCTCCCCACCTTTGGTGCTTGAAACCTGGTCCCCTCGGCCCTTCATGATCACACATACTGTTTTGCTTTTTTAATGTACAATGAATGCATTGGTGCATGCTTATAGTAGAAGGAAAAGTTCGTAATACAGAAAAATAAACAATAAAAAGCGAGTCGTCCTTCACCCATCTGCTTTACTACCTTCCCTATAGCTAACTATTGCTACCAGCTAGATGTCTTTCCAGCTCCCCACCCCCACACTCCCACCCCCAACACACACACACACACTTTTTTTTTCTTTCAGTTAAGCAGTGTAGATTAGCTGGTCCCCCCCCCCCCATTTAAATTGGATTCAATGTATTTCTTCAGCATGCTTTTTAAATTACCTAGCAAAACAAGATCTTGTAACTCCTACCATATTATTGGATCTATATCTACCACATACTTAAAAGCTATGAAGTATTCCTTTCCTTAATCAGATTTTCCAATTAGTGCCATTTAGATAGTTGGCTTTTCCCCCTGCATTCTGAGCAATGCTGCAGGGAGCTGTCTGCAGGTGCGTCATGCAAGCAGGAAAGGAGAGTGCATGTAAAATTCAATCATCCCAAGTCGCCCTCAAGGTCAGCTGCCCTGGCACTCCCACCAGTCCCCCCATAACTTGACCAGCACCAATATCAGCCTTTATTAATCACTGCTCACATCACGAAGTCATGGCTTTGATTTGCGTTTCCCTGATTGCTAATGAGATGGAGCTTCTTGTCATTGATTCATTGGGCATGTATGACTTTGGTAAAATTATTTTCTCCTGCCCATTTATCTAATGAGTCATTGCTTGTTTTGATTCAGAAGCCTACTTTATATTGAGGACATTAACTCGTTGTCCATTTATATTTATTTTGAATGTTGTCTCCTAATCTATACCACATCTTTTAGCTGGGTTTATTCTGTCCTTTGCCACGGGAAAATTAAAATTGTGAGGTCAAATGTGTTATCATTTTCCTTTGTGACGTCTGGGTTGTGCGACTTGCTTGGAAAAACTTTTTCCTTCTTAAATTAAAACAAAGAAAATTCCTACAATTGTTTACTGTTTTTTGTATTGATTTCCATAGAACATCCTTAAGCTATTTGAAAATCCATTTGAACTGCTGAGTACTTAAAAATGAACAAAGCAGATGAATACAAGGATTTAGACTTAGGCTTCTTAGAGAGATGTTTCATCAGTTCTAATAAATTTTATATGGTAAATATTCTGAACTCAACATTTTTACTTTATTTGTCTAGTTTGGTTTTTGGAACGAGTTTTATTTTTAACTTATGTGGGGGAAAAGGAATTCCTGTGATTTCTAGTTTAGAATTAGAAGGGCAAGTTTTATGTTTACTATGTTGCCTTTTAACAAATGCCTTTGTTAAAAGAAATCTAAATTCATCAAAACCAATTCCTTATTTCTTTCCCTAGTTAATAAATTATGTTTCCACTTGGTGGTTGAACCAGAGCTTCCTGTAGCTTTTCTTCATAACTAAGCTGTTGAACACTAAAAATCTCCTACTGCTCTTGCTAGTCAAAATTACTGTGTCAGTTTCTAGCATGAATTGAAGTTTATTGCAGATACTCTTTTAAAATTAGAAACAACCTTCTTATAATATGCCATGCGTAATGCTATCTCTGTACCAAAAAAGCAATTATGGGACTACTGTGATCATTTCATTTTGTTGGCATGGTTGTTTCCTGAAGTAGATTTTACGCAGAGGCATTCAAAAATTCCTAGGCCCCAATTAGCCAGAACTGTAACAAGTGGGTATTATTTATCACTATGTCTTAGTCTGTTGCATTTCTTTTATGTTCTCAGATGCTCAATTTTTCCTTTAATTATGGGGCCTCTTAGTGTTCAAAGCACACTAAAACCAAGCTTGCTACCATAGAGTTGGTTCTGATGCATCGAAGCCCTCCAGGACAGGGTGGAACTGCCCCTGGGGGTTTCTGAGACTGTCGCTCTTTATGGGAGGAGGAAGCCTCAGCTTTCTCCTGAACAATGTCGGGCGGTTTCAGACTGCTGACTTTGCTCCTGTTCAACCCGTAACCCACTTATACTACCACCAGGGCTCTTGTTAGCTCTGTGTTTATCTGTCTCAGCCCACTAGTCTTTGGTAGCTTATTTTTTTACCGTATATACTTGAGTATAATCTGACCCAAATATCCACCGAGGCACCTAATTTTACCACAAAAACTACATTAAAAATGTGCTGAAAAACTTGGCTTATACTAAAGTATATATAGCACTTAATTTTTATAGCCTTGCTCCAGAACAGAAATCAACTCTTAATCTAAGAAATTCTAAATCCCTTTGTTAGTAATGAGACTACAGTCAGAGTACTAACTTGTTCATTGATAGGAAGTACTTATTCAAAGAGGAAAAAGTCATGAGATCAAGCTCTTGACATTCCAGGATTTCTGTAAGATATTTCCTATAGAATAATGCCATTATGACTACTAAGGCTATAAACTAATAATGTTTGAGGTTTTTATTGTTTTACTTCTGTTTAGATTCTGTTCTTGTTTGCTTTTGTCCTTAGCATGTATTCTAAAATTGATACCCCAAACTGTACTGTAAAGCCTCTTGAAATAGTTATTTTCTGTGATTATCTTACTGATGTGATGTACAATTAGGCCTATTTGTTTTCCCCTAGATGGGCATCTCAGGGCAGTATGGCCACATACAGACTCATTTGTTTTACTGAGTATCAATTGGTAACGATTAATTTTTCTTTCTTCCTTTTTTAAATTTAATTTTTGAATATGTAAAGCATTTATATTTCCCAAGTAGAAACTATATAACAAGAGATATTCTGGGACACCTCAAAGTCCTGTATACTCTGTTCCTTTCTTCCTGATTATTAGTTTTCTGTTTATCCTTTCACTATTTTTCCAAATGCAAGCAAACATGTATGTACTCCTCTTCTGGGCACACAGGTCGCCGTTCGTCTGCACTATTCTGTACTCGCTCATCAGCTGAAGTTCCCATTCGAGAGCTGTAGGCATGTCAGGAGAAGTGCGTCAGTCTTTGCATTTGTTCATTTAACAGCATCATCATCTCCTTTTTATATTTGTCTTTTTCTTGGTACATTTTGGTTTTTTTTTCATTTTTAAAGTAGTATCAATTATTAAGTTGTAGAGAAGCCAATCTAATCAATATTTATCAACAATAACTTACCGAAAGCATTTTTTTTTTCAGAATACAAAACTATGGGCTATACATAGAAGTTGTTCATCCATCTGTCACACACACACTTACTCCTTTGGACCAGTGTGTGCTTACTCTCCCAGCCCCTCTCTGTGTTCATGCACACGTTTGTTCTTGAAATGCAATGTTTCCATTCCTGTTTCATTATTGTGCCAACTTCTAGACATCAGACAGAAACTGATAAACTTGCAAATATACTACAACAAAGCAAGCCGTTTTCTAGTGCCTAGATGCCATCCATTGACTTTTATCTCTGGAGTTCTCATCCCTTTTGGGCTGTTTTGTTTTTATCAGAAAAATGGGATGGACAGATCAGATTGCATTTTGTGAACCCCAAAATGTGTCATTGTAAAAAATTCCCAATTTTTTCAAAATACTTGGAGAAGTCAACTTTAGTTAATGTTAGCCTTTTCCTGTACTCCCCAGACGAGTTCTTAATGGGGGTTGTTTTTTTTTTAACCTTACACCAACTTTTTTTGCTGTGGTTTTAGTAGTTACTAAGTTCAAAATATTGTCTTGATTTGTTTTGCTTACCCTCTTCCATTATTTTCTAGGTATTTTTTGACTTAATGAGGGAAATTCGAGCCAGAAAAATGGAAGACAGCAAAGAAAATGGGAAAAAGAAGAGGAAAAGTTTAGCCAAGAGAATCAGAGAAAGATGCTGCATTTTATAATCAGAGCCCAAACTCCTTTCTTATCTTGACCATACTAATAAATATAATTTATAAGCATTGCCATTGAAGGCTCAATTGACTGAAATTACTTTAATGTTTTTGAAATTGGTATGTATCACTAAAAGCATGAATTGGAACTGCAGTGAAGGCTAAATTCACTTTTGTTTTCTCTTCTTTTTTTTTTTTAAACATTTTATAGGCTAAATTCACTTTTTAAAGAAAATTAGCGTGGCTTCACCAAGAAGCAAAGCTCAACTTGTTTCATGATTGCCTACATTTATCACGGCCCTGATGTAGCGGGCGAGCTTGTGCTTCGAGGGCGGTCTCCTTGAACTGTTCGAGAAAGAGGGGAGATGGGGGTGGGGAATGGGAGGAAAGGCTACTTCCTCTGGCTTATTAGAAATCTTAAGTTTTTTATCATTTTAAAATGTCTTGGCCTTCTACTGCCTTGAAAAATGACAATTGTGAACATAATAGTTAAACTGTACCACTTTTTAAACCATTGTTTAAGAAGAGCCAGTGTTTGGCATGGTTGTTGCTATTGTTGGATTGAGAGTAAGTCATCTGTGAACCTGCATTCATTGCCTGGTGATTAAGTTAGAAAAGTGGTGTAAACTTGTATATGAACATTTTGAATATGCCTTAATTTAAAAACCGAAAAATACCTGGTTATGTTATTCTGGGTGTCCTCTGTGGCTCCATGGGCCTATTACCCCATGTGGTCTGGTGAGAGAATAAATATGCCTACTATGGAGTAAAGCTTTTGTATAGAAGATGCTTGAGAAATAACTGTCTTCTAGGAGTCTGTCCAAATTTAAAATGTGTGCCATCCTCTGGTTCTTGAAAATAAGGTTCCAGAGCTCCGTGATTGCTTTCCATAAATCATGCGCTAGTTAGAAATAAAGGGCCAGCTGAAAATCGTCAGATGATTTTAGACACCCCAAGAATCCAGTACCACGTATGCTCCAGTGGTCCCCAGAAACCTCCTGTGGCGAGTGGTAAGCACAGGAGTGTTAAAGTTCTTCATTGCCTGGGAGCAAGGCACAGGAAAAGCTCCCTTAGTGCTTTAATGCATTTTGCACTAAGACACTTTGGGGAAATATCCAAGCTTGTCAGCGTTAATTTCTAAACTTGTACTCCTGATGTAATGTATGACAGTATGGGAGTTTAGAGGGGTGTTGGTAGTTGTGTGTTCAGACTAAAGAACACTAGCGCTACATTTTCCTAAAGTTGGTCCCAAACAGTCAAACCCGAATATAATGCCGAAAATATGCTTGGCATACACAGACCAAACGTCAGGTCAGGCCTGTGTGCTATGTCACCATGTGTGCTGTACGTTCCCACTGGAAGAATTCTAGCACGTTATTTGGTAACACGGTGTCCAGGGTAAATCTGCCACTGTTGGAATAGGGCTGGGACAGTTGATTGAACGAAGGACCTGTTTTGTGCAGTCCAAATTTCAACAGGTCAGAGCTGTGTTCAGGCATTCCAGGTACCAGATGTGAACGTCACGTTAGCAGAAACAGGCATTTTAGGAACTCAGTTCATTGATAGTACATCGGGCTTGTCATTTTAAATATTTGTCCTTCAAAGGTTTGAGATGTACACCTTTCATTTCTGACTTTTCATAGACTATGCTGTGTGCAGAGTTAAAGTTGCCCGTGTATCACTGGCCCATCAGTGCGGGCCCATCAGCCTCAATGGGCACTCATTGCAGTCTTATTTAACCAGGGGTCCTAACCACTAACATTGTGACTTTGCTTTGAGACCTTTCCTCTCCTGGGTACTGAGGTGCTATGAAGCCAACTGACAAAGATGCATCACATGTCCAGGCTGATGCCACTACCCGGTTCATTTATTTGCAATTTGAGCCATTTAAAGACCAATAAACTTCCTTTTTAAAAAAAAAAAACAAAAACTGCCTGTGGTGTTATTTGATGTTTGCAATGTAATGTAGTGCTTGGGTTTATCAACCTGGGCATCTTTACTAGAGCTTTTTAAAAAGAGCCAATTCTTTTCATTTGTCGGTTTGGGGCTTTCATTTGGTAATCCAAATTTCTTAGACACTACCAAGGCTTGGATATGGAAGAATCCCGTGTACACAGTTACATAAAAGGTACTATCATCAAAGTAACATGTCTACATAACTTTAAGAGCACCTCTAAAATTCAGATTGTATAAGTAACTGCTTTGTAATTATTTTCTAATCAGAATGGTCCCCAGAGACAACTTTCCAAATTGTAACAGGAGTTAACACTTTGAAATAACCACCTATTAGAGTTCACCAAAACTTGGACTGTGGTCTTTCACACTTAATCTGGTGGGGAATAGTGGCTTATTAACTATCCAACAGCCTATGAGTTAGAAACACTCAGGATGATATTAAGCATAACCTTTTAAAATTCAGTGGGTTTTGTTGTTGTTTTCCCAAACAGTCCTAAGGTGAACACATTTAAGTCATAGTTGGCATGATTTTAAAACAATAGAAGTAGGATCTTTTTACTGTGCGTCAGCCAAACAGATGGCATCAAAATGCCGTATCTCACATGTGGCCACTTTGTTACTGCCTTAAAACTATTAAAGCATTTGCTATGACTCAGTGCCCTACTTGTTATGGTCCCTCCATCCCAGGGAGGGAGGGAGTCAAACTGCCTCATGGGGGTTCCTGGGTGGGAGTCTTTACTGAAGGAGGTCATCTGGTTTCTGCTCCCTCAGGAGCCACTGCCAGCTTCAAACCACTGAGCTTACAGTTAGCAGCTGGACTGCTGCACTCAGGGTGTCTTCAAAATCCTGGTAGACATTGCAAAGTCATTTTCTATTTAATCCAGTGGTAAAAACCTCCTATAGAAGTTACTTTAGAAGTCAGGAGTGGCAGGTCAGTTTTGTTGGTGTTGACTGTCAGCCGGTTATGACTCAGTAATCCTGTGTGCAGTAAAACAAAACACTGCCTGGTTTTGTCCACCCTCCCAGTGGTTTTTGAGCCCATCGATGTAGCCACTGTGACCATCTTATTGAAGATCTTCCACCTTTTCCTGCCCCGCTACTAGACAGGTCCAATGTACTTAGGATGAAGTCTCACCACCCTTGCCTCTCAGAGCACTCTGGCTGTAATACTTCCAAGACACATTTGTTTGTTCCTTAGGCAGTCTGGTACGTTCAGTATCCTTCACCGGCACCATGTCTCACGTGCCTGTGAGGCCACTGAAAATGCCATGGCTTGGGTCAGGTGCTCACCTTACTACTCATGTGACATCCTTTCTTCTCAACACTTAAAAGACATCTGATGCAGCAAATTTACTCACTGGTTACTCAAAATTACTCATAGTTTGATCTCTTGACTGCTGGCTTCCTTGAGCATTGATTGTGGACCCAAGCAGAACAAAATTCTTCAACCTTTCCTGTTTATCTTGAGGAATCCTGTCTACTGGTCCAGTCCTGAGGATTTTGGTTTTCTTTACATTGAACTAATTCATAATCATCTTGCTTAAGTATGATCATCTGCATGTCACAGGTTGCTAATAAAGCTTCCTCCAATCTGCATGCCACATTCTTCTTGTAAGCCGGTTTCTCTGATTATTTGCTTAGCAACATATTGAGTAAGTATGATGAGAGGATATAATCCTGAGGCACACGTTTCCTGATTTTATACCCTGCAGTATTCCCTTGATCTATTTGCACAACTGCCTCTTGATCCATGTACAGGTTCCACATGAGCACAACCAAGTGTTCTGGCATTCCCATTCTTCTCCAGGCTATCCATAGTTTGTTATGGTCCACACAGCCGAATGCCTTAGCGCAGTCAATAACCACAACAAACATTGTCCTGGGATTCTTGGCTTTCAGTCAAGATCCATCTGACATCTCCACGTCCTCTTCTGAATCCAGCCTGAACCTCTGGCAGCTCCCTGTCAATGTATTGCTGGCAACCCTTCAGTGGATCTTCAGTAAAATTTTACTTGCTTGTGAATCAATAATACTGTTCAATAATCTGAGCATGCCGTTGGGCCACCTTTTGGCAGAAATGGGTACAAATAGGTCAACAGAGGTCTTCATTTTTTATTGACTGCATACTTCATGTAGAGTCGCTATGGGTAAGGTCCTACATGAAAGGCACTATATATTGAATACTTGAGCCTATTAAGTAGCTGCTATCCTTGGCCCCCACTTTGCAGATGGAGAAAGTTGAATAACTTACTCAAGGCCACAGTTAGTCATATCAACTGGTATTGGAAACAACATTCGTGCTCTTAATTGCTGCCGTGAAGGAGACACAGTGAAGCTGGGACTAAGAATTCATTAGCCTGAACTAAGGTGAGAAATGCCCAAGACTTGCTGAGGCTTCAGTGACTCAAGTCATTATCTTCAGAAAGCTTGCTGATGCTACGTGGGCAGAAAAAGATCCCTGCGCTGGGGGAGAGAGTGAAACAGCGCTGAGCTCAACTCTGGAGCCAGGCCTCCCATTGCTTTTTCCATAACATCAGTAAAGAGGCAATGTGCCTTTGGCAGCCGAGAAACTTTCATCCGTCGGGGTTTTTCATTCCGCAAAAGAATTTCCTTCCTTCGTTCCAGCAGCCCTGCAAACAGCTGTTGTCAACAGCTGCCTGTAGATACATAGCAACCAGCAAGGAGGGAGGTTTGACCATCTGCACTTGAGTCTTTACAGAAACACTCGAGTAGGAGGGGCTGCTGCTGATCACTTAACATCTGTTAAGTGATGGGGAGATTTTCATGGCTAATCTGACGTAAGGAAAAGATTGTTTTTATCAGAAGTCTCAAGGAGACCAGCTGAACTGGTAAGCAAATCCATCACTGCTACAACTATCTAACAAAATACATCCAAGGGCAGAGTGTTTGAAAGTCAAAAAGGAAGAGGCTAGGTTTGTTGGATTGGAAGGGAAAAGGGTACTTCGGGACCTCTGCTGGAAGTAACTGGTCTGCAGAGGCTGTGCAGCAGAATTTCGGGTAGAAGCTTGACACTTGCAGCACCACATATCCTTGGTTTCTTTATGGGCCCGCCTTTCTACAGCAGTGGTTCTCAACCCTCCTAATGCCGTGACCCTTTAACACAGTGCCTCGTGTGGTGGTGACCCCCAACCTAGAATTATTTTCATTGCTACTTCATATCTGTCATTTTAATACTGTTATTAATTGGGCGACCCCTGTGAAAGGGTCATTCAACCCCCACAGGGGTCACGACCCACAGATTGAGAACCACTGTTCTAAAGGATGCTACATCTGGTAGAAAAATAGATGATTTTCTTAGAATCCTAGAATTTGACCTAGAAAGAACGTTAGATGCCATCTGTTGTCCCCTCATTTTACAGATGAGAAATTTGAAGGCCAGAGAAGAGAAATTACTTATACATGATGATACCATTGAATAATAATGGAATGAGAATTAAAATGTCGTTCTGCTTGCTAAATCTAGCTCTTCCTATTTATCTTTTCAAACACTGGGCGAAGCTGAGCTTGCTTTAAACAGAGGCAGCACAGTAAAGAGAGGATTCCCAGAATCCTGGTGAACTAAAATTCAAATACTGCCTCCATCCCTTTCACAGCCTTGAGGAGCTTTGGAGAACCCCGGGGTCTTGAATATAAAGCAGGTTATATATTCCCTAACTGCAAGTAGGTTATACATTCCCTGTTATTGTGAGGCTTGCACAAAGAGTAAGCTATTTTTTTCATAGGGCATATATACTTTGGACATGTCAAGAGACCAGTCCCTGGACCTCATGCTTGGTATGTCGAGAAAGGCCCTTGGCAAGATGGATTGGCACAGTGGCAGCAACCATGGACCCAAGCAGAACCACGAGGGCGGTGCAGGACTGGGCGGGTGTCATTCTCTTGACACAAGTTGCTATGAGTTGGAACAGACCCCGTGGCACCTAACAACATATCGTTTTTAAACACAGAGAAACGTTTTAATACCTGAATAAATATTTCTCTGTGCATTCTTGGTGGCACTGATTAAACCATTAAAATACCTCCAGAGTTCCTATAGTTTAGGTTAGTAAGTGGAGGAAGAAAGAAGCAGGAGACTCGTTGGAAGCCAGTCAGGTGGCCCTACGTCTGTTCTCCTTGACTCAGAACTGAGAGGAAGACAGGAAGGAGCCTCAGCAAACAAGCCACGAGGAACGAGAAGTGTGCTCAGAGAGCAAGTGTCCTGTCCCAGGTCACAGCTGGGGAGGGAGACACAGAACTGGGTTCCACATCCCTGGCTGAGTCCCTCCTCGTGTTCTTTCTCCCCTACCGTAGCACCACTGAACAGAAGCAGACATTTCCTTCCAGTGAAGTCGAGGGTTCAAGGCCTGGGAGCCTTGGAGGGAAGAGTAGATCAGAAACAGAGCTACTAGTTCCTCCCAGCCTCCCTGGGGGCTAGCACATTGGAAAGAGAGGAATTTAAGGGATCATTAATAAGAGTCTGGGGAGAAAAATAAGTTTTAAAGTATTGTACTCTATCTTCCTTGCAAAGAGTCCCTGGGTAGAACAAACAAGTGCTTGGCTACTCTCCAAAGATCCGTGACTTGAACCCACCCAGAGGTGCTTCGGAAGAAAGGCCTGGTGATCTTCTGAGAATCTTAGCCTTGCAAACTCTTTGGCGTTCTACCCCGAACACCATAGTAAGTCTATTCAGAGCCGATGACGACAAGACAGCATCTTTCTGGAGATGCTCCTCAAAGTTATTTGAATGGATGTCTCTTATTTTAGGGGGAGTACTCCAAAGTCCTTTTCAAGCATGGATATTTTCTGACACTGCATCTCGTGGCAAGATCATATTTGATAAACTAGTTGATATTTTTCATTCCTGGTCCCTTGAGAATTCCCCCTATTCAGGCATCAGCCATGACATATATGTGAGCTTCCCAGCACTGGGGAGGGGACTTAAAAACAGTGGCTGTCATTTTGATTCTGACTCGCAGTCTGTCAGAGTAGAACTGCCCTCCATAGGGCTGCCACACCACGTGTGGCAGACTGTAACAAACCCAAACCGTTGTGAAGTTGATGACCTTCAAGCAGCAGACTGCCAGATCTTTCCTCTGAGGCCAGGTGGGCCCGTGCTTCACTGCGCCAGCCAGGAACTCTGGGAAAGCGGGGTACAACAGCAACACACACACACACACACAGCTATCCTGAACTTCTGGTTTTCAAGCTATATTTTTGAAACTATGTAGAATTAAGGGAAAGGTTTTGATCAAAAGTTAAGGCTCTGAGGAATTCAGTACATGAAATTTATGACAAAAAAAATGAGTTTGGATAAATGGAAGCGGTTAGTTTTGGGGTTTGGGGATTTTTTTCCTGACTGAGTAAAGATTAAGACCTGGACTGAGGGAAGGAAAAAATATCAGAAGGGAAACAAAAGTCAGGCACTGTGAGTGTCCCTGAGAAGGTGAAATGTGTACTTTCCTCTGGGTTCAGTTCTGGTGCAGGAGGGCATGGTAGCATCCTCAAATTAGTTTGAAGAAGCGAGAACAGATACTGGGGAGGGGCCACAGTGAGTGTGGCTGCCACAGGCTAAGCTGGCTGGCAATTATTTCACCCGTGGACTCAGTGCTGGCCGGAGGAATAACAGCATGAACTCTCCACGTGACCGAGATAAGAGGCGAAGCGGTCTCTGCCTGTATCTCTGACGCTACCACAGTCTCCGCTGCCTGCATCCTTCTTCCCAATTTCTGGCCATTAACTATCTGCCCAGCTACTGTGACGTCATGAAAATCCCATGATCTCATTAGTTGACATTTCATCTTCTTGTAGGGGAAGGAGGGACTCTTGCGGTCCCTAGAAACCAAGGAGGCAGTTGCCATGGTGACTGCAAGTTGGCTGCTCCAGCGGGAACCCCGTGGGCCTCCCTTGGTCTACTTTAGAAGGGATCCCCGAGGGCGGCTAAATCTGGAGCACCTGCAAACAGGAAACTCGGGTCCTCCCAGAGGCACCTGGCTTGCTCAGCTTACAGAGCAGAAGGGAGGTACCATGAGGTGGACTCAGCTTCGTCATCAAGATTCAAAGTCCGGTGACCTTAAGCTTTGTTTTTTCTGCAAATGACCTCCGATTACTCTCTTTGGCCCCAGTTATACATGCGTAACACCAGGGAGGGGGGGGGGGCGTTGTACGTACCTGCAATCCGTCTCCCCTCAGCATCAGACTGTCGTCAGGAGCCTGAATTGTGAAATGGCTTTGCCACTGGCCTTAGTGTTTTCAACTCTAAAATGGGGGTGTTGGCACTTAGGGTGTTGGACAGGGAGTGGAGTGCAGGGGCATTAGAGACCCGCTGACCCACTGTTCCTAGCAAATATCTTTGAGGGGTTCACGTCTGAACACAGATAATTTCCAGAGCTTCTGCCCAGCAAGGCACATGGGCTCTTTCAGAGGCTCCATTTCCGAATGCAGAATGCATACTCCAGGAGGGTTGTGAAGTTTCCAAGGATTTTATTTGAGTTTTGGTTTAGTTTTTAAGAAAAAATGAATGACTACTCATTGGGGGGGGGGCAGAGTCAGGGGGAAGGGTGTATATATATACACATATACCAGTGAGACAGTGAGACTTCATCTTACATATTTTGGGCATGTTGTCAGGAGAGACCAGTCCCTGAAGAAGCACAGCATGTTTGGTAAACTAGAGGGGCATTGAAACAGAGGAAAGCTCTCAAGTGGACGGATTAACACCATGGCTGCAACAATGGACTCAAGCATGGGACAATTATGAAGATAGTGTAGGACCGGCGGTGTTTTGCTCTGTTGTGCCCAAGGTCACAGTGGGTCAGAACCAACTCCATGACAACTAACAATAACAATATACAAGCCTTGGTTAGAAGGGATAAGGCCCAACACAGACATGTTTCCTGTTATTTGACCCTGTTAACAAAGCTAAACACAATCCCTTCCCATAGCCAACATTTTGTTCTTTGTCTCATCAACTATTTGTCTCCTTAAAACTAGCTAGACAAAAAAATTGAATTAAATAAAGTAAAAATAAATAAAACTAGCTAGACATAAAGTTAAATCTGCTACAAAAGATAGCAGAAATTATATTTCTTGTTCAGCAAACTGAGATGTCTGCTGATTGCAAAATCATCCCAGTGATAAATCTCCCCCACTTTAACTTGTCTAACCGGTTTCTGCTGCCTGGACTCCGACTCTTGGTGAGCCTCATGGGTCAGAGGAGAACTGTGCTCCAGAAGGCTTTCATGGCTGTTTTTTCAAAAGCAGATCACCCGGCTTTTCTTCCGAAGTGCCTCTCAGAAGACTCAAACCTCCAACTTTTCAGTTAGCAGCCAAGTGTATTAACTGCTTGCACTACCAGACACTATGCCACAGTAGGGGCCTGGAATGATGTAACTCCCTAATATCAAGCACAAGACCTGTCATGGAATATGTTAGGGATTGATTTGTTCCCCCCCTCCTCCCAAATTAGGTGTTTGAATCATAATTCCTAGACCTGCGGCTATAATCTGATTTTGGAATGGGTCTTCTTTGGTAAATAATGAGACAGTGTTAGTGAAGGGAGTATCTTAAAGCCATCTCATTTGAGACATAAAATAGCAGATCAAAAAGCAATAACAGATGTGGGAAGAGAGAGACCATGCCACAGGAAGATCACCAAGTAGGCAAAGAACAAGAAGAGACAAGAATCTTTAGATTCTTGAGCCAACAGAGAGGAAAGGCTTCCCTTACAAACCATTATCAGAACATGGACTTCCAGCCTCCTACACTGTGATTAAATACGTTTCTGTTAGCTAAGCCACCCACTTGCAGTATTTCTGTTACAGTAGCTAGACAACTAGGACAGAATACATGCTTGATACATTTTTGTTGAATTAAAACTCCAAATGACCACCTAGCAATTACTTTCTCCTCAGCCCTACTGGTTTGAAGAAATAAAGTGTAATAATTGCCTATGTAATGGTCTCAAATCACATAGGCCAGCAGAATGCTTTCAACACTGGTAAGCTTTTGCAACTCCCTTCTAAATCTAAAGTGAATTTAGAAATAGAACATACACTGCTAAAATAATACTAACACAGTTTATTCAAGTAGTTATTCTATATGCATATAGGGAGATCATACTGTTTCTCTTTTAAAAATAAAAGGTTCAATGTAGGCTAGTTACAATGAAGGTTTTAAGAGAAGAGAGTGTAGAATAGAAAACAGCCATTGGCTAGTTTAACTTAAAAATTGATTGGACCATGCTGATCTTTTGCTGAAATCAGCTGTTATCAGATTACTAGGTGGTCTCTGGCCTGACTGTAAGGAGAAATACAAACATTCATTTGCACAAATATTTAGGTATAGTTCAAAATTATTTTGAGAAACAAACAAATTCACTGCCATTGAATCAATTCTAGCGCATAACAACCCTATATGACAGAGTAGAACCACCCCTGTGGGTTTCCCAGGCTGTAAATCTGTACACGAGCAAAAAGCCTCATCTTTCTCCCATGGAGTCTCGGGTGGTTTCACACCACTAACTTTGTGAACAGCATAACACAATGCCACCCAGGCTCCTAAAAGAGCAGAAAGCCTTATCTTTCCCCACAGAGCAGCTGGAGAGTCCAAACTGCCATCCTTAAGATTAGCGGCCCACCATGAACCCACTACATCACCAGGGTTCCTAAAATGATAAAAGATATCTGAGTTACTCAGGGAATTCCAAGAAAATCTCTCAATACACAAGGAAAATTACATATCTTGCATTAGGTAAACTCTGAGTTAGCTTATGAATAGCAAATGTCTTTATCACAAAGAGAGTTTGCAAAGACGTAATCACTGTTTTAAGCTGGGCCTCAGAAGTTGAAACTTGCAGTTGTTATTATTATTATTATTGTTATTATTATCAGCACATACATTCTTGATGCTGTCCAAAAAAAACCTGTAAGTCATTATAGCAATTTACAAGCTGGTAGAAACTAGAATACATCAGAAAGTTATTTTGAAAATTTCTAAACTAATAGAAGAAATTAATTAGAATGTGATTAACAATCGATAAGACTGTGGCATTTCAGATGCCTGATGGGACACAGAAATTGCAAGTCATAAATAGATAGGAGTTTTCTAAATTGGCACAGTGGTTCAGCACTCAGGTGCTGGTCTACAAGTAGACAGTGCAAACCTACCAGCATGCCACATGTGACAGACTGTATCTGTAAGGTTTACAGCCTTCCAACACCGGTGGGGTAGTTCTACTCTGTCACATAGGGTCTCTAGGAGTGAGGATTAGCAATGAGATTTTTCTAAATTAGATATTTTAAATGTTTAAGTATGTTGCAATGATGTAACAGAGTTAAATTTCTCTAAATTGACTTGTCCTCTACATCACATACATGATATGATAGAAGCCTCCTAAAAGTGTCCTGGGACACAGATGATTGGAGAAAAGAATTGTGGCACCAAATTATCACTCTGTAAAGTGGCTTTGGGATACTAGGTGTATTGTAAATAATTCTTACTCTTTGGCTTTGAGGGGGAAAAGGTGACATAGTACAAGAAGCAGGATGAAGAAGGTCAATGAATCCAAAGTTGACCAAGTGAATCCACTGTCAGTGGTCCATTAATGGCTCCTGGGATTGGCAGGTGACACAACAGCTGAATGAGGAATAAGACACCAGATCCAGCTCCAGCAGAAAGCAAAGGGACAAAGAAGATTCGATCCTGCTCTTTCTCTTTCTTATACCAGGAACCACACCCCCACAGAGGTGTCATGAGAATGCAACCCTATTGATAGGTTGGGCTCCATCCCTACCCTTACTCAGTAGGGTCTATTTTACTTAATTACTAATAATCACACAGGATAAAATAGAATTTTTTAATCACACACTTCTCTTACCAATGTGGTCTCTCCATATGATGGTTTTGATCATTTATCTTTGTTTTTAATTCTATGTTAATAAAAATATTGCATTATTTACCCTGTCACAATATAAATCAACTTTGAAAAAGGCTTTTGTGATTTGAGTGAAATTTTACAGAGAAAATTAGTTTTCCACTCAACAATTCACACACATTTTGTTTTGTGGCATAGATTGCAATCTTCATAATGTAACAGCATTCTTTCTACTTCCTCAAGTGTTAACCCAAATACTGGGTCTGTGCCTGGAGTGATGAGCCTAATTAATTACCACCACATGTGGAACAGAGAAAGAGAGAAATACTTTATTAGTTAAGAGGCTAGCCACCAGAGCATCATACAGAACCAAGCTGTTTAGTGGGTGCTTGAATTATCCCAATTTCTAAGTGATATTTATACTAATTTCTTCTAACAATATTAACCCTGTATTACACACAGGTGGGCTATAATTTTTAAGCTACATGACAGTCTACATAAAGCCAAAACACAATAAGTACAGAAAGTAGATATCAAGATAATGAACTCCAGACTTTTTCATTTGTACTATATTTTCTGTCCTTATTGTGTTTCACCTTTGTCCTACTGGGGTTTCCCTCTCACCTGAGCCTACTGGGAGTCTGTTGTTTGGAGGGCAGGTAGGGTGGCCTTCTCAGTAGTCAGGCTCTGAGGTCAGCCTGCATCACACTCCTGCCCCATCCTTACTCCCTGAGCTACGTGCTCCCATGCCCAGGCCAGCACTTACCTTCAGACTTTGAACTGCACAGCTGCAAATGGACCCTACAAAAGCCTGAGGGTTACTGGAGTGTGATGCAGGCAGACCTCAGAGCCTGACTACTGAGAAGGCCAACCAACCTGCCCTCCAAACAACAGATTCCCGATAGGCTCAGGTGAGAGAGAAAGGCCAGTAGGACAATGGTGAAGCACCACCTCTCAGGGTAGTTGGCTATATGCAGCCTGCAGTAGCATCATTACCAACCTCCCAAAGAGAGCCCAGGGCTCTTTGACTCCCGGGAAAATGGCACCTACTTCCTCTAAATTGACACAGAAGCAACAAGCTGCCTTAACAGCCTCAACAAGAAAACAAGAGAAAATCCAATGTCAGAGAAAATCATAAGAGCAGCTAGGGAATAAAATGAAGCAATCACCTATAAAGGCACCCAAATAAGAATATAATCAGACCTATCAGCGGCACTATGAAGAAGAGAAGAGAGTGGAGTAACATGTTCCAAAAATTGAAGGAAAATAACACAAACTCAAAAATACTTTATCCAGCCAAATTATCTATCAAGATAGATGGAGAAGTAAGAGTTTTCCTGGACAAGGAAAAACTCAAAGGATATGTTTAAAGAAA
>NW_022103904.1:5705611-5707083 GCF_000313985.2 Echinops telfairi
AAAGAAAAGTTGACCAAAAAAAAAAAAGAAACCCAGCCCTACAAAAGATCCTTGCTAACCCAGTATAGGTAAAAGAACAACACTCACCAAGCATAAATAAGAGAACAACTCTACCCAGAGGTCAACAAAGAGAAAGCAGCCCCATAAATGTATAAGAGTTTTTTGTCAAGTTATATCAAAAGAAGGCATCTCAGCCCAGACCAACTCCAGTCACTAAGTCCATCATCAGACTCCCATAGTTTCATGTCAGTGACTCAGAATGGTGAAGCAGGAAGATCACAGTCTAAATCAGGTGAATCCAGGGTTGCTGGAAACATGGCAGGGAGGCGCCAGCTCTCAGGATCAGATGGTCCATGTGGGACCACCCCTGGTGGCAAACACAGAGTCCCAGCAAGTAGGGAGGCAAAGTGGCAGAAAGGGAGAGCAGTTCCCAGAGTCCCTCAGTCTTATACAAAAAGCCACAGCCCCAAGGAGGTATCATCAAGCTGCAACTTGGTTGACAGATTTGACTCTATCCCTAGCCGAGAGTGTCTAGTTGATATACAATCATCCAATGACCATAGTGTCCCATATAATCTTAGGATTTCTTCTTTTTTGTTTGTTTTTTCCCGATTGTTTCTCTAAAAGATTAGTATTAAGAGATTTGTCTTCAATTTCATTAATTGTTTTCTCTTAGTTTAATTTTACTTTGGATCTTCCAATTTATTATCTATTTCTGAAATTTTAATACTAACCTGGATATCTCACTCAAAAGCTCACTGCCATAACTCTCACTGCCATAGAGTCAATGCCAATTCATAGTGACCCTAAAGGACAGGGTAAAACTCCTCCTGTGGGTTTCCAAGACTGTAAATGTTTATGGAAGTAGAAAGCCTGTTTTTGTATGGTTTTTAATTTTCCATTGATTTTGTTATTGTATTTTCCTGGATTCTTCTAGAATTGTATCTGTTTTCTTTGATATTTTTTTATGATTTCTATGGTGTTGTCTTTGTTTTCCTTGAACTCTTTCTTAATCTGCCTAAGTATGTGGTCTTTTAAGTTAAGTGGGTTTCCAAAAGTTTGTGGAAAATTTTCATCATCTTTTTACCACAAACTCTCCTTACCAGGTTTTTCAATAACATTGTTTCCACTAGGAGATTTCCTGGCTCTATATTTTGGTCACTTGTTTGCCCCCATCTTGTCCTGTTTTTTAATTGTTGTTACTGTTGTTTTGGTGTTATCCCAAGTAGTCTACTGTGCTGTACTGGGCTCATTTGGAATTCCCCACTACATAAACCTCCTTGTTCAGTTTTCATTTTGTCTCTTCCTCTCATCAGTAATTGATCTACTTCTTTATTCTTTTTTTGAAGTTCTGGGTTCCAGAATAGTTATCTGTATTCATTTCATTTGGTTCTTGAGTTAGTTAATTGTGCCAGCCTGGCCAATAATCACATGTGGTGCTGGTTGAAAGGCGGAGGGATAAATGGGTGGTG
>NW_022103904.1:5707713-5714037 GCF_000313985.2 Echinops telfairi
GTTGGACTTGTGGGCTTAGGCAGCATTGGGTTGGGATGTTTTCGTGATGCACCTTTTCTTTACATAAAACTCTCTCTTATACTTGAGTCGCCATGGATTTGTTTCTCCAAGTACCTAGACTAATACAGTTCTCAAGTGCTTGTTGTATAATGCCTGGATAGTATATCTGTCTGCCTCGTCTGCCATCTTGACCACCGCTTTCTACAAATGAATTTGTTTAATTAAATATATATTATTATGTATTAAGATGATTTATATTCCAGCAAGCTTCTGATAATTACTTTCCCCTCCTTTGGAACATCAGGAAGACATAGGGATCTGTCATGTTGGAGAGAAGACCTCTTAACATGTTGGTTGCATGAAGGGATGTTTGGGAGAGATCCTAACTGTCTCTGTACCAACCAAATGTGATGCTTATGTTTTGTGGCCTAATTTCCTGGGAAGTAGAATCTTTGGGATGAGTACAGTTGGTGTGTCATTTACTTCCGACTCTGTCAGAAATCACTAGTTCATCCTGAATAGAGAAATAGTCAAAGAGACCACTTATTGTTGTCCAGGAGTCCTGAGGCGGGCAACTGTGCCCCTTCCCAACACTCAGAAAACCCAAACTCATTACCCTCAATTCTAACTCACAATGAAACTGAAGGATAGCATAGAATTTCCCCTTATGGTTTCCAAGGCAGTATCTTGACATAAACAAGCTTTCCTGAGAAGCTGGTGGGCTTGGACCACCAATCCTTTGCATAGCAGTCAAGTACCTAACTGCTGTACCCCCATGGGTTCTATCTGATACTGAGCAGATCTGTTCTATAAGCAGATCTCAGTGGGGCATGAATGGAACCTCACAAGCACTTTGGCTTACCCTAGACTCCTTCACTTGTTTTTCTGGGTTTCTTTAAAAACATTTTTACTGACATACAAGGGGCTACCCATATAAAGCTGGAATTTTAATTTTTTTCAAAGTTATGTGTTTGAATATTTTTTGCAAAACAACCTATCACATTCAAAGTATTTTCCACTACACTTAATACATTAATCAAATATGGAATTCCACTCTTGGAAATATTTTCCTTTGTTTTTTTGTTTCTTTTTTTTTTGCTTTTTAAAAGAATTTTTAATAAATCATTTTATTGGAGGCTCTTACAACTCTTATAACAAAGCATACATCCATTATGTAAAACATATTTGTACATATGTGACCATCATCAAACATTTTTTTGCCTTTCAAAACATTTTCCTTTTACTGGAGCCATTGGTATCAGCTCCTCATTTTTTTCCCCTCCTTCCCCCACCCTCCCACCCTCAAGAACTCTTGATACATTACAAATTATTATTATTCTCATATCTTGGACCATCTGCTGTCTCTCTTCACCCATGTTTCTGTTGTTCGGCATGGAAACATTTTTCAAACTCATCTGTTTGGATGACTGACAGCACCTCCCTCGTTTTTTTCATTCACCAACTTTATGTTGTCAAATCGCTGTTCTGTCATGTCCCTTTGCATTTGCGGAAACAAAAAGAAGTTACACAGAGAGAGGTCAGGTGAGTAAGTTGTGTGGAGCAAGAGGGGGAAATTGTTTTTTGCCAAAAACTGGAGCACTGAGATGGCTGCATGAGCATGTGCATTGTCATGGTGGCAAAGCCATTCCCCCAGTTGCCACAAATCAGGCCTTTTTAGTCACACACTGTTACACAATCTTATCAGAACTTTTAACATCATTAACAGTCTGACCTGGTGGAACAAACTCCAAATGCACTACAAGTTGACATTGTTGTCCATTCCAGAAATTGACAGATGGCCAGAACAAGGTTTGTCATCAATTGACATTTCAACTTTTTTGAAAAGAGAAAACCACTCGTACACTTGAGTTGTTCCCGTAGCATTCTCCTTGTAAGCTGTGGTCAACATCACAACAGTTCCTGTGGCACTTTTCCCTGAGCAGGAAACAAAATTTAGCAGCTGCATGTCGTTCTCTTAAATCGGTCACTGCAAAAGAGGTTCAAGCAAAACTGCTCTTACAAAAAAATTCACTCTGTCCTGAGATAAACTTCCCAGGTGACACCATTGGGTGCACTAACTCAGAGCGAGTTGCTTGATGCTTCCCTAGCAGGAAAAATGCTTCTAAAGAGCACTTTGGCCTTACTTCTTCCTATACAACAACATATATTGTTGCAATACACATCTTGTTAAATATATGTGGTAGTTATATAATCTGTTGTCAATTTGAGAGGATTAAGAGTGAAGGGGTGCCCCCCTTGATGGTAGGTATAGTGGTTATGCCTTGGGCTGCTGACCAGAAGGTCAGCAGTTCATAAGCATCAGCTACTCCATGGGAGAAAGATGTGACTTTCTACATCCAAATAGTTACAGTCTGGGAGCAGGGGAGGCAGTTTAAAAAATAAAAAAAAAAAGAGTAAAGGGGTGGAGTTCAGCCTGTCAATCAGATCACAGTTTGATGACCTTATTTGGAGGCACTAAGGAGATAAATAGCTCAATTGAAGTGGGACACATGCTGACTCCCTGGAGACATTGCAGCTGACAAGACACATGAAACTACACTAGTGCCCTGAGCTGGAGAAGCCACATGGAGACCCCTGCCAGTGCTGAGATGCTTACAATACCACTGGATCCATAAGATTTCCCACGCACTGGCCTGCGATCTTCCTGCATTCAGTGTCATTGCATGGGTTTTGTGAGTCTGAAGAGGACTTTATAGATTGGTATCGAACATATGGGCTAATATTGGACTTATGGACTTGATCTGGACTGGGCTATTTTCTTAATGTACAATTACTCTCTATATAAAGCCCTTCCTTATACACACATGAGTGTCTATGAATTTGTTTCTCTAGTCTACCCAGACTAACACAATATGGATCTTGTTCCAATACAGACCTTGTCCTACAGGGTCTCTATATGTTGATATCCACTCCATGGCAGTGAGAAAGAGATGAAGAGAGATTGGTAGAATTTCAGAAGTGCATACTGCAAAGGGATTTTTATAGGGTCCTATAGTGTCACTATGAGTTGGAAAAACTCAATGGTAGTGAATTTGGTTTATTTATTAAGTCCTGGATCACTCAATTATTAATTTTTAAATATCATTGTATATAGTTAATGTAATTAATTTTATGGTAATTTAATTTTTATAAGCTCCCAACTGTATGCTTCTAGATGGAATTGATGAGGCAGGAGCTAGTTTTGGATTAAAGATTTGAGGTAGTTTATTGTGCCAACCTGGCTGATAAACACATGAGGGATTAATTGAAGAGCAGAGGGATAAATGGCTCGGTGAGCCTCACCTTTCGAGTTCTCGGGTCTCTTGCTTTCTGATGGTCGGACCAGGGTGCAGCTCCCTTAAGCAGTTCTCTGCTTCAGCTGGAAAAGCTTACTTCCTGTAAGCCAACCCTGAGGAGAAGTTGCATGGACCTACTCCCATGCAGCCCTAGGTGTTGGAGCACCCGTGTGGAGACCCCTGACAGCAATGAGATGCTTACACGCTCACTGACTCAGCTTTCCTCCCGCAGTTGGCATTGTTATGTCTGTTTGTGAGATGGAGGAGGACTTTATGGATTGGTGTTGGGCATATGGGCTAATGTTGGACTCGTGGGCTTGGACAGCAGTGGTTGGAATGTTTTCTTGATGCGCACTTACCCTTTATATAAAACTCTCTCTTAAACATGAGTTTCTGTAGATTTGTTTCTCTAATGTACGCAAACTAACACAGGATTCAAAACCAAACTCACTGCCATCAAGTAGATTCCAACTCATAACAACCCTATGGGACAGAGTTGAACTGCCTCTGCGAGTTTCTAAGGCTGTAAATCTTTGACAAATGCATAAAGCCTCCTCTTTCTCCCTCAGAGCAGTTGGAACTTTCAAACTGCTAACCTTGCCATTAGCAGCCCATTATGTAACCCACTATGCCACCAAGGCTCCAGGATTAGGACAACGCAGGGCTTTTCCTCAAGTAGACAGACTGAATCAACTCAATGGTAGTGAGTTGATTTGGGGCCTCCCTACCAGACTACTACAGGACCTCTAGTGGCGTAGTGGTTACATGTTGGGATGTGATCCCCAAGGTCAACAGTTCACAAGCAGGAGCCCCTCTGGGGGAGGAAGATGGGACTTCCTCCTCCTGTTAACAGTTACAATCTCTGAGATTCACGGAGGCAGGTCTACCCTGTCTGATAGGGTCACTATAATTTGGTATCAACTCAATGGAAGTGGGTTTGGTTTTTTTTTCAACCAGGTACTACTAAGTGCTGAGGAAAGGGTGTTAAACCATACACATAATCTTAAAAAGCACTATACTGTAAGATTTGTTCAGAAAGAAACATTAGATGTCTGGACAAGAATTCCTGGCAGGGCAACATGAGAAAGGGCCAGGAGGTGGGCGGGAGTTTCGTACAGTTAGAGTACTGAGAGAAGAGAGAAGGTCCTTGGTGCTGAGGTCCCAATGGCTGGGGCAAGTGAGTGAGGAGTGAGGGCCATGAGCCACATCTGGAATCTCACATGGATGTTAGCACATGCAGGGCCTGGGAAGACACTGTGGCAATTATCTTCCTGTTCTGCTTAAAACTAGCTGCCATCGAATTGATTTCAACTCAGCAACCTCATGTATCACTTGTGCTCCATCGAGGTTTTAATGGCTGCAGGAAGGTAGCTCTTTCTTGTGAGGTCCCTGAGTAGATTCTCATTGCCAACCTTCCCTTTAGCAGCCGAGCAGATTATCGCTTGCATCACCCAGGACTCCCGTTCTTGTTTCCCACAGGTGAAGACACCCCTCGGGCTCCTGTGGATGAAGCACTGGAGACTGAGTGATGAAATGGCCTGGAAATGGTCATTCGGCAAGCACTGCTCCAGCCCGGAAGAGAGGATGTGGGGTCCAAAAGGACCCAAGGCTGCTGTACAGTCAGGCAGCCCGGGCTAGGACTTGTAGAGCTGGAGGAGTCAGGCTGAGCTTTGGTCAAACTGAGCTTGAATCCCCCATCTGCTTTCTTTCTGTGTGAATTTGGGGGCATCACCCAACTTATCTTCACCGTGTCTTCCCTGATTCCAGCATAGAGTTCAACAACTGCCATTTTAGCTTCCAATGCAGTAACATTAAAACACCTTTTAACCAGAGGTGAAAAGAAATTTAAAGATAAACAGATGAAAGTACTTTTTCAAAAGCATAATTTCAGATGAACTTTCTCTTAAATTTTTTTAAATTAAATAATCATTTTATTAGGGGCTCATACAACTCATCACAATCTGTACATACATCATTGTGTCCAGCACATTAGTACATATGTGGACTTGATCATTCTCACAACACCCGCTTTCCACTTGAGCCCTTGGTGTCAGCTCATTTTTCCCCCCCCCTCCCAGTCTCCCCCCCCCCCCCCCCCCGAGCCCCTGATAATTTATAATTATTTTATCATATTTTCCTCTTAATTTTTAATGCTCTTTAATGAGTAACGACTTGGAATGTTTCGGGTTTTCATTTCTTCCTCTGTTAAGCATTTAATGATCTGTAAATACACACATGAGAAGTTGCTTCTTAAAGGGACCCTGTTGAGATGTGAGGAAACCTCTTGTTATAGGAATAAGTTCATATTCTAATATCCGTCAGTAAAATGGTAAATGGTAAGTATATATTTTTTAATGTTTAACCATGTAAAAGACTGCTCAGTGGTGCAATTGTTCTTTTTCCCACATTCTATTGTGTTCCCTGCTTTGATGATTCCAAGAGCTCCCCTCTCTGAAACCCGTTGAGTCGCCCCAAAGAGAGAAAGTACGTGGAGATGCCTTCTTAAGGAAAAAGAGCTAGACCTGTCATATGCCTGGGTAATCGGGTTGTAATCAGGTTGATCATTTCCAAGGGTCCTTGAGAAACGGGAGATAAGAGGCTCTGAAGGCAGCCCATTGGGGAGGTGAAACCAAAATTATGAAGCTTCTTGAGGCAGAAAAAGACTAAACTCACCACCATCAACTCAGGGAAAGCAGACTGCTACACCTTTCTGCTTTGAGTGGCTGTTGGATTTGAGCTACCAATCTTTTGGGTAGCAGCTGAGCTCTTAACCACTGTCAACAGGATTCCTTTCCTGAAGCAGCAGGTTAGATAAGCCTGTAAGATTTAATTTGGTTTGGTTCCTAAGCTGACATATCTATGGCACAATTTAGTACTCGTTTTCACAGGAGACTGTGATCTGCCTCAGTCACAACCCTCATCCTTACCCCCATTCTAGCTTCTACCAGGACCCAACCAAACCTTTTTTCTAGGTATAAATGGGCCCAGATGGCATGACCACACCTTCCTGTTGGCACATCACAGTCTC
>NW_022103904.1:5714200-5729432 GCF_000313985.2 Echinops telfairi
CCTCATCTTTTCCCTACAGAGCTGCTGGTAGGTTTCAACTGACAATCTTGCAGTTAGCAGTGCAATGTGTGACCCGCTGTGCCATGAGGGCTCCTGAAATTGTATGCATGGTCTCCTTATTCAGAATCCAACTGAGATCATTCTTGCTGTTATCTTAACAGTTAACCTAGATTTAGAGAGCAAAAACCCTGAGACACTGGGCTGATTCCTAACAGGAGTGGAGAGTGCAAAGGGTCTAAATGGTTCAATCCCCTGAGTTGGTTGGAGTTGGAGTCGGTTGGCAAAGGAGTTGGTTTGATTTCTAAACATGTAAAGGATCTCTCCCCTATACTGGGGCACTTTTCAATGACAAAGGAACCTAAACGGGACTGCTAGATGCCAGGAGGATGGTGTGTTCATGTCATCTGGACCCGTTTATAAAATGTATAAACTCATTCAAACTTCCATGTGCCTGGCCAGTTTGGTTTCTTGAGCTTCTAGGTTGCACCAGGTTCTAAGAATACAGGTGCATAAAACAGTGCACCATCTCAACCTGTGATTAGGAGGAAGCCAAACTGTTAGGTAACCAGAATAGGGACGATGGTGGGGGTTGTCTCCCCAGGTACCATAGGGTCACAACAAGCGGGTTGGAAAGAAATCAGGCATCTATTAGACACAGATGGAAAGATCCAGAACTGAGCATGCTCGCACACAAGCCTCTAGACGCAGGTGGAAGGTCCACCTGGGTGCACAGACTAGGCCAGCCACATGACATCATTCAGGTGTGCTTAAACCCAGCCAATGAGGTTGGCCAATATCTTCCACCACGCCTCCCCAGCCTGAGGAGATAAGCACCTGCCACAGGAAGGCAGAGCTCTCATTGACTCCTCTTGTTGGGGGCGCTCTTGCAGGTTGGAGGGTGGGGGCTCACACACACAGACACACACGTCTGAGGGTGGGGGCCGCACACACACAGGCCTCTGGTTCAGAGGCTCTTGGGACTTTCTGCTCTTGATCCCTGGGATTTCTCGTGAATTCCTGAAACTTCCCTTTTCCTTATAAAACTCACTTGAACGTGCTTCTGCCATGTGAATTCGCTCAGTGTTGTGAAGCAAGATCCAAGGTATCCCATCCAGAAACCAAACAAAGCATTCTATTCAGTCTAACGAACACTTGCTGAGACCCTGCTTTGAGTCCGAAATATAAATGCTGGGAATCTAAAACAATAACAAAAAAACAGCAAGGATTTCAGAGAAGTAAATTAGGTAAATGATGCAAGATAAGCACAAGATATCTCAGGAAGCCCTAGGAAAAACTGGCTCACTTTTCCTGGATGAGAAAGATGTCACAAAGGAGTTATTTGAGCCAGGCTCTGCAGACCAGAACACATATCAGATGATCTCTATGTTGGGTGTGGAGAATTCTCAGCTTTCATAGGCCAAACAGCAAGTTACCACGACCCTGTAGGCAGATGAAGAAGAAACCGGGACCAGGCCACTTCTAGGCGTCATCAGAATAGGTGCCAGCACCAGATAGCACTAGCGAGATTGGAGGGGCGATGCTTAAGTCCCAGAGGGTGGCTTTGGAGCTCCTTCAAGCCTGCCTTTCCAGCAAGAAAGTGCCAAGGCCTGAGTTAGTCAGAAAGGTCAGCCTCCTCCAGATGGCCTGCGAAGGAAAGGGGCAGGGCTAAGAACAAGGCAGGGTCTAATACAAGTTTATCTGATATCAGATAAACTTCCTGGGGAGGAGGTAGGAAGTAGGGTTATGTTGTGGCCATTCAGAGAAGCCCTGGGAGGCGCTGGTTGATGCTCACTACATGGAAAGGTTTGGAAAGAAGCCTGCTCTAGTCCACTCCCCATGATTTCTCCAACTGCTGGCTACATTCAACAGTGTGGACGGAAATTGGACCCTGACGATGGCATGCGATTGCAGGCTCCTAAACCTAATCAGGTTTAGGGAAAATTGCTCACCTGGAGGCTGCTTAAATCTGATTGCTGGACCCACCTTAGTGTCTTTGCTTTAGTTGTTGACATGGAGTTGATTCTAACTCATAGCAGGTAGGTTTGAACCACCTACCTTTGGGCTACATGATTTTCAGTGGTTTGTCGATTATGTAACATTATCATCAACCCCTATGCTGTGAAAGTTGAACACTGAATTAGGAAAACCTAAGAAGGATGTTTGACAGAACCATGGACTGCCAAAAGAACAAACAAACCCGTCTCAGAAGTACAACCAAAGTGCTCATCAGATTCGAAGCAAGGATGGCAAGACTTCATCACATATACTTTGGACATTTTTGCAGATAGGCTATTCTCTGGAGAAATACATCAAGTTGTGAAGGTAAATAAGTGGCTATCAAGCTCAGAAGCAACAAAGCCCACATGGAAGAAGCACACTAGCTTGTGTGATCACGAGGTGCCGAAGGGATCAGGTATCAGGCATCAAAGGACAAAAAAATCATATCATTGTGAATGAGGGGGAGTGCGGAGTGGGGACCCAAAGCCCATCTGTAGGCAACTGGACATCCCCTTACGGAAGGGTCACAGGGAGGAGATGAGCCAGTCAGAGTGCAGTGTAGCAACGATGAAACATACAATTTTCCTCTAGTTCCTAAATGCTTCCTCCCCGCTCCCACTACCATGACACGAATTCGACCTTGCAAGTCTGGCTAGACCAGAGGATGTACACTGGTGCAGATAGCAACTGGAAACACAGGCAGTCCAGGACGGATGATCCCTTTGGGACCAGTGGTGAGAGTGGCAATACTGGAAGGGTGGAGGGAGGGTGGGGTGGAAAGGGGGAACTGATTACAGGGATCTACATATAACCTCCTCCCTGGGGGACAACAGAAAAGTGGGTGAAGGGAGACATCGGACAGTGTAAGATATGACAAAATATTAATTTATAATTATCAAAAATTTATCATTATCAAGGGTTCTTGAGGGAGGAGGGAACAGGGAAGGAGAGGGAAAAATGAGGAGCTGATGCCGGGGGCTTAAGTGGAGAGCAAATGTTTTGAGAACGATGAGGGCAATGAACGTACAAATGCGCTTTACACAATTGATGCATGTCTGGATTGTGATAAGAGTTGTATGAGCTCCAATAAAATGATTTTTTTTAAAAGACAATAGATAAAGTATCTGGCAATTAAAAAGAAGGAAATACATCAAGCAACACAAAAGAGGAAGGCCCTTGACAAGATGAATTGACCAGTGGCTGCAAAACTGGTCTCAGACATTAACAGCCATTGTGAGTATGGCACAGGAGGGCAGTGCTCTGTCCTGCTATACAGAGGGTCACTATGAGCCGCAACCAACTTATGGCACCTAGCAACAACATCATGGTTGTATTTTTCATCCTTGCTACATCGCACCCTGACTGGCTCATCTCCTCCCTGAAACCCCTCTGCAAGGGGATGTCCAGTGGCCTACAAATGGGCTTTGGGTCTCCACTCTGCACTCCCCACCTCATTCACTATGGTAAGATTTTTTTGTTCTGATGATGCCTTATACCTGATCCCTTCAACACCTTGTGATCGCACAGGCTGGTGTGCTTCTTCCATGTGGGCTTTGTTGCTTCTGAGCTAGATGGCCACTTACCTTCAAGCCTTTAAGACCCCAGACGCTATATCTTTTGATAGCTGGGCACCATCAGCTATCATTGCTACATTTGCTTATGCACCCATTTGTCTTCAGTGATCATATCATGGAGGTGAGCACACAATGATATGCCTACATCTTCTTTTATTTTAAATTTTACATTTGTCTTTCTGCTTCTTTCTCATTTATTCTTTTTTGGTGTTTTTTGTGTGTGTGTGTGTGTGTGTGTGTGTGTATGATACTTTAAAAAAATAATTTTCTTATTTATTCTTTAAACATTTCATTGTTTCTTTTCTAATATATTATTAGCAAAGCAAATAAAGTTTGCTTCACCTCAAAACATTTACAACTTATTATATACCCTCTTAAATTACTCTTTATCTCTCTTACAACAACAAATTGGAGTCGATCATTTTACCTTCTTCGTAGTCAAGCATTTTTAGTGAATCAACAAAGTGGAAGTTACATAAAAGTAACAGCTTTAAAATGGCTGTGGCTCACTTCTAGTAATAATTCCTAAAGTGAAAGACTTGATGAGCATTATTAAAGTAATTCAAAGCCAAAAAAACTAATTAAAAATAACTCTAGATAAAAATATCTCTAAACGTACTGCTTAATCGTATTTTCAAAGAGCTTCAGATGAAACATATAATAATCTTGAATAATAATAAAAGTTAACATAAACTCAGAGACACCGAATATTTACCTCCTAGACAGATCAGATTCAATAAACAGGAAGCAAGACTATCAAGATTGAGCAACTTCTGTTAAGGTATTAACATATTTTATAGCTTCTCAGACTCAGGAATTTATTCTGTTGAACTCTTGCCCTTGAAGTAAATTGCACAAGAACTAAAGTTAACTCTTTAACTTGGTAATTAGAGAAAAGTTTGATATTACAGCAGTGAGAAAATTAATTCTTTGTCACTTGACATTTAAAGTTTTAATATTTCTTTCATAAATTAGCCAATTAAATTTTCAGTTGCAGCAAATAAAAAATTTAACTATGTCAAATAATCTATTTGAATAAACCTTTAATGTTTTTCTTTTGTTATCGTTTGTTTATAGTCTAATGTATTCAGCAGCAAAAATGAACATAATTATTATTAAAAATCAATACCAAGAATTGTTTCCCCTTGGCACAATAGAAAAGGATTTGATTAATCTTAATTCATTGATATATGCTTAAATTAGCATATGTATTTTAAAAGACAAGAGATAACTAAATTATTTTTCTTCATTTTTTTGGTAAGCAATTTAGCCTTTCCCCCGTGTTCAGTGTTTATTCCTGTTTGAGCTCATTTTTGTTGTTTAAACGCACTTTCTAAAGTTGATTCATAAAAATTAGAATCATCAATAAATACATTTAGAGAATGTCTTTGTTTATCATAAGGGCAAGAATAATTTGAGAAGCAACTTCTTTAGGTGTCTAATCTGGATCCAGACAGTTAAGCTCAAAGGAAATATTATTTGCAATTTCTAGGAGAAATATGGCAGAATTAAACAAGTCAGAATTATTCCTTTAGAGACTTTATGTCCACTAGCTGCTAAGTGTTGTGATATAGTTATACTATCTGTAATTCAATCCTAATCAAGCATTTTCACAGAAGTGGAAATATTTTAATAAATTATCTACATATGGAATAATTTGGATTTAATTTTTAAATCACAAGTGAAATATTTGATAAAAATAATTGGAAGACAAATTCAGAGGCATTACTGTTCAATTAAATTGTTGATTTTCCTAAGTCAAAGCAAATAAACAATAGCTCTCAGGATGGGTAGCTGCACTAAAAGGAGGAAGAGGGATGAGTGGTGGTACCCTGGAGGAATTCCAATGGATGAATTGAAACAAAATATATTCTGAATTGTTGAAGGTAAAAAAATGTTGAGGACCTGCTCTGTAAACCGTCACCCAATTAAAATAATAATAAAAAGGTGGCACTATAGAGATCAGTAACAATAAAATGTGTAGCATCCAAAAGGAGATATGAGAATAATAGATGAAGGTTAGGGATTGTGGGAAATATAAGGATAGCAATGTGCTTGATACCTTGACAGTGACAAATATTAGCACATTCCAGAGGTCAACTGTAAGGTCTCCTTTAGACTGTTTAACCTCACCCTGCCTTAAAGGGCTTCCCTCTGCCCCACCCCCACCCCTTCTATTTTTTTGTTCTTTGCATTGGGTGTTCTCAGTATTGAAGACTTTTTACTCTCGTGGAGAGTTACAGTCTCAGAAACCCACAGGGGCAGTTCCACCCTGCCCTTTAGGGGAGACATGAGTCAGAATGGACTCGTTGGCAGTGAGTCTGGTTTTTGAGTTTCACAACAACTGAGCATGGCAGTGACTGTAGCATGAACAATTTGGTGAGAACCAACCAACAATAAGCTATAAATGAATACATAGGTAGATATCTGCTAAAGAGAGGTGGCCGGGTATAAGAGAGCACACCCACCTGCACAGGTGCGGTTATGGATATTTGTACAGACATGATTGTAGGTTCTACATATATAGACAATGGAGAACACAAGGGGCACCTCACAGGATGTGATTCCTGAGCTCAGAGTTAAAGGATCATGGATGCAGAACATCTACATCAATTGCACAGCATCGTTTGTAAAATTCATGGTTTGCATCCTACTTCGGTGAGTAATGTCTGGGGTCTTCAAAGCATCTGAGTGGCCACCTGCATACATTACTGGTCTTGTCCCATCCAGAACACAGGGGAGTGAAGAACACCAGAGACTCAAGGGAGCTATTAGTCCAAAACACTCATGGAGCACATGAACCCCAGCCTACTTGACCCTGAATCAGGAGAAGTAAATGGGAACCAACCAACTACTAGCCACTTTGATGGGGATCACAAGAGAGGGCCCGACACCAATTTGGAGAAAACAATAAGACAAAGCATCAAATTCACAAAAAAAGACCAGACTTATAGGTTTAACCGATTTGGGAGGAAACCCCAAGACTATGGTCCTAAGACAGCCTGAACCGGAAATGCAGCCATTCCTGGAGATCACCTTTCAGCCAAACACTAGGCGGGCCCATGAACTAAACACTGACTCCCGAGAGAAGCATCCTTAGAACAATTAATGAGATGACCTCAGACGAAAGCAAAGATGAGAAGGCAGGAAAAGGGAGAAAATCCAGAGGAAAGAGAAGGGGAACGCAGGATGGAACTGAGGAAAGTGCACACACATTGTGCAGAATGCAGCCAGAGTCTTAAGACACTTCATATACAACCTTATCAAATGGACACTCACATGCAGCGCTTAGAGTACAACCCAAAATTGAAAACAGAAAAGGAGCTACGGAGGAGCTCTGGTGGAGCCACAGCTAAGGAGTTAGCTGCTAAATGAAAGGCTAGTGGTTCGAAACTACCCAGCAGCTCCTAGAGAGAAAAATTTGGCAATTTGCTTCCATAAACACTACAGCCTCAAACACCCTATGGGGGCATTCTACTCTAACACATGGGGATCCAGGGAATTCTAACAAAAATTGGAATCAACTAGTTGAAATCAACTAAATGAAAACAACTTTTCATTTAAAGTAAACACTGCTATTGTTGGGAAATGAATATCTCAGGTCACATTCCTCCTCAGGGTCATAGTCCCAATTCTTAAAAGAATTAAAAATATCAGAAAGTTAATAAAATCTCAGATTCCAAGGTTCCTCATTCACACAGACCCCTTCTAGGGCTGTAGAATTAAATTCATGTGCAATTTGGCGTTCTTTTTCTTAAAGATAGTTGTGCAATCTAGACATGGTTATGCAATCTATATCAGCTTCAGTCCCCACAAAAGCTGCTTCTAAACCTTATTTTTCTACATTATGTACATAAGCTGGAATGTTTTGAAATAACTTAAGTTTTTCTTTTCTAATGAGAAGCAATATCAGTCATTTAAAAAAAAAGAAGTGCTGTTTACATGAGGTCCCATTTTTCAGTTAGTTTTCTCATGGGAAAAAATGGTATGCTTCACTTCACGGTACCATGTTTTGTTTAATTCTGAGTACAAAGGGGAAAAGATTCTTCTTGATATTTTCCATTTAAAAAAACCTTTTTTGGGTGGGGGGAGGGGGGGCATGTTGATTGTGCAACTACCTGGCTGCCAGGTTGTTTGCTGGTCATTGAAATGTGGTACAAGTGAAGGATTTCAAAGAAAACTGCTGCTCAGTTCTGCCTGGATATCACTCTGGAGTGGTGGTGCACACAGAAGAATCCAAGGTATGTGTAAATAGGAAGCTACGGCAGGATATGTTTAGCCGCTTGGAAATAAGTTTACTATCGGCCTTTAACATGGGAGAAGGACGCAACAGCCTCCCCCGAATGCTTAGCAGCTGTTGCTGTTTGTTCTCAGTGGCAAAACCTCTTTTCCTTCTCTTCTTCATTCATTTCTGGATATAGGAGACCCACGTAGAATGTTGCTTACACATTTAAACCCTCCTGGATAGTTTCAGGAAGATTAGAAAGGAAGGCGATTCAAGCACAGGAAAGCCAGGATTGCTGTAGGGAGAAAAAAATAACACCTACATTCTTTGAAAAGAATCAAAACTTCAGAAAACCTCTTTGTCTTCCTTCCCTAATGCTGCTGTGACACAACTACTGCAAGTGTGTGTGTGGCTGTAATGAACAAATATTTGTTTTCTCAGAGTTCCGGAGATTAGAGTCCAATTCAGGGTTTTCACTGTGTCTCTTTATAGGTCCTCCCAGATATTCCTTGGCTCCCTGGCTTATAGCCCATCCTCACCTGGCATCTGTCTCGTGTGTGTGTGTGTGTGTGTGTGTGTGTGTGTGAGTGATTTGCTCTTTTATATAACTCAGAAGCCCTGGGAGCACAGTGAGCTACCAGTTGAGCCACAAACCATAAGCTTTATAGCCTAGGACCCGTAGGGGCAGTTCTACTCTGTCCTTTGGGCCCTCTGAGTCAAAATTTAATTGATGGCAGTGAGTTTATGAGTCTTATGAGTTTCACAAGAAAGAAGATTTAGAACCCATCCTACTTGGGGATGAGCTCATTAACAACAACAAAAAAAGAAAGCCCTATTGTTAGGTAGCTAGCTTTAGGGACAAAGGGGTTGTCCCTCCCATGCCTGCAAAGGCCCCCATAGAAGAAGTTGGAAAGAAATCAGGCACCCCATTAGACATTCATGGGAAGACCCAAACTGAGCATGCACAGAGTAGCAACCCCTAGGCCCAGGTAAAACCAATACTTTGGGCACAAGCACCGCAGGTACATCAAAGGTGGGCCTAACTCAGCCAATAGCCTAACAAAGCCTACCTTCAACCGTGTCTCCACAGGCAGGGCTGTTAAAAGGCAGCAGTGGGAAAGCCAATCTCTCTTTTGCTCTGGTCTTGCAGCAGGTCGGAGGGTGGGGCGTACACATGCTACTGGGTGAACCCCCTCAGGGTCCGCTCCAGGCCTACTGGGGGCCCACAAGCACTTTGGCTTTTGCCCTCACGCCCTGTCACCCTCAGTCTCTTGACCTCTTGGTCCGCAGGATTCCCCAGTTCCACACGTGTGGGTGTTCTTGTCCATGTAGTTTTACAACGTGCCCAGTTGTAAACCCTAGTGTGGCTTCCCCAAGGCTTGGCACACATTCTACAAATAGCGTGTCCTGTTTTGAGACTGTACAACCTGAAACTTTTCTGTTCCTTCATTAAAACTCAGATTACAAAATGTGCAACTCAGCGTGTGAATCAAAGAACAGAGGTACAACCCACTCCAGAAACCTAACACTATTTACGAGCAGCGTTATACTCACAGATATGTTGGCGTTGTGTGCCATTGAGACAACTCTAACTCATCGTGATCCTACAGGTCAGAGTGGAGCTACCCTGTAAGATTTCCTAGGCTGTCATGCTGCGAGTTAGGTTCGGCTGCTAGCCACCATGCTGGTGATTTAAACCCATCTGGCTCTCCTGGGATTTACAATTTTGGGCATCTTATATTGGGCAGCTATGAGTCTGAATCTACTTGATGGCAGAGTGCAACTCACCAGGTCTTTTGTCTCCACACCTAATAGTTTGAACTGTTGCCCTTTTGGTTAACAGACGACTGCTTAGCCATGTGCCACCAGGGCTTCTAATCCACAGGTACAGGGGTTAAGATGTCAACACTTAGCAGGGAGGGGGCATCATTTAATCCATGGCACTACAGTTTAGAACAAGAGAACGAGGTTAAAGATTATTTCATCTACTTGAGTAACAAACTATTTCAAGTGTCTTCCTTTGTTCTTCATAATCAAAAGTAGGATAAGTATATGTTTCTGCTACCTAGAGTTGTGAGAGTTAAAGAAAAATAAAAAAATAGAGGTAGTACCCATATCTCTTAACAGTGGTGCTGACCTGGAGAGACCAGTCTGTGGAACAGGACACCCATGTAGTGAAGTGCGAGGGCAGCATAAAAAAAAAATTCTCAAGGTGGATTTGCGGGGCAACAGCAGCAATGGGCTCAAACAACAACGATTATAGGATGACACAGGACTAGAGTGTTTCATTCTGTTGGACATAGAAATGCTATGAATTGGATTCAACTTAATGGTGCCTACCAGCAGAAGGACATTGGGCCTCCACTCAAGTACTCCCTCAACACAAGAATACTTTCTTCTAGTAAATTGGCATTCTATGATGCTCACCTTCCCGACACAACCGCTGAAGACAAAGCGGGTGAATAAGCAAATGTGGTGAAGAAAGCTGATGGTGCCCGGCTATCAAAAGAGATAGCGTCTGGGGTCTTAAAAGCTTGAAGGTAAACAAGCGGACATCTAGCTCAGAAGCAACAAAGCCCACATGGAACAACATATCAACCTGTGTGATCACGGGGTGTCGAACGGATCACTGAAGACAAATGGGTGCATAAGCAAATGTGGTGAAGAAAGCTGATGGTGCCCGGCTATCAAAAAGTATAGCGTCTGGGGTCTTAAAGGCTTGAAGGTAATCAAGCGGCCATCTAGCTCAGAAGCAACAAAGCCCACATGGAGGAAGCACACCAGCCTATGCAACCACGAGGAGTCGAAGGGATCAGGTGTAAGGCATCATCAGAACAAAAAATCTTACCATAGTGAATGATGGGGGGAGTTCAGAGTGGAGATCCAAAGCCCATTAGTGGGCCACTGGAGATCCCCTTGCAGAGGGGTCTAGGGGAGGAGATGAGCCAGTCAGGGTGCGATGTAACAATGATGAGAAATACAACCTTCCTCTAGTTCCTAAAAGTTTCCTCCCCGCTCCCACTACCATGACTCGAATTCTATCTTGCAAGACTGGCTAGACCAGAGGAGGTACACTGGTACAGATAGGAACTGAAAATACAGGGAATCCAGGATGGATGAGCCCTATAGGACCAGTGGTATGAGTGGCAAAACAGGGAGGGTAAAGGGAGAATGGGTAGGAAAGAGGGAACCGATTACATGGAACTGTGTGTGACCTCCTCCCTGGGGGACAGACAACCAAAAAGTGGATGAAGGGAGACGTCGGACAGGGCAAGATATGACAAAATACCCATTTATAAACTATCAAGGGCTCATGCGGGAGGGGGGAGCGAGGAGGGAGGGGAAAAAATGAGGACCTAATGTCGGGGGTTTAAATGGAGAGAAAATGTTTTGAGAAACGATGTACAAATGCGCTTCACACAATTGATGTGTGTATGGATTGGGATAACAGTTGTATGAGCCCTTAATAAAATGTTAAATAAAAAAATAAAGTATAAGAAAAAAAATGGTGCCTACCATCAAGAAGTACAGCCACAGCGCTCCTTGGAGGCGAGGATGGCAAGACTTTAGGTTTACATCCTTTGGACATATTGTGAGGAAACACTAGTGCCTGGAGAAGGACATAATACTTGTAAAGTGGAGGAGCAGTGAAAAAGAGGAGGGCCCCTCAGCAAGAGGGATGGACACCGTGGCTGCAAGAATGGCTCAGGCACAGGAATAATTGTGAGGATGGCGTGGGATTGTGCAGTGTTTTCTTCTGTTGTGCAAAGGGTCGCAAGGATTGCATCTGACTTGGTAGCACCTAACAAACAACAGCTAACAACAGTAGGGTGGTAAGTGGGAAAAAAAAGACTTTAAAAAGTCTTTTTAAAATAGAGTTAGGTTGGAGTCTATCTGTGCTCTGGTTTTGAACCAGTTTTTCTTTTACCAAGAAAGTAAGCATTTGTTGTTTTGGTACTTATAATTTTACCTTAATTTCATTCTTTTGTCAGTTGCAAATATTGAACATGTGATTTTCAGCAGTAGCTCTAATAACAAAGCTGCATTTTCTAACCATTAAACCTTCTTTGTTTTCAACTTGCAGATTTCAATCACCAGTAGTTAGCAAGGGATCTTCACATTTTATCAGTTTTAGATCACAAAAGTTGGTAAAAATCTTCTATTTCTTCACCGTTGGCATTAGTGGTTGGTGTGTGGATTTGAATCATAGTTGTATTAACTGGTATTCCTTGTAGGTGTAGGTGTATGCATATTATTCTATTACCCACAGCATTGTACTACATGAAAGATCTTGAAATGTTCTTTTCTAAGATGGTTTGTTAGGAAATTGAAAAAAATTTTACATTTTCATTATAAGTAGATGTGTTGCCAAGCAGAACAAGGTGGCCTATTCCATGCTATTACCCATGCTATGTTAAAAACCAAAACCCACTGCCATCGAGTGGATGCTGACTCATACCGGCTACCCGATTGCACAGGGTAGAACTCCCCTGTGAGTCTCCAAAATAGTAATTCTTTATGGCAGTAGAAAGCCCCATCTTTCTTCCACGCTATAATGACCCCTAAACCTCAATGGCTTAAGTTTCTTTTCTCTTACTTTTGCTACTTGTTGAAGATTGATTGTCAGGGACTTTGCCCGAAGTTATTACTCAAAGCCCAGCTGACAGTGGCTTCCTCTCAACACTCCCCCCCCTTGATCACAACACTGGGAAGGGGGACGTGTGAATTGTGCCCTGGCTAGGAGGGTCACTTGTCAGTTCTGGGCAAATTTCATGGAACCAAAGAACTCACACAAGGTATTCAAAGAGAGGCTCTACTTAAGGTGACCAGACGTCCCGATTTTTAACAATTTGTCCCGCGTCCCGTTTTTAAAAGTCCCGAGTTTTGTAAAGAATGCACGACAAGCTAGGGTGTACGGTTTTCGGCTGCATGTGGCTATTTCGCCAGGATTTGAGTTTTATCAATGGTGTCCCGCTTTACCAATGTTAAAAATCTGGTCAAATGCCATACAAAATAGAATTGGGCCATTGACTTCATTCCAGTGCTTAAAATTTATGTTGAAAAATGCTGGTTCTCTGCACATCTTTCTACAGTAGAACCCCGGTACTCGACCGCATCGGTACTCGACCTAATCGGATTTCCACATGAAACGGAAACATCCAAATCTGACCCGGTGCATGTGATTTTTGTAAACAAAAGCAGTTCGTGTTCCGGTCATTCGGTGTTAGTTGGTGTTAGTACGCTTGGTTCAAACCTTTTGCAGCTGTGTTCCAAGCGTTTTGCTGTAATTTTTTTGCTTTTTGTGGCTCTTTGTATTGCTTTTAGATAAAAAACAAACAAACATGGGTCCCATTGCAGACAAGCAGAAAAGGAAAACGGTAAGAACCACAATTGAACTGAAAAAAGAGATTATTAAAAAGTACGAAAGAGGCATTCGTGTGACTGTTTTAGCGTCCCAGTTTAATTTGCCGAGATCCACCATCAGGGCATTTTAAAGAACAGAGAGGCAATAGAAAATGCTCGTGTTCCTAAGGGGGTTACGAGTTTGACAAACCACAAGCCTTCTATAATAGATGAAATAGAGAAAATGCTGTTAGTTTGGATAAATGAGAAACACATTGCTGGTGCTAGTATTTCGGAGCCTATTACGTATTTGCGCTAGGCTCAAACCTTGCCTGCTGATCTTAAGAAAAACCAACCTGAATCAAGTCGCGTCCCGAGCATGAGTTTGTGGCTGCTGGCGGCTGGTTTGATAGGTTTAAGAGAAGAAGTGACATCAGTGTTGCACGGCCTGGGGAGGCAGGGATGCTGGTGGAAAAGCTGCAAAAAAGTATGTGAAGGAATTTCAGCAATTCATTGACAAAAATGGTTTTATGCCAAATCAAATCTTTAACTATGATAAAATAGTATGCTAGATTCCTTAGGTGGGAAATACCTCGATTCTGGCCTGCGCATGAGAAAGAAACTCCCACAGAAGCCTGGTTTGTGATTCAAGTGAGTTTTTATACAAGATAGAATTTGCAGTTAATTGAACACAGGACTGCAGCCCCACACACACACACGTGGCGACCCGAGTGGGGAGAGGGCGGTGGTCTGGGCGTGGTGGATGATACTGGTTGACTCCATTGGCTGAATTAAACTCACCTGGCTTAGATTGGGCCAATCCAGGTGTACTGCGTCCCCTCCCCCCCTCCCCCACCCCTCCCTCTTTTTTCAGGTGCCTGAATTGGTGCATGCCCTTTAGCCTTTATCAGCTTCCAACTTCCTGTAGGGGGCCCTAGGCATGGAGGGGTACAATCCCCTTTCTTGCTACCTAACAAGTACTCTTTTGGAAGAAAATGCCAAAGAGGACCTATATTACAAAAGAGGAAAATAAATTGCCAGAAAGACAGGCTCGCTTTGCTGTTGTGTGTAAATGCTAGTGATGATTTGAAAATAAAGCCTCTATTGGTCTACCACTCCGAAAATCCTATAGTTATTAAGAAACATAAAGTTTTGAAGAGCAAGTTAAATGTGATTTAGAAATCGAATGCTAAAGCATGGGTAACAAGGCACATTTTTAGGGTGTGGGTTTGTGAAATTTTTGTCCCCAGTATAAAAAAATACCTTGAGGAAAACAATTGGCCACTCAAGGCAGTTCTCACTGTAGACAATGCCCCTGCCCATCCCCCAGCCATGGAATGTGGGTTAGCAGACAAACTTAGCTGGCTAAAAAAAAAAAATTGCCACCCAGAACCACCTCACTCATATAGCCCATGGACCAGCAGGTCATTTCTAATTTCAAGAAATTGTACACGAGGGCACGTTCCACAGGTGTTTTGAAGTGACCAGTGAAACTAGCGTAACTTTGGCTGAGATCTGGAAGGAACATTTCCATATTTTGAGCTGTGTGAGGCTAAAAAACGAAGCTTGGGCAGAAGTCTCTAGAGAGGACTCTGGGAGCAGCTTGGAGAAATTTTGGCTTGATGGGGCTCCTCTTAGGGATCTTAAAAGCTTCAATGCCCCTAGTCAGCTTGAAGCTGACCCTGAAGCTGAGCCATTTTTTCTGCCTGACCCAGTTGTGGAGGACATTGTTTCTGTGGCCAAGTCCATGGGCTTAGAGGTCAGTGCTGATGACCTTGAGCAGCTGATTGAAGAGCACAACACTGAACTCACAACAGAGGAACTGTAGGAACTTCAAGTGGGGCAGCAGCAGATGTTGGCTGAGGAGCTGGCTGGAGAGGGGGAAATCAAGAAGGAATCAGCTTCTTCAGAAATCAAAGAAGTGGTGGGTGTGGGAGACCTGGTAGGGCAGGATCAAGGGGAATGTTACAAAGAGGAAGTGCTGAAATCCTGGTAGGGACTGAGCATGATAGTGGGACAGGAGGAGAATCAAGGGAAATAGAGGAAAGAGCTGGGAGGCAAAGGGCATTTATAGAGCTCTAGATAAAGACAT
>NW_022103904.1:5730615-5738826 GCF_000313985.2 Echinops telfairi
ACAAATGCGCTTTACACAATTGATGTGTGTATGGATTGTGATAAGAGTTGTATTAGCCCCTAATAAAATGATTTAAAAAAAAAAGAAATCAAAGAAATGCTGTTTCATTGGGAGAAAGTGCAAGAATTTTTTGAAAAGAATCATCATAAGGAACTGGTTAACAGTGTCATCGATATTGATGATCATTTAGTAAAACCCTTTTAGCAAACAGTTAAGGAAATGCCAATAGCAGACCACATTAGACAGATTTTTTTTTAGAGAGAGAAAGACAGCCAGGTCCTTGTGAAAAAGTCAAAGAAGGGGAAAATTTCCTGAAAAGCAGCTACCAGTTGATTTTATGAAAGGGGATTCCCCTTCCAAACAATCACTGTCTTTCCATACCTCCTCTCCACATCCCTGTCCACAGATCCAGATCCTCACCAATCTCAAGGTATGGGCCATACTGTAGTTGTTAAAAACTTTTTTACTGTTGTGTTTCTTATTTAAATTATATTATTTAACTCTGGGCTTATTTACTTTGAAATTTCTGTGTATGTTTTATATAAAAAGGCAAGGTTAGGGTAAAAACTAATCCATTTTCAGTTATTTCTATGGGAAAAACTGATTCAGAACTCGACTGCTTCGCATCTCAATGCTCCTAGAATGGATTCATGACAAGGTCTGAGGTTCTATTGTATTTTGTCCAGTTTCCTGGCCCTCATTTCCTTTTGGCACTATGCATTTTTTTGGTAACATTTATTTTATTTAATGTATTTTTAAAAATCATTTTATTGAGGGATCATACACCTCTTATCACAATCCATACACACATCCATGTGCTAAGCACATTTGTATATTTGTTGCCCTCATTCTCAAAACACTTGCTCCCCACTTAAGCTCCTGGCATCAGCTCATTTTTCCCCTCCCCATTCACCCCTCCCTCATGAACCCTTGATAATTTATAAATTATTACTTTGTCATATCGTACACTGTCCGACATCTCCCTCCCTTCACTCACTTTTCTGTTGTCCACCCCCCAGGGAGGAGGTTATATGTAGATCCTTATAATCAGCTCCCCCTTTCTACCCCACCTTCCCTCTACCCTCCAGGTATTGCCACTCTCACCACTGGTCCTGAAGGGATCATCTGTCCTCGATTCCCTGTGTTTCCAGGTCCTATCTGTACCAGTGTACTACATCCTTTGGTCTAGCCAGATTTGTAAGGTAGAATTGGGATCATAATAGTGAGGGGAGGAAGCATTTAAGAATTAGAGGAAAGTTGTATGTTTCATTGTTGCTACACTACACCCTGACTGGCTGGTCTCCTCCCCGAGACCCTTCTGTAAGGGGATGGCCCGTTACCTATTGATGGACTTTGGGTCCCCAATCTGCACTCCCCCTCATTTACAATGATTTTTTGTTTTTTGATGCCTGATACCTGATCCCTTTAACACCTCGTGGTCACACAAGCTGGTGTGCTTCTTCCATGTGGGCTTTGTTGCTTCTGAGCTAGATGGCTGCTTGTTTACCTTCAAGCCTTTAAGACCCCAGATGCTATATCTTTTGATAGCCGGGAACCATTAGCCTTCTTCACCACATTTGCTTATGCACCCATTTGTCTGATCATATCGGGAAGGTGGGCACACAATGATATGATGTTTTGTTCTTTGATGCCTGATACCTGCACAATGCATTCCTAAACCTTTCTTGGAAGTGACACTGGGATCATAATGATTGATAACTGCCTTTGATTCAACTTTGATTCATGGCAACCTATTACAACAGAGAGAACATTGCCTGGTTTCTGCATCCTCCTCCTAATTGACTGCGTGTTCACACCCATCCTTGGGACTAGGATGCCAATCCATTTACTGAGGAGCATCTTACTTGGCCTCTCTGGCCTTTTATTCATCAAACCTCATGCCCTCTAGCATTTGCTTCCTTCTGATGATATTTCTAAAGCATGAGAGACCAATATTCTGTTGTGATCAATATGATTTTCATTAGCTAATTTAAGTAGTTGGTGGCCAATCCTTTCTTCCTAATGTGACCATGTTTGTATTTGCAGTTACAGCATCTCAACAGCATGCAAGTTACCACAATATAATAAATTGGCAGGTAGGTGTGCTAAATAGTTTCTACTTGCCTTAAAGTTCCACATTATCTATTTAATCATTCTAAGAAGGTAAGATCTTATTATCGCCATTTTACAAGTGTAGAGTGTGGAGTTTACAGTGGTTAAAGGATTTTCACAATACTTAAGCACGTGGAAACCAAAGCCATATGGAGACCTTGTTTGGATCCTGTAAATGTCATTTTTGAGATAATCAGGAAAATGTGGATATGGGCTAGGTCTACTTGTCAGTCCAATAGCCCTAAGGCATATATTATTTAATTTATTGTAAATGTTATTTAAATATTAGTTTACTATTTTACATAATACTAATTATTTCTTATTCAAGTTCCCTGGTGGCATAGTAGCAAAAGGTCAGCAGCTCAAACCTACCAGGCAATTCACAAAAGAAAAATTAAGCTTTCTGCTCCTGAAAACTCTAGGAAACCTGAAGGAGCAGTTTTAGTCAGCCCTATATGGTCCCCATAAGTCCGAATCTTTTGTTGGATATAATATTAGCACAGTGATTATGTTTTTTAAAGTATTAGTTAATGAGACGTGCTGAAGCATTTATGGGTAAAATTTCATAATATCCATAATTTGTTTTAAAATGATGTAGTAAAAAAAAATGTAGTAGATAAGATCCAAACCAAAACAACTGCCATTGAGTTGATTCTGACTCAGTCATCTGATGCTGACCTGCATTGCTCTGCAGGGTTTCTAAGACTGTAAATCTTTATGGGAGCAGACAGGCTTATATTTCGCCCAAGGAATAGCTTGTTCGTTTGAACTATCAACCTTGCAGTTAGTAGCTCAATGATTAACCTACTGGACCACTAGGACTCAAGTGGGAATAAATAAAAGAAAACTGACAAAACGTTGCTCATTGTTAAAGATGGATGATATATGTAGAATTGTTATATCATATATCGTACTATTCTTTCTATTTCTATATGTGTAATAAAAAGGTTATTTTTTTCCAAAGGGAATGAATTCCTATTGCCCTCAGGCAAATATATGTAATGAATTTGTTTCTTTATAGCTAGCATATATATTATCTTTGTAATAATGTATAGAATTATAATTTAAACTGCTTATGTTCCTCACTGATTATTGAGAACATTTTAGAGAATTCTAAGAGCCATCATCCAGAGGATTAGCCCAGTTCAGAAGTGGGAAGGTACAGTCAGTCATACATAGGAATGTGATGAGTTGCCTGCCTCCCTTATATTCCTGGACCAATGTTATTGCATTGTGTGAACTTGGTGTTTTTCACCCAAAGTCAAAGCAGGGGGTGGAGGAGGGGCAGGGAGAAGAGTAGAGAAGGGGACAGCTGCGGGCCTGCTCCTGCGGACACTTCACGGACTTTTCCACACACTCTCTTCTGTTTTCCATTGCTTCTCTGTGTGCTACTACCAGCCAGTGAATCTAATCAGGCTTCTCTCCTTACCCCAAAGCTCTTTTGGCTTGTCCATTGTCTGTTCTGAAGTGATGAGATGTCCTCTCTCTGTCCCCATGTATCGGTCAGGGTTTGATCTGAAAAGAAGAATCACTAGCAGTGATACTTAGTAAGAAGTTTATTATAGGCACAAAGCAATTGGGGAGCCAATTAACCTAGTCTGTGCAGGCTTGTATTGAGTTTTTCAGCCAACAGGGCAGAGAAGATAGATATGAGGTGGAGATGAATAAGGATAACTGGTACCAATGAGCATGAGCTGAACCCCCAGGTCGGTTTTGAACTTTCCTACACCCTTCCCAAACCTCCCATTTAGAAGGAGTAGGAGTCCTATAGGAAGCCCAGAGCCCCTCATCATGGAACTAAACACACAAATGGCCCAGGAGTCAACTGTAAGAGGCTCCAGGGGGACAGAGGCCATGATTCTGGTTCCTGCAAGAACATAGTCATGAGCTGCGGCAGTGCCTGTGCCATTGCTGGACCTGTCTAGTGAGCATAGAGGAAATACAGCTGCGGCTTCACCTTTGCTTTCTAAATCCCAGCCGAGAAGTCTCTGGTGGCTCATAGAAACCTGGAACTATGCAGGAAAAGGAAATCTGGGAAACAAAGGTCCAGCTTAACTAACCACATGTTATCTAGCCGAGTCCAACATATGTATGGCAACTGTATGCATGGCAGAGTAAACTGTGCTCCCGAAGGTTTTCAAAATAGCTTATTTTTCAAAATTAAAGCACCAGCCCTAATGCTCTCGTTCATTAGCCAAAAGAGAAATACCATTTGAAACAACAAGATACCACCTTTTAGCAAAATTAAAATTTAAAAAATTTTAAAACAGAAAATAACGAATGCTGGAGAAAATGTGGAGAGATTGGAATGCTCATGCATTGCTGGTAGGATTTCAGAATTGTATAACCATGTTGAAAAACAGAATGACGCTTCCTTACATAAATGCAAATAAAAATACCCTATGATCCGACGGTCTTTCTGTTGGGTATATGCCATAAAGATATAAAGAACAAAACAGAATGGACATATGCACACCCATGTTTACTGCAGCAATTTCCATAATAGAAAAAATGGAAATCATTAAAAAACATTTGAGGAATGAATAAATAAACTCTGGCACATAACACAGTGGAATATTATGCACCCTTAACAAACAATGACGAGTCTGTCAAACAGCTCATGACATGGACAAAACTGGAAGACATCATGCTTAGCAAAGTTAGTCAACCTCAAAAGATAAATTCGTGACACCATTTTTATGAAAGAAGAAAATAAAGTAAATAAGGTTTTCACACCAAAAGACTTGGAAGACTATAACTAGGTCAGGGCCTGGGGTGAGGGAAAGAGGGAAGAGATGGGGAAGTAAAGAGGGAGGGTGGATGGGAATAGGGAGAAAAACAACACACATGGAGAGTTTCATGGACAACTGTCACTGGTTGACAGTGGGATGGGCTATGCAACTACAGACAGTATGTTTTTCTTTGTATGTGCTACACTCCACAAATAAAAGGGGGAAAATCTAAATAAATTGTATGTGCTACATAAGTTGTATGTGCTACACTCCACAAATAAAAGGGGGAAAATCTAAATAAATTGTATGTGCTACATAAGTTGTATGTGCTACACTCCACAAATAAAAGGGGGAAAATCTAAATAAATTGTATGTGCTACATAAGTTGTATGTGCTACACTCCACAAATAAAAGGGGGAAAATCGAAAGAGAGAGAAGAGATGGGTCATCGCCCTTAAAAACTCTCCAGATTCCTTATTCATCAGACCTACACACTGGTCTGGGTAGTTACAAAAGAAGGAAAGTAAAATTGAAACTGACTTACATTCTTCTGTTCCAAGCCTATTTCAAACAAATAAAACAATAAAGCACCAGCCCCCCCACCTTTTTTTTTTTTTTTTGAGTCTTCTAATCGTGGACTCAAACCTCCGACCTTTTGGTTTGCCACCCAACAAATTGACCATTTGTATCATCCAAAGACAATTGAAGCATTTTAATTGTGGTGCTGGAGAAGAATACTGACAATATCATGGACTGCTTACTAAAAGGACAAACCTATCTGTCTTGGAAGAAGTATAGCCAGAATGCTCCTTGGAGAGGACGGCGAGACTTCATCTTACAGACTTTGGACATATTCTGGAGAGACAGTCCCTGGAGAAAGACATCATGTTTGGTAAAGTAGAGGGGCAACAAGGGAGAGGAAGAATCTCGAGGAGATGGACTGACACTGTGGCCGCAACAATGGGCTCAGGCACAGGAACAATTGTGAGGATGGTGCAGGACCATGCAGTGTTTCTGTTGTGCATAGGGTCACTATGGGTTGTAGGCGACTCGATTCAATGGCCGGCTTACCAACACCATCACTCAGGGACTCCTTTATTGTAGCTAAGTTGTTATGATGCAAAGCAACGTAGCTGGAAGGGCGACAGCCCACATTTAGTGGAGAAGATCCTCCATTCTTTCTCTGGTTGTCGGAAAAACATTTCTTGCTCAGGGAATTTTCTCTCTGTAAGATTTTCTTTGTGTTTTGTTTCAGAACAAAGGCGGAATTATTTCTCTCTGCTAACCTCTGATATGGACACCAGGGTGGCACTATTTTCAGAACTGCCCACACCCTTCTGTCCTTGGGCCGCTTCTCCCCAGAGGTAGATCATTACCCAGATCTAAAGACAGTGTGATCAAGGGAGAATTCCTGACAGTCACCAGCGCTTACAATGAGTTTGCAAAATACCACTTAAAAAATGTTTTTAATTTATAAAAATATTCTTTTCTAAAATATTGCCTTTCTGGCCTGGACAGTTTCTTTTGAATGTGCCATAATTACATGAAGTAAAACTAAGGATAGTATCATTATGTCCACTAGACTGTCTATTACTGAGTGCCATGGGGGGTCTAGGCCCGGAGTGGTTGGGTTTTCCTTTCCTTTTTTTTTTACATTCTAACAGTGAAAGGCAGTATAACATAGGTGAGTGGTAGTCAAACTTTATATACAACAGAATGCTAGAGGGTTTTTGAGAACACAGGCTACTTAGAGGAGCTGATACCAAGGACTCAATAGAAAGTAAATGTTTAGAAAATAATGATGGCAACATATGTACAAATATGCTTGATACAATTGATGTATGCATTGTTAGAAGAGCTGTAAGAGCCCCCAATAAAATAATCTCTTAATTAAAAAAAAACAAGTAAACACAGGCTACTGGTCACCAGCCCCAGATTTTTTAATTCAGATGGTTTGGGGTGAGGCCTGGGATTGTAGTATTAAGTTTTGAGGGGGAACCAGCCCCCTAGCACTACCACAATAATGCACAATTGTATGGTTGATATATATATTATATATATTTTATATAATATTAAAGTCCTCAAGAGCATGAGAGGTAGAGGAGAGATATTACAACAATGCAGTCAGACACATTTTATGGTAGCATTGCTCACCTCAGCCCCGCTTGCTTGGTGGTCCACGTGGAGAGAGGGGGAAGGGAAGGAGGAAGGGAAAGAAAACAGGGGAGAGAGGATGGGAGAGGAGAGGGGGAAGAAAGGGGAGTGACCAGTGAGAGAGAGAGATCTCTGTTGCTGACCCAGGCCTATATTATATACCTTTGGGGCATGCAAGCCCACTAATTACAGGTAAAGACATATGTCACAGGAAGGGGTTGCATTATAGGCTATACAGCAATGAGAGGGGGTGGTCTAGGGACATACATGCAATAGGAAGAGGAGGGATTGGGGGTATACATGGACACGATGGGCGGATCCTAGCTTTAGGATGGTAGCTTAACTTTGACCTGTTTTCTGGGTCTCCATAGGAACCATTATCAGTAGGCTGTAAACCCCACCTACAGGAACCAAATAGATGACTGCAGGCCTGTCCATTGTCTTTAACAGCAGGGAGCGGGGCCCACTGCAGTCTGGCAACTGATGCCCTCAGTGGGGGAATGCCTGGGCATCTGACCTCCCCCCACATGAGATTTTGCATGTCTGTCACATTTCCATGTGACACTAATGCTATTGACCTGGGGGCACACTCTGGTCTTATGTTAAACAAATTACTCAATATCACCAAGCCCCAATTGTTTTATATGTAAGATGGGGATACTAGTGGTACCTACAGTACCTACTTTTGGGTGTTGCAGTGAGGACTAGAGTAGTCCTGATGGCACAGTGGGTTAAGCATTGGGCTTCTAATTGTAAAGTCAGAGGTTCAAATCCATCAGCTGCTCCGTCAGAGAAAGATGAAGCTGTCTACTTTCATAAAGATCTGATCTACAGTTTCAGAAATCTTAAGGAACAGTTCTACTGTCATATAGGGTCTCAATGAGTAAGAATCAACTGGCTGGCAGTGGACTTTTTGATGATTAAATTATGCCACTCAAAGTAGAACAGTACTCTGCATAAATACTTTGCTATTATTTTAATTCCATTTGCTTTATGTAAGTCAGTGATTATCTAGCAAACACATATTAGAAAACATTCCATATCCAAATACATATCTTTCACATATATAAAGAATGAGTCTAAAGAAATTGAGATCCCTTCACTGAAGAAAAACGTGTGCATAAGCAAAGGTGGTGAAGAAAGCTGATGGTGCCTGGCTATCAAAAGATATAGCATCTGGGGTCTTAAAGGCTTAAAGATAAACAAGCGGCCA
>NW_022103904.1:5739559-5742095 GCF_000313985.2 Echinops telfairi
AAAAAAAAGAAATTGAGATCCTTGATTTCATTACTCAATAATTACCTGAGAACCTTACATCCCTTCAGATTCGTCCCTTGGCAGTCTTCTATATAGCCAAGAAGATTGAAAAAAATGAATTGTGATAATATAACACCCGGTATTTTATAAAATATAATTTCTAAAGAAAGTCTTATGATTAGTTGCTATAGAGTTTCATTTCATAATTGTCCAGAGGGTGGCAGCACTCTACAGAAGTTGTGCAGAACAGTACAATTGCTCTCACTAGATGTCCTGGAGGAAGGCACGGTGCTAAGATAACCGAAAACGCAGGGGTTAGAACCAGCTGTTCACGGGAGAAAGATGAAGCAGTCAGCGTTTGAAAGATTGCAGCTTTGAAAACCCTGGGAGGCAGCTCTACCATAGGTCAGTTCTACCACGAGGGTCACGATAGGTCAGCGTTGCCTCAATAGTTGTAGGTTTGGGGGTTATGGGGTTTTCTTGCTCCCAGACCCTTCCCTTCATCCCAGGCCCCTACAAGGCTGGGTCTCTTGCACCGAGCCCCATTTCCTGGGCCTCAGACTAGATTTTTTTTTTTTTACCTTTGTTTAGGCCCACATGAATCGAGCCCCCTTCCGATTGGACGCCCCATTGTGACGTCATAGGTAGACCACCCCAGGAATCTCATCCTCGGCCATCAGTTACACTCACCTGAAGTGTGGGTCTGCGCCCCCGACAGGACACGGAGCCTCCTCCTAGCCTCCTTTCTCCTATGAAAAACGTGGCATCCCCAGCCGTGCGGCTTGGGCTCCTCGCTCCGAGTCGGAGCCGGGAAGACAGATCACGGACAGGAAAGTCCGGGTGGGAAGTGCTGGGGAAGCCGGCCCGTGGCTCTCCGCCAGGCGTTGGGGCCGCAGCAATGAATTGTTCAGGATGCACGAGCCAGGGCCGTGTGGACCCAGATGGACACGGCACACTCTGGAACATCATGTTCATTTTTCTAAACCATCGTGTACTATATATAAGTCGACAAAGAATTTACTTGAAAATTCAATAGAAAGACATTGTTAATATAAAATTGATGCATTCAAAGAAATAGGATGCCACGGAAGGCATCTCCAGGAGCTCCCCGTTCTTTTTTACCTTTAGGGTCACTTCGGTCAAGCATTTCCTTGACAATGACAAATGGAATGACAATCCATCATTCAATTGAAGCCTTCTGGTTTTTACGCAGTAAAATCCTCTTTGGGAAAAGGATGCGCTGGCGCCCTCTGGTGAAGCTCTCTGGTGCGGCGTCACGCACCCCACAAAGCCTTGGCTTCAACCTCTCACACCAAATACTGACAATTTTGCTTTTCGAGAGTGACCTGCTATCCTCCTTCTGGGTTTTTATTATTCTTAACAGTGAACTCTGATAGCTCAAGTAGAGCTTATATAATTCCACATTGATAATATGGATTTCAAGCAATGTTAGAGTAGGTTAAAATAAAAACTTGTCGAAGCAGGTAAGTATTAGTGTTGTCTTGCCTTTGCTGGCAAAGGGGCCTGCATCAGGATAGCTAGCTGCCGATGGAGGGAGCACGTGGCATCAGTTTCACATTATTGTGCTTGTTTTCCCTGTAATTGGCCCTCTGGTTCCCCTGCCCCTTCCTCTAACCTCATGTCTTAGTAGGAGTAGGCTTCCACCTCAGTTCTTCTCGGGCAAATCCTCCTGAAGCCATGACCACTTCATAGCCCTGCCATCCCCTTTGATGAATGGTAGTGAAGAGCTTATATCCTGTTCTTTGAACCCGGAAGTGTTGCTAGAAAACCAGTGTTTTTCACAGTGGTCCAGGAGCCTCTCCCATCTGAATCTCCGAGGATACTTGTTACACTCAGACTCTTCTGGTCCAGGACTTGTTGAATTGGAATTCGGAGAATAGAGGTGATTAAGATGTTTCTGGTTTTTTCTTCTTCTTCTAGACTTTGTTTTTCTGGTTAAACACATGATTTCTCATTCATTTAATGATTGTTGTCATCTTCAGTCTTAAACATGAAGGAAAACATGACTAAAGCAGCTGTTCTAGCAGATGATTTTGATCATTTAATCAGTTAACATGTGCTTCCGAACCAATAAGCTTTAAACAAATGCTCTTACTTGCAATGATTGTTCTTAAAGATCATTGCAGCAGTAGAGAGACTAGTCATCCTTTTCAGTGCATTTGATTCTATCTTGAAAATGTCAACAGTGAGGCAGAACAGTAGTTGCCTATTTCCTTCATTTTATTAAGATTTTTTATTAGCTATCAGTTGACCCTAATTTGTTCTTTGTTTTGTGTTATCATTTTATTGGGGGGCTCTTACAAGTGTTATGACAATCCATCATTCAATTGTATTAAGCACATCTGTACATGTGTTGCCATCAACATTTCTAAAACATTTTCTATTTATCAGCTCCTCTTCCCACCCCCTCCCTCCCACCCTCATGAATTCTTTTTTTTTTTTCTTTAAAAAAAATCATTTTATTTGGGGCTCATACAACTGTTATCCCAATCCATACACACATCAATTGTGTAAA
>NW_022103904.1:5742911-5757286 GCF_000313985.2 Echinops telfairi
TTCCATGTGGGCTTTGTTGCTTCTGAGCTAGATGGCCGCTTGTTTACCTTCAAGCTTTTAAGACCCCAGACGCTATATCTGAATTCTTGATCAATTATATATTATTGTTGTTATTTCATGTCTTACACTGTCCATTGTCTCCCATCACCTACATTCCTGTTATTCGTCCCCCTGGGCTATATATCCAACCTTGTGATGGGTTTCCTCTCAATCCCCCTCGCTCCCCCACCCCCAACATCCCCTTACCCTCATGATATTGATACTCCCACTACTGTTCCTGAGGGTTTTATCTGTCCTGACTTCCATTTGTCGAGAGCTTATATCTGTACCAATGTGTGTACTCCAGTCTAGCAGGATTTATAAGGTAGAACTGGGCCATGGTAGTGGCAGGGAGGGAAGCATTCAGGAACTAGAGGAATGCACCCTGGTTAAATTGTCCCTTTCTTGTAACCCTTCTGTGGGTGGACACCCAATTGTCCACAGATGGGCTTTGGATCTCCACTCCAATCTCCCTCATTCACATCGATATTATTGTTTGTTCAGGATCTTTTGATACCTGATTTTGTTGACACCTCATGATCACACAGGCTGGTGTGCTGCTTCCATGTGGGCTTAATTGCTTCCCTGCTAAATGGCTGCTTGTTTAATTTCAAGCCTTTAAGACCCAGATGCTATATCCTTTGATAGCTGGGCACCGTCCACTCTCTTTACCACATATGCTTTTGCACCTATTTTGTCTTCAGTGATAGTGTTGGGAAGGTGAGTATCACAGAGTGCCAGGTTATTAGAACAAAGTGTTCTTGCATTAAGGGAGCCCTGCTATCTTAATACTTTAACATATAAATATATGTACATTGGCCTCTATCCCTTTCATTATAATCCAGTGGTTCTCAACCTTCCTAATGCTGAGAACTTTCATACAGTTCTTCATAAAATTATTTTTGTTGCTACTTCTTAACTGTAATTTTGATACTGTTATGAATCATAATGTAAATATCTGATATGCAGGGTGTATTTTCATTGTTACAAATTGGACATAATTAAAACATAGTGATTAATCACAAAAACTATGTCATTATATATTGTGAAATATTTATTTCTAATTATAAATAAATGAAAATTTGTCTTGAAGCTTGGTGTAGCATGGATAAGTCTTCACTCCTGGTACTCGGATGTGGGTGTATCTGCATGTAGGCAGACCAGCCTGGAGACATAGAGGAGCGGTGTCTTGGTTCCTAAGACGATCAGAAATATGTGTTTTCCAATGGTCTTAGGAGACCCCTGTGAAAGGGTCGTTCAACCCCCAAAGGGGTCACAACCCACAGGTTAAGAACCACTATATATCTAATATATTTACAGACATACATGCCTATAGCTATACTTCTATAATAGCTTTTGCTTCCTACTTCTTTTCTCTATTTCCTTTCACCTTCCTTCTGTCCCACGATCATGTTCACCTTCCACTTGTCTCTCAGTAATCTCTCTTGGATACATTGCACTTGATCAAAGCCCGCCAGGCCTCCTTGCCATCATTTTTAGATCTGTTGTTCCCTCGTCCATTAGTTTTGTTGTGTTGTCATTGTTTAAATATTTTTGTGTGTGTTTGGTGAAAGTTTACATAGCAAACTAGGTTCTCATTAAACAATTTCTATGCATATTGTTCAATGACATTGGCTTAATTTTTCACATTATGTGAACATTCTTTTTTAGTGGTTTTCTTGATATAGTATTCACAAATCATATGTCTCTATGGTTAAATCACTTTTAAAAATGAGTTATATATCTATATCTCTATATCTATATCTATATATAAAATCACAATCAATTCCAGTGCTTGCTCCCTGCTCCTGGATTCCTTGTTTGTTCCCCAAATCCCCCAACTTCTCTCTCCCCTCCCACCTCCACAGCACCAATAAACCATTGCATCCGTTATTATCTCTCTGCATCTGTCCCTTCTGTGCATCACAACCTGGGAAACCTAGCAGTAACAATAAAAACAAAAACAAGATAAAGCACCAAGATTAAAATAATAATATAAAAATACAAATAAAGAGTAAGAGAGAAAAGACCATGATCATTATTTAAAAATCCAGGGAAGAAATTTTTGTCATGGAACACACAAGATCAAATCTACCATAATTAAGAAATACTTGAGCCTAGATCAGATCTACCAGTTTACAACAAGCTCTGTCTGATAGTAAAGCTGTTTGAGTTCCTTGCCTGTGAATCTACAAGAGATTCAATCTAACTGGATACTCTCCAGATTGATTCTGGGTTCCCACTGTCCTCCATAGGCATTTACAAATTGAGTGTTCACAATTTAAGCTCTGATACTTCTCCTTTCATAACATTTGGATCTTCTTATAGTCGTCTTTGGATTGTGGGGTCCAGCCTCCACACCCGAATGGGTCTGAAGAATGGTTGTGTAATTGAAGGTGAATTAAAGGAGCAACAGAAAAAGCCTCCATGGGCTCACCTCTTCCATGGAGACTAGAATCAGAGTGAGGGAGTAATGTACTCTCTCACAAACATATAATCTCGGGCATGCAAGCCATGTTGCACACATATGTAACAGGAAGGCGTTGTATTAGAGGCATACATGTAAGAGGAGGGGGATGAGCTAGGGGTACACACCAAATAGGAAGGAGAGGTACTAGAGGCATACAACATGTGACAGGAAGTCTACAAACGTAACAAGATGGGTGGGTTCCGGAGTTAAGAGAGCGACCTAACCTTGGTCGTGTCTGAGCTGGCTTGATCTTAAGTGCCAGCTTATGCTCTTTATCAGAAGGGAGTGGGCCCTACTTAGGGTGGGACAGACAATAGGGTCTGATTGTTCTCAATGGCAGACAACTTTCAGGCAGTTAACCTTCAAGCGCATATAGTAGCAACCTTGTGCTTTTAAGTAACACTTTAAAAATGGCATTATTACCGGGGGTGGGGGTGGGGTGGCACATAGACATTGTGGGGAACAATTTTTACTTAGGAGAATGTGACTTGGATGCATCTCCACCCCGCAAATGTGAAGACCTCCCTTCACGAGAATCCTGGCCTCCCAGGCTTCTTAAATATGAGCGTAGAGAATTTGTCCAAATACATACTCTTCCGGGTTCTCAGTTTCCCACATTGGATCACACAGGCTGGTGTGCTGCTTCCATGTGGATTTTGGTGATTCCTCATTTAGATGGCTGCTGTTTGAATATAAGCTTTTAAGGCCCGAGGCCCTATTTCAATGGATAGCTGGTCATGATCTGCTTTCTTTATCAAACTTTGCTATAGCACCCTTATCTGTGATCCTTTTATGAAGGTGAGTATTGAGCAGGTCCATGTTATCAGAACTAAGTGTTCTTGGATTGGGGCTAGAATTAAGTGGGAGCCCAGAATCCATCTGCTGGTCCAGGGCTTATTATGCACGACTCTGGTTTACTTTGGTGGTAATATTATGACAAAAACAAAACCCTGCAAGATCAACAACAACAAACCAGCAAACAAACAAACAAACAAACAAACAAAGGGGAAACAAATGAACAAACAAACAAAAGGCTGAAGTGCTAAAACCCAAGGAAACAAAAAAGAGAAATGTTGTCCATCATCCCCCTGGGGTATAAGGTGATGCATTAATATCATCAACAATTTTTCCAATGACACCGAATTCAAGACACCATCAATGTGAGGAGTCTGTGCGAATACAGTTCCACCACGAGCTGCCCCCTGTGAGTGTTGCCCTGCGCAGTTCCATCTCCCAATGGATTGAGCTCTGCTTACACTGGGCATGGGGATCGGTGCCAGGGGAAAACTTCCTGTATCAATCCTTTCAAGTTCAGATCCCTGCCCAACAGTTCAAATCCTGTCATATCGATGCAAGGGGAGCATTGAGGTACTAACTATGTGGTGATTCTGGGTCCCTTTCTATTGGAAACCCACACAGCCAGGGGTCCCACCCAATGTCTAGTGGCCACCACTTCTGTAGTCCTGGGGCAGCCCCTCTCTGCTTCCTGTCCCGTGAGAATATCTCAGACCTCAGTCCAAGGGTACAGGCAGCTTTGAGGCAGGGCTCAGTTCCTTCCATTGGGTCTCTATGTTGAGACCCTGTGGTATGGCCCCTGGGGGATGCCATGCTGCCTGAAGGGCCAGAGTCCAAGGTCATCATGGTGCTTAGTCCATAGCATGGTTCACCGAGGGTGAAGTACATATTTGTAGTGTCTGCCTTGGAGCATAAAATATGGTCTATTGTTCCCCCCAAAGTTCCCTACAATCATTGTTTAGCATCCTTTCCCAATGTGTTTGCCCCTTCCCATTCACCCACCATACTCACCAACAGAAATAGGTGCGTCTCCTCCAAAATATAGGTGCTCCCCTTTCCTGGTCTTAATTTTCCAGCAAGGTTCTTCTTCCATTCCTGTGGAGGGCCCATTGATTTGTCACAGCCTTGTCTCAATGTGGTATAGCACCAAGTGGATGATCTCTCTTTTCTTCCCTCTTAAAGGAGTGACCTCAGCCTATGTGCGGTCTCCTCCTTCAAGGTGGTTCTTGACAAGTGCTCCTAGAGGAGGTGATGTATGCTTCATGACCAGTGTGTGGCCTTCTACTTTTGTCCAGGAATTGGTCCCTAAGATTTATTTAATTGGTGTTTCTCCTTATAGCAGTAGACTCGTGCAATATTTGTCCTTTTGTGATTGACTTAGCATAATGGATCCAGGTCCTTCCATGTCATTCGGTGTTTCGTGCCTTCATCACTCTTTTTAAGGGATGCATAGTATTCCATTGTGTGTATGTGCCATAGTTTCAGCAGCTCAAACCACCAGCAGCTGCAAGAGAGAGAGATGAGAATAAGGGTTTCAGGGGGAGGGGAGGTTCAGTGGTGGAGTGGGGGCATGAAAGGGAGACAATCAATCTCAAGGAGACCATATTGAAAAACAATGTTTGGAAACTGAGGTAACAATTGTACAATTCTGTTGACATAATTGAACTAGGGAAAGATATATATATGTTTGTGTATGTGTGTGTGTATACACACACATACAGAGAGAGAGAAAGAATTAAAGAAAAGAAGTGACTATGTAGCAACTGGCTAACTGGTGACTACTACCCACCATCATGGAATCAATCCCAATTCATACCAAACCAAACCTACTACCATTGAGTCCATTTCCATTCACAGCAACAGAGTGCTCTAAAGAATAGAACTTTATCCTCACAATTCAGGAGGCTAGAAGCCAAAATTCAAGGCATGACTTTGGAAGGAAGTACTTCTTTGTTCCAGCTTCTAGCTGGTGGTAGATGGCAGTCCTTGGAGATGCTCGGTTTGTTAATATGTCTGCCATATGCTCTATCTTCATATGGTCTCATTTTGCTGGGTGTGTCTCTGTGTCCATTCTGCTTTTTATGGTTCAGAAATTATTAGACTTAGGATACATACCATACTCAGGTATGGTCTAATTAACATAACAAGAATTATTTCATATTTACAAGTATACTCGTAGTTGCCATGATTCCAATACATATGTGGGGCAAGGAGCATAATCCAACCGATCATAGAATGCTAAATCCACTTCCATTGGTCTAGTCTGATTCATATCAATCACCAGGTCTCTTTCAATAGGACTCTAAAACTCATCATGTCCCACAGTTTAAAGTTGGCCAATGAATTTACGTAGCTGGCAGTGTCTTGTTGCTGCTGATACAGTAGAATCCCAGTACTCAACGGCATCAGTACTGCATATAATCGGAATTCGATGTGAAATGTTGAGAACATTTTGAATCAGAGCTTGAACAAAACATTGGAATCCGACTCCAAGCACGTGATTTTTTTTGTTTGTTTGTTTTGTTTTGTTTTCCTCTTTTTTAACATTTTATTAGGGGCTCATACAACTGTTATCCCAATCCATACACACATCAATTGTGTAAAGCGCATTTGTACATCGTTTCTCAAAACATTTTCTCTCCATTTAAACCCCCGACATTAGGTCCTCATTTTTCCCCTCCCTCCCCGCTCCCCACTCCCTCATGAGCCCTTGATAGTTTATAAATGGGTGTTTTGTCATATCTTGCCCTGTCCGACGTCTCCCTTCATCCACTTTTCGGTTGTCTGTCCCCCAGGGAGGAGGTCACACACAGTTCTATGTAATCGGTTCCCTCTTTCCTACCCATTCTCCCTTTACCCTCCCTGTTTTGCCACTCACACCACTGGTCCTATAGGGCTCATCCATCCTGGATTCCCTGTATTTTCAGTTCCTATCTGTACCAGTGTACCTCCTCTGGTCTAGCCAGACTTGCAAGATCTAATTCGAGTTATGGTAGTGGGAGCGGGGAGGAAACCTTTAGGAACTAGAGGAAGGTTGTATTTCTCATCATTGTTACATCGCACCCTGACTGGCTCATCTCCTCCCCTAGAGCCCTCTGCAAGGGGATCTCCAGTGGCCTACTAATGGGCTTTGGATCTCTACTCCGCACTCCCCCCATCATTCACTATGGTAAGATTTTTTGTTCTGATGATGCCTTAACAGTACGCGATTTTTGTAAACAAAAGCAGTTTGTGTTTCAGTCACTCGACATTGTTAGTACACATTGTTTAAAACTTTTGCGGCTGGTTTCCAAGCGTTTTGCTATAATTTTCTTAGTTTTTGTCACTTTTTGTACTGTTTTTAGATTAAAAAAAAAACACATGGGTCCTAAGAGAGTTTTTTGAAAAGAATCATCATGATAAAGAACTGGTTAACCGTGTTATCAATATTGTTGATGATAATTTAGTAAACCCTTCTAGAAAACAGTTAAGGAAACACCAACAGCAGACCACATTAGACAGATTTTTAATTTTTTTAGAGAAAGCCAGCTAGGGCCTAGTGAAAAAAGGCAAAGAAGGGGAAAAATTCCTGAAAAGCAGCTACCAGTTGATTTTATGAAAGGGGATTCCCCTTCCAAACAATTACAGTCTCTCCATCCCTCCTCTCCACATCCCTGTCCACAGATCCAGATCCTCATCAATCTCAAGATATGGGCCATCCACTGTACTTGTTAAAAACTTTTTAAATGTTGTTTCTTATTTAAATTACATTATTTAACTCTGGGCTTATTTACTTTGAAATTTCTGTGTAATGTTTTGTATAAAAAGGCAAGATTAAGGTAAAAAAGTTGGTGATTGAGAATGGATTGATCCGTTTTCAGTTATTTCTTATGGGAAAAATTGATTCGGAACTGGACTGCATCACATCTCAACGCTCTTTTCAGAACAGACTAGCATCAAGGTCTGGGGTTCCACTGTATTACATTTAACATTTGATATCATTAGCAACATGTAAAAATTGGGATTTTCCAGAAAGTGATTTGAGACTTCTCTGAAAACTCTGGCACTTCTGCTCCAATAGCCTGTGGCTGAGTAGATGCTGCCTTCTTTTTAGATGGGCTGTTTCCCATCAATCCAGTACAGCCACACACACATACACACACACACACACACACACCCTCCCCCAAGGCTACACGGCACACTCGATGCACATATAGGACTTTCCAAGCCCTGATATGAATCGCGATGCCCAATTGAATCTGAGAAGCCCTGGTGGTGTGGTGGGTTATGTGTTAAGCTGCTAACCACAAGGTCAGTAACTTGAACCTACCAGCCATGCCATGAGAGGAAGATAAGGCTGCCTGCTCATAGAAAGATGTACAGCCTCTGAATCCCACAGGGGCAACTCTATTCTGTTCTGTGGGGTCACTGTGGCTTGGGATTAATTCATTGGTACTAAGTTTTGTTTGGTTTTTTGAATCTGGTCTTAAGTCCAATTTATTTATAAGGGAATATTATCTATAAGGAGTCAATAGAATTTATCTCTCAAAGCAATTTGCCTGATTTTGGTCTTATCCCCACATCATCCTCCATGCTCTGACATAGTAAACTCTGGCAAATACAAACTTGACCAATTCACACTCCTGCTTAAAATCCTTCAGTAGCTCTTTACTACATTGAAGGTCCCACTCTTCTTTCATGTCTAACAAAACCTTTGAACAAAGGCTACTTTGCCAATAATCAATGCTGACAAGCTAGCCAACCAATTTTCTTCAAGTTTTTCTATTCTGTCACATCATTTCATGCCATGTCTCGTTGTTCCAGTGTCCCTATGCATACTATTCCCCTTGCGCATCTTTATTTGTCTAGCAAACTCTTAGTCACACGCAGTATTTTACTTAGGTTATCTGCCACTCTCCCCTGTGAATCCCTCCACTCTCACTTCACGTCATCTCTGCTGTGGTATTTTATTAACACATCTATTTCAAACTCTGAGAACATTCTACTCTAACTTCTTCTAATGGAAGACCACACATCACTGATCTATGTACTCAGCAGTTCTCTCAGTGTACACAAATGTTGGGTGAATTAATGAAAGTCTTGCCCCAGGTGACTTTATTAGTGATTTAGCTGTGAGAAAATAGATCTTCCCTTCATTGCTTTTTTTGATCATTTTATTGTGGGTTCTTACAATTCTTTTTACAATCCATACATCAATTGTATCAGACATATTTGTACATATGTTGCCATCATTCTTTTCTATATAATTACTTACTATTGAGCCCTTGGTATCAGCTCCTCTTTTCCCCCTCCTCCCCACCTCATGTCCCCTTGATAGATTACAAATTATTATTATTTTCATATCTCACTGTCTCCCTTCCCCCATGGTTTCCATTGTTCTTCCCCCTGGAGGGTGTGTGTGGTTGTGTGTCGATCATTAACATTGGTTTCCCTTTCTTTCCCTTCTCCCCTCCCCCTTCTCCCTACCCATCTAGTATCGCTATTCCCATTTCTTCTCCTGTGTTGCATGTGAAGTGAGCTCTTATCTCTTATCTACACCTGTGTACATGCTCTGGTCTAGTCCAGAGTGAGAGGCATCACTGGGGACATGATAGTGGGGGCGGGGTGAGGAAGCCTCAAGGAACAGAGGAATATTGTGTGTTTCATCAGTGCTTTACTGCACCCTGGTTGACTCATCCCTTCTCTGTGACCCCTCTGTGGAAGATGTTCCATTGTCTACCGATGGGCTTTGGGTCTCTGCTCTGACACCCCTCATTCTCAACGATATGGTTTTGTTTGTTTTTTTGATTGTTAAGGGTCTTCTGATGCCTGTTACCTGGTCCTGATGGCACTTCATGATCGCACAGGCTGGTGTACTTCTTCCATGAGGGCTTGTTGTTTGTCTGCTGGATGGCTGCTTGTTTCACTTCAAGCCTTTATGACCCCAGATGTTATATCTTTTAATCACTGGGCACCATCCACCTTCTTCACTACGTTTGCTTATGCACCCATTTTGTCTTCAGCGATTGTGCCAGGAGAGTGAGCATCTCAGATTGCCAATTTGTTAGCACAAAGTGTTTTTGTATTGAGGGAGGGTATGAAAAGAGGCCCAAAGTCCATCTACTACCTCAGTGTATTGCCGTATAAATAAATGTACATAGGCCAATATCTCTGTTTTTATGGATTAATGTATTTACATATGGACACACCTGTGCTTATACCTCTATCCATAGCTTTGCTTCCTAAATCATTCCTCTGTTTCCTTTTACCTTCCTTCTGCCCCACCATCATGCTTACCCTACTTCTGTTTCATAGTACTTCCTCTCAGCTAAACTGCTATTGCACCAGCACCCCCAGGATCTCTATATCCAATTTGTCATTGATTTTTATTCCCTAGATGTTCCCTGTCTATGGCGTTGTTTGCCCACTGCCCCCTTACCCCACCCCCTCTCCCCTCAAGTCTCCCTGGGACCTTTGGTCCTGTTGCTTTCACCTTGAATTTGCTTCCCATGCCTGTCTTAGATAAGTAGGCATACCAACAATGGCATAGACCAAACAAATAGAAAACAAATGATTGAACAAAAAGAAAAGGAAAAAACAAACAAATAGAAAACATACAACAACAACAACAAAAACCCTGCATAATTCTGGGTCTGTCCACTGACCTTTATGACTATCTCCCCACTGGTCCTGGGGGAATTCTGGGAACTGTCCCTCCTAGCCTGCAGTCTATTTTGGGGATGCTCTTTAGGGCTTTGTGGGTTGGCTTTGCTCCCATTATTGATCTGTTATGTTCCCTTCTTGGTTTGTCCCACTGCAGGGGGTTCAGACCTCACTTCCTCCCTGCTGTGTGTCCCCGGTATTGTCCTCTGTCACAGTATGCTCCAGTATGTGGACATGTCATGAGCTGTTGTCAGTCCTACGGTCCTCTCTGTGCCTTAGCAGTTCCATGCAGGGACGTTGTCCTCCGGGCGTGGTGTGCCGATATGTCTTCTCTCATTTCTGACTAGGGTAATGGTGACCAGGAGCCCTTCACAAACTTGAGAACAGGTAGGAATATCCACTTTCTCATATTTCAAATTTGTCTCAAGAAACTTAATTTGCACCATTTGATTTTATTCTTCCTCTTTGTTCTTTTACAGATATTACATATCTCATTTTGGCCTTAGTTTTTAGTCTTAAACTTCCCAACATCCGTTTACCCAAAACAAACCCATTGCTATTGAGTCAATTCCAATTCATAGCGTTCTTAGGACAAAGAAGAAACTCCATAGGGTTCCTGAGGCTGTTAATCTTTATACATATCTTACAGGTACAGAAAGCCTCATCTTTTTTCCTGCGGAGCAGCTGGTGAGCTCAAGTTTTGTTTAGCAGCCCACTGTGCAGCCCACTCTACTACCAGGGCTCTTTTAACATCTGTTGTGTTGTTGTTGTTGTTATAGGTCATAGAGCTGTTCCGGCTTATAGCCACCCTATGTACACTAGAACAAAACACTGCTCAGTCCTGCATCATCCTCACAATCATGATCATGTTCGAGCCTATTGTTGCAGCCACCATGTTAATCAATCTTTTCAAAGGTCGTCTTCTTCTTTGCTGCCCCTCCACTTTGCCAAATATGATGTCCTTTTCCTGGGAGCTAGATCTCTCCTGTCAACATGTCCGAAGTATGTGAGACCAAGTCTTTCCACCTTGTTTCTAAGCAGCATTCTTCCTGTACTTCTTCCAAGACGGATTTGTTGGTTCTTTCGGCAATCTATGGCACTTTCAATATTTTTCACTAGCACCATAGTTCAGTGAATCGTCTTCTATCTTCCTACTGAATAAACAACTTTTACATGTATAGGAGGTTATTGGCTTAGGTCGGCCACACCTTAATCCTCAAAGTAATAGTCTTGCTTTTCAACACTTTAACGGGGTCTTGTGCACCAGATTTACCAAATGCAATGTGGCATTTGATCTCTTCACTGATGCTTCCATGAGCTTTGATTATGGATCCAAGCAAGATGAAATCCTTGACAAGCGATCTTTTTATCCACTGACCATGATGTGACTGACCTATTAGTCCAGTTGTGAGGATTTGGGTCTTCTTTACATTGAGTTCTAATCCTTGGTCTTCTGAAGTCTGCACTTCTTGGTCTTCATCATCAAGTACTTAAAATCCTTCGCCCTTTCATCAAGCAAAGTTGTGTCATCTGCATGTTGAAGGTTGTTTATAATCCTTCCTCCAATCCTGATGTTGCATTTTAAAAAAAATCATTTTATTGGGGGCTTGTACAACTCTTACCACAATCCATCCATTCATCCATTGTGTCAAGCACATTTGTACATTTGTTGCCATCATCATTCGCAAAACATTTGCTTTCTGCTTGAGCCCTTGGTATCAGCTCCTCATTTTCCCCTCCCTCCTCGCTTCTCCCTCCCCCATGAACCCTTGATAATTTATAAATTATTATTATTTTGTCATATCTTACACTGTTGGATGTCTCCCTTCACCCACTTTTCTGTTGTCCATCTGCATTCTTCTTAATATAATCCACTTTCTCGGATTACTTGCTCTCAGCATACAGATTAAATAAGTATAGTGAGAACATACAACCCTGTCACATGCCTTTTGTGGTTTTAAACCATGCATTAATTCCTTTGTTGTGCTTGCACAAGTGCCTCTTAATCCATGTACAGGTTCCCATAAGTACAATGAAGTGTTCTAGAATTTCCATTCTTCCTAAGAATATCCATAGCTTGTTGTGATCTTAGCATCAGTTAAAACATAATTAGAACAACCAGTCATGGAAACTCTTACTCTTTCCTAGTAATTAGTAGAACTGCCCCTCTAGGTTTTCAAGCCTGTAACTCTTTAGTGGAGTAGAAAGCTCCATCTTCCTCTCTTGGGGTGGCTGGTGGTTTTGAACTGCGGACCTTGCAGTTACCAACCAAAGGTGTAAGCAAGGCCAGCAGTTCAAACCACCTGTGTCTCCAGGGAAAAAGATGACACTTTCTACCCCCCAAAATAATTTTTCTTGGAAACCCACAGGGCAGTTCTATCCTCTCCTACAGGATCACTATGAGTCAGAATTGACTCAGTGGCAGACGTTTCTGAGTTTTGCTAGTGATTTGTTCTTAAAGGGCTTATGATTACAATATGGTTAATGTAACCTACAGGGTGGGAAATGGTTCTGAGAAATCTTTTTTCTTTCTTTCTTTCTTTTTTAGATTTACCTATCCAGGATTCCATATAAAGAAAAATATACCAAAACAACAACAACCCAGCAAAAATTATAAAATAAAATAATAGAAAAATCTCAATCCAAAAAGCAATCAGAAAACAATAAAAACTAGAATTAATTTAAAATGGATAAGTAGGGAGAACAAACGATAGAGTGTAAATTTTACCCTAAGTTAATCTGTATTAATTCATTTCCTAATGCACTCTGTCTGATAGCAAACCTATTCGCACCCCTGGTCAATAGTCAGAGGAGATTCTCTGGAGGTAATCCACAGCGGGAATCCTGTCAATGGATTTCAGACTTTCATTGTCATCTGTAGTTTTCTGCAAAACATGCTCAGATATTAAGCTCTAATAAAGTCCCCTCTACTGGTCATGGATTTTATTATTTACAATCCTTGAATCACACAGGCTTGTAAGCTTCTTCCATGTAGACTTACTTGACACCTCATTTAGATGGTTGCTTGTTTTAACATAGCCTTTAAGATGCTAGACACTATTCTTTTTGATAGCCAGGCATCATCTGATTTCTTCACATTTTACTGTAGCACCCATATCTCCAGTGATTGCTTCATAAGGGCAAAGTATTAAGTAGAGCCACATTATGAGAACTAATTGTTCTTATATTAAGGCTATGGTTAAGAGTGAGTTCAAAAGCAATTCATATATCTATGGTTTATATACCTCCTTGATCCATTTTAGAGGTATTTTTATCATTTTATGATTATCATATGTCATTTTTTAAATTAAAAGATCATTTTATTGGGGCTCTTACAGCTCTTATAATAATCCATACTATCATATATCATTTTATTGTTAGAAAATTTCACCTATCCTAAGGGGGAAAAACCACAAGAATGGGTGCTTCCTTCATTTTTTCCCTTTGAATATTGTCATTTCAGAATGTAGTATCTGAAGTTAACTTAAGGCATCTGGCCACCGGCCTTAGAAAAAAGCCAATACCAAGGATAGCAGAATACAGAGATGGAGAAAACCTAGAATGAAGTAGCTGAATCAATCAAACCTACTTCTTGTTATACTGATCATTAGATGATAAATTCCACCTTCTTAAGCCAGCACATATTGTGTGTCCATACTCTACTTTGGAGTTAAAATGTATTACCTGAAATAGTTCTTCAGTTCCCATTGTCATTCCTAAATTAGCTATATATAATCCTCAACTTTATTGTTCCTTTGTTAGTCTATAAGTCATGTAATTAATTAGCTAAGCCTTTGATCATCAAAATTTGAGCTCCATGAAGGGTGAAGACCAGGGATTTATTTTCCCCTTATTAACAGGGTTAATACTTGACTCTTCATTTTAAGTAAAGCCCATGGATGGGCTTCATTTCATAACAGCACCTAGATTATGCTTATGAGAATAGCTCTCCTGGCAGTGATAGTGCTCTGAATTTTAAAGATAGGTTTAATTCTTTCATATTATGCTAAGTCTCTACATTTTGGGATGATTTATTGCACAGCAACTGATAACTAAAACAGCCACCATACAGTCACCCTCGAAAGATGGAATCTGAGAATAAAGTTTCAATCTCTTTTGACTCTTTCCCTCTGATCTTTTAGATAGATGCATTCTGAAGTCGAATCTAATCAAAAGTGGAGGACAAAGCAAGGCCTTAGAGTCCGTGGAGATCAACCTCTCTGGGCAAAGAGCAAGTATGAGAAAGATGGAAACTGGATCTGAGCAAGCGAACATAAGATATTCAAGAGTCCTCTCCTTTCCCCAACTCATATCACCTGTCCTTTGTACAAGAAGAAAATGTTTCCCCACCACAGAAATGGATGAAGTCCTTCAGTTTCTGTATTATCATGGAATAATGTCTCTTCAGTAAGTATAATTCTTTTTTTTT